>NC_133658.1:519829909-520429909 GCF_037893015.1 Macrotis lagotis | reverse complement strand
CTCTGAGTTCATCAGTATCTATCTGAAGTTGGAAAGCATGTTTCATCTTCAGTCCTTTGGAATTGAGCTGGATCATTGTGTGGATGAGTATTGCTAAATATTTCACAACTGATTATCTTTACAATATTGCTGTTTCTGTGTTAATTGCTCTCCCTTTACATCAGTTCATGCAAGTCTTACCTGTTTTTCTGAAATTATACCATTTATCATTTTCCATCTCAATAATATTCCATCACATTGATATGCTATAATGAATTTGGTCATTCCCTAATTAAAGAACATCCCCTTGGTTTTTCCATTCTGTGCCACAAAAAGAGCTGCTATAAATATTTTTGCACACATGGGCCCTTTTCTTCATTCTTTGCTATTTTGGAGTATAGACCTAGTAATGGTGGTAGCTAGTTCAAAGTGCACAATTTAGTAGCTTTAAGGGTACAATTCCAAATCATTTCTCTGGGGCAGCTAGGTGGTGTAGGGGATAGAGCACTGACCCTGGAGTCAAGAGTACTTGAGTTCAAATCTGGCCTCAGACATGTAATACTTACCTAGCTGTGTGGCCTTGGGCAAGCCACTTAACCCCATTTGCCCTGCAAAAACCTAAAAAGAAAAATAAAAAAACAAAAAAAGTGTTTTCCAAAAAGACTGAACTAATTTAAAATCTAATAACATTTGGTTAAAAAGCAACATTGCATTCATGTATCTATTTTCCCATATTCCCTTCAGCATTTTTTCATTTTTCTTCTTTTGTCATGTGAGCTAATTTTATGGGTGTGCAATGACTTGGAGTTGTTTTAATTCAAATTTCTCTTAATTCTTTAGTGATTCAGGGCATTTTTTCAGATGACTATTGATAATCATTAATATCATCTGCTATAAATTTGTCTAAATTCCCTATATATTTCTGTAAATTTGACTTGATTCCCTATATCTTTTAGAAATGAGTCTTTTATCAGAGAAACTTGCTGTCCAGCTTTTTGCCTTCCTTATCATTTTAGTAGTATTGGTTTTGTTTGAGCAAAATCTTTTTAATTTTATATAATCAAAATCATGCATTTTACCTATGAACCTTTATCTCTCCTTTGATTATGTTCTTTTCCCTATCCATGGAACTAACATAATTTGTATTTATTTTTATTTCTATTTTATTTTTCCAATTACATGTAAAGGTAGTTTTCAACACACACCCATTTGTAAGTTTATGAGTTCCCCATTTTTCTACCACCCTCCCTTTCTTCCCCCCTCTCCATGCTAGCTAACAATCTGTTAAAAGTTGTATATGCACAATTATATCTAACATATTTCTATATTAGTCATGTTGTGAAAGAAGAATTAGATTTAATGGGAAAAAATCCTCGAGAAAAAAAAGAAAAAATATAAAAGAAAATTTTTAAAGTGAGCATAGTATGCTTTGCTCTACATTTAGACTCCAAAGCTATTTGTTTTTGTTTTTCTGGCTGTGGATATCATTTTTCATAATGGTTGACATAATTTTTACCATGCTCCACCAATGTGCTTATATCTCACTTTATGTCTAAATCATATGTCTATTTTGAACTTATTCTTGGGAAATAGTATGAGATGTTGGTATTCCTAATTTCTTCCAGACTACTTTTCAGTTTTCTCAGGTTTTCTTTTTTTTGGCAAATACTGACTTCTTTTCCATATAGCTGACATCTTTGGCTTAATCAAACTTTACGTTAATCATTTCTTATGATTTACTATGTACTAGATATTTCCCTAAGCATTTGATAATCAAAGGAAAAACAACCCTTGACTTAAAGAAACACATTCAAATGGGAGAGGAGAGCCTATATTATTAAAGTACTATGTATGTATGAGATATAAAATAAAGAAGATAAAGTCAAGGGAAGGCACTTGCATGGACCTTCTGCAGAAGGTAGGAATAAGGGATCCAGACACCAGTAAAGAGATGGAGTATTATGTTTAGGTGAGGTTAGGAGGGCAAAAGAAGGAGACAAGAAAGCCTGTGTAACTGAAAGAAAGAGTGAGAAAACTGAGAAGGTATGAAACATTAGATTGTGAAAGATTTTGAAAGTCACTCAGTTTTTCCTATTTGATCCTGGAGGTAATAGTGAGCCAGTGCAGATTGGTGTGATTTAACTTAGCTTGTTGCACCTGAATTTCCTCAGCTGAAAAACAATGAGATTAAATTAGATGATTTTTATCCCTAAAAACCATACTGGATTGAAAGTCTTGGGTGATAAGTTGCACTACCACTTCCTTCACAGATATGGCATATGATGTATCCCTGACAGGTAGTAAATGAAAATTATGCCTATCCAAGTAATAAACATCAATCACATGAACAGGAGTGTAGGTTTTAGCAGCATCCAAGCTCCTTTGGTAGGACAAATGGTAAGAACATTTGCAAAGGATTCTGTGCATGAAGAGAGGGAAATATTTAGGAATAGTAGAAGAGGACCAAACTCAATTTAAAATCATTTTTTAAGTATTTCATATATTCAAGACATTAAACTAGATACTGGAGTTATAAAGAAAGAGTGTCTACCCTTGCATTCTATTGGTAGAAATGATCTATAAAAAATAGTACACTCTCTCAAGGTTATGTGGAGAAGGAAAATATACTCACAACTAAATACACTCACCATAGAGGTGGTGCTTTGAAGGAAGCTAATTCAAGAGATGAAGAAGGTAAAAATTCATATTTGGCATGTACAGTAGCCTGCACAAAGTTAGCCACTGACCATTATTGCTAGGTCAAGTGAGGAAAACTCCTGTAAAGTTTAAGCTCCAGCTGTAAATTTTTGCTTTTGTTTCTTGTCTCTTTCCAAGATTTGTTCTCAGTTTGAACCCAGGGAGTGGTGAAAGGCCTTTGTATTCTCAGATTAACAGGAGAACTGACAGTTCTCTATTGGTCTGTGTTTCACTTTGAGCCATGGGTGAGAATCTGGAGCCTCTCTATTCAAGACCACAACTTCAGGGGGATACTGTGTCTGAACTGATATGTCAGAACATAGTGATGGGAAGTGAAGGAAGGACAGAAATTTAGAGAAGAAAACCAATTAGGCAGTTAGGTGGTACAGTGGATAGACCACCAGCCCTGAAATCAGGAGGACTTAAGTTCAAAACTGGTGTCAGTTACTTACCAGTTGTGTGTTCTTGGGCAAGTCACTTAATCCTAATAATCATATCCAGGACCATCTTCAGTAAGCCTGATCCACATCTGGTTTAGTGGACTCAAATGACTCCAGAGAGGAAAAAACTAGATATTGATTGTTAGAGGTTGATAATCAGAGCAACTTTACCATTGTTACTCCAAGGGGCAGATTGTCATCAATCTGCTCTTCTGTGGTTACAGTTCAAAATTCTTGTGATTCACAGTCACAGGTTAAATTCCTGATCACCATTCTCTCCTCCATACCTCAATAGATCAACCTTATCTTTCTGGTGTCATTATCCTATTCCTCCTTGCCCTTCCATTGGGCCCTTTGGAATTCTTGTTCTACCATGAATAAACTGATCTTCCTATTAGATCTGTGCTTTCCTCCTAGAAAATATTTCATTTATGGTTTATATTTACTTATATGTGCACACATTGATCTCCCTTCTCCCCCAAGTCTCAATTAGAATGTAAGTTCTTTGAGGGAGGGCTTACTTTTTTTTGTCTTTGTATCCCCTTTTCCTAGGAAACCACCTGGAAGCTGGAACAGAACAAGCCCTTGGTACACTCCTGTGGAATTGAATTATCTAATATGAACCTTCAGATTTCATGCGACGTTGTCTTGATGTTTACCTTCTGATTATTTGTTTTCTAAACTAGATCAAGATGTCAGAATAGAAGAAAACCATAGGCTTTAGCTTTTTCCTTCAACTAACCATCAATTTGTTTAGTGCTCTAAACAATTCAGCCCCTTAGACAAATGGTAAATATGACTCTAATCCTTTGAGAGAGAAAAATGGAAAATTTCAGTGCTAAAAACCTCAGTGGCAAGAAGAAAATCTAATTCTAAATCTAAATTTCTTTCATTTTAGAGTTTCTTGGAAATCCTGGCTTCAGTTTATACCCAGTCCCTAAATTATGACCTTTCCCCAAGCAGGGGAAGGAAGTTTCACTTAGTCCTGCTCATTGTCTAAACCATAGTCAAAGTAATTGTGACTATTTTATCATAGCCATGGGGGATATGTCTGGCACAGACTGATTTAGTCTAATTGATTAAAGTGAACAGCTGAGAATGAATTCATTCCAAACTGGCAAATCTGAAATATGCAAAAGGTATCCAAGAAACTTTCCCTTTCTCTGTTTTCAAAGAATTCAATAAAGTACTCTAAAAATTTCACTCTCTAGTAGTATAATTCTAAATTGTGACATTCACTATCACTTTATATGGATGGAATTGTATAACCAAAACCAAAAAGCTAATTTCTGCTAAATATTTACATGCAATATTAAAGTCAGCACTCATAGCCTAGTAGAGGTCTTGGCAAACTGTAGAGTTTTTGTATAGCCAAAGAGCAAAGAATGGATTTTTACCATTTAAAATATGACTTACTTAAAATATAAAGTCCATGTTAAAATAAGTCATATTTCAAAATTAAAATATAATCTTAATTTCCACCCCATAAAATCAAGTGATAAAATAATTTGTTTTGTGACCAAATGACCTTAGTTTGTGATCAAATGCCCCAGGGGAGGAGCAGCTAGGTGGTACAGTGGATAGAGCATCTAGACTGGGGTCAGATAAACCAATGTTCAAATATGGCCTCAGATACTTACTAGCTGTGTGACCTTAGGCAAGCCACTTAATGTTTGCTTCAGTTTCTTCATCTGTTAAATTAGCTGGAGAAGAAAATGATAAACTTTTCCAGTATCTAAGAAGTCATAGAGTCAGACATGACTGAACAACAAAAAAAAGATGAAGTGTAAGAAATGGAGAATTGGTCTGAGATTCTTTCTTTATTTATTTTTTTGAGTTTTTGCAAGGCAATGGGGTTAAGTGGCTTACCCAAGGCCACACAGCTCGGTAATTATTAAATGTATGAGGTCAGATTTGAACTCAAGTCCTCTTGACTCCAGGGCCAGTGCCTATCCACTGCACCACCTAGTCACCCCTCCATATTCTTTATTAACCAGCATTACTCATACTATCTTTAAAAAAGGACATGCAGATAGATTGAATGAAAAAAATATTTGTTGAACATTTACTATGTGGGAGATTCTGTGTTAAACAGTAAGAGTATAATACAGGCAAATAAGTCAATCCCTGCCCTCAGGATGTTTACATTATAGCTTGCCCATAATTAAAGTTTTGATACTGTGGTAGGAATTCTTATTCTGCTAATTTTGCTTTGTATCATTTACATTTCTTTCCATGTCTCTTTGAAATAATCACTAGAATTCCATCACATTTATATGCCAGAATTTGTTCAGCCATTTCTTAATTAATGATCACCCTTAGGGGCAGCTAGGTGGCGAAGTGGATAAAGCACCGGCCCTGGAGTCAGGAGTACCTGGGTTCAAATCCGATAGCAGACATTTAATAATTACCTAGCTGCGTGGCCTTGGGCAAGCCACTTAACCCCATTTGCCTTGCAAAAAAAACCTAAAAAAAATGACCACCCCTTTAATCTCCAAATTTTTGCTACCACAAAATGCACTGTTATTCTTGTACAGACAGAACCTTTTTGCTATTTCTTTGTTCTCTTTTGGTTATAGGACTAGAAGTGGTGAAGCTTGATCAAAGGACACACCTTGTTTTATATACTTCACTCTTGTGGAGTTTTGTGTTTAGTTCTAAATTGCACTCCAGGATGGTTATACCCATTCATAAGTCCACTAATAATGCATAGTGTGCCTTTTTTCCATAGACCCTATAACATTTGTTACTTCCTTTCTTCCTCTTCTTTTCTTTTTTGCTGTTTTTACCAATCTGATGATGAGGTATAATCTCATAATGAATTTAATTTGTATTTCTTTAATTTGCAGTTATTTAGAATATTTTTTCACATGACAATAGATAACCTTGATTTCTTCCTTTGAAAATGGTCTATTCATATTTTAAGTCCTTGTCATTTGGGAAATGGTTCTTATTCTCATACATTTGAAATAGTTTATTATGTATCTTGGAAATGAAACTTTTTTCTGAGAAACTTGCTGCAAAATTACTGGGTTTTTCCCCCTTCTCCAAGTTAATTGTTTACTTTTAAATTTGTCTTTATTAGATTTCTTTGTGCAAAACCTTTTAATTTTAGGTAACTAAAATTATGCATTTTATCTTCTATGATCCTGTCTATCCTTTGAACTATTCTATCCATAGATCTGATAGGTAAAAATTTTCCTTGTTTCTCTAATTTGTTTAGAATGTGACTTCCTATATTATTTTTCTAAACTGATGAAAAACCAGAACAATTTTTATAATGACAAAATAGCATTTTTATTTGGCAATAATAATAAAATTATAGACAAACAAATTTGAAACTATAAGATCCATGATTATGACAATCTATGATTCCAGAAAATCAAGGATAATATATACTATTCACATCCTGACCAAGAGATGATGGTTGTAGAGTATAAAGATATATGGTTATTATAACATGGTCAATGAAGAAATTTGTTTTGCTTGACTGTGGATATTTGTTATTGAGAAATTTGTTTTACTCTTTTTTTTTAGGTTTTTTTTTTTTGCAAGGCAAATGGGGTTAAGTGGCTTGCCCAAGGCCACACAGCTAGGTAATTATTAAGTGTCTTCGATCGGATTTGAACCCAGGTACTCCTGACTCCAGGGCCGGTGCTTTATCCATTGCATCACCTAGCCACCCTTGTTTTACTCTTTAATGTGGGGTAGGAGAAAGAGAAAATGGATTTATTTTATTTTAAAAATAAAACTAAAAATTAAAGAGGGTGAGAGGGAGCCAATAGATGTGGAATATTGCATGAATTTTAAGATTCAGTCACTGTATTTATTAGTTTTCCTTAATTGTTTTATTTGATGAGGCTAAATCTAGAAATGTTTACAATATTAAAACAAAAATCATTGAAATTTTTTTAAGTGGAAAATTATATTCTAATACAAGAGTATATTTATGGGGAACTAAAGTGGGAAAAGATGCATGGGGGCAGGAGGAGAATGAAAGCTGAAAGGTTAGGGTCCCAAGGTGAGAATGTAAGTGCCAGAGTATAGATAGAATGGTTGGGAGATAGCCAGGAAGTTTCAAGTGAGTCTTCAACCTGGACCAGGTAAGATAAAATCTCACCAATCAGAGCCCAGGGTCCTAGGAGTAGGAGTACAAGTTATAAAGGAAGAAAGAAGGATCAAAATTAGGTGACATAGTAAATGCCACCACCTAGGTTCACTAATGCACTCTTGTTCAACACTGCTCATTTATCTAATTCTGCAGCCTGATCTCAAACTCTTCCCAGCAAATAAAAATATCACTCTTTCTTTACAAGTCAGGTCAGCAGAAGCTTTATTTAAGAAAATAAAGGATACAGATGCAAAACCTATGTAACTACAGAGGTTGTTAAACCTACAAAGAGTCTTTTTTTTTTTGAGAAGACATATCTTCCTACCTCTTTAAGGAGTTTGAGAAGAGCCTTAAAAAAGGTTACTAATGGGGTGGCTAGGTGGCATAGTGGATAAAGCACTGGCCCTGGAGTCAGGAGTATGTGGGTTCCAATCCAGTTTCAGATACTTAGTAATTATTATTAATTATCCTAGCTGTGTGACCTTGGGCAAGCCATTGAACCCTGTTAGCCTTGCAAAAACCTGGAAAAAAAAAGAAAAGTAACTGGTTTCTATTTATATTGGCTTTGCAACTAGAGCTTATCTGCATTTCAGCCTGGCTGCAGAAGTTCATTATTGTTTAGCCTGCAATATGACCATCTGTCCATCATCCTAGTAGGAAAAACAGAATTGGAAAGAGTTTAAGGAAAAAAGGCAAAGAGGAATTCAAGATACTTCATTTTTAGTGAAATTGGAAGCCAGTTTCTAAGGTGGAGAACTCATATTGAAAAAAACATTAAATGAACCCACTCTCACTTTACCTCCTTTACCTCACCCTGACTCTCTTAGTTGAAATCTTCCACTAACTCTCCTTTTCCTAAATATCTTTTTCCCATACTACCTAAATATTCTCAGTTAACTATGTCACACTGAAATCCCACAAATTAGAAATTGACCGGAGAACAAACTCATCTTTTAAAAATACCTTTCAGCTTCTTTCACATGATTACTATGGAAATATGTTAACATAGTTATACATTTAATAGCTTATATTAGATAGCTCTCTGTCAAGGATAAGGGGGAGAGAGGAAGAAAAATATGAAGTTCAAAGCCTTACAAAAAGATGATTGTTGAAAATTATCTTTGCATGTAGTTGAAAAATAAATAATAAAATAAAAAATACCTCTGCATATATAAATGATCATACACAACATAATGTGACATAATTAAATGACATAATCATTTTTTCTTTCAGCATTTAGTTAAGATTCTCTGAACAGAGGGGAAAATAGTGGCAATTTTAAAATGGAATGCTCTGGGGGTCATAGAATAGGCATGGTTGGGCAGGCATACCTCAGAGGTAATTTAACCCAATTCCTTCATTTTACAGATGAGGAAAATGAGGCTCAGTGACATTAAGGGACTTGTCTAGAATCATACAAGTAGGTATCAGGTGAAATTGAACCAAGACATTAGGCCACACTGTCTTTAATTTAGTGAAGAATTGAATCCTGGCAAAGTGATTCTAAGATGCACAAGGAGATGGGAGAGGGGATTTTAAAAAGGAGGTAGGATGATGCTAGAGACAAATTTTACTGAAGGTTAGTTCTACTCCAAGAAAAAAAGAGAGGAAAATCCCCTTGTTTCCTACTTTCCCACATGCCTGACTACTACTCAGGTTAATCACTCCAAGTTCTATAACTCAAGTACAATAAAGGAAATCAATACTTCAGATACTTGTGATTTCCCAATCACCTGCATCTGTATCCTCTATTTTCTTAAATAAAGCTTCTAATGACCTGACTTGTAAACCAGCTGAATCTGAACTAATTTTAGAAACAAAGAGCCATGACTTAAGTAATTACAGGACAAGAACAGTTACAGGACAAAAATCAATTAATTTATTGTTAATAGGATCAATAAGAAAGAAGATTCCCAATGTTTCTGGCCAGAACAGAAAACAATTGCTAAAACTCACTGTAACTTTTAGTTTTAGAAGTTTGCTGAAGGCTCAGAAAAGTTAATTGACTTGCCTATAATCATACAGCTAGCAAGTTATTAGAAGCTCCCTAACTCAGGGCTTCCTAATTCCAAGTCAATGCCATATCTTCTATGTAATTAATTTGCTCAATTGAAGTCACAAGATAGTGGGCAGATAGGTAGTGAACAGAGTACTGAAATCTGAGTCAGAAAGACCAGTTTGAATCCTGCCCTGGGCAAGTCACCTAACCTTATTAAGGCCCAGTTTCCTCATCATATATTGATTATTATCTCATATAGAGATAATAATAGCATCTATCCCACAGGATTGTTGTGAGACTCAAATTGTTCATCCTTCATGATGAACGTGGGGGCAGCTAGGTGGTGCAGTGGATAAAGCACCAGCCCTGGAGTCAGGAGTACCTGGGTTCAAATCCCGTCTCAGACACTTAATAATTACCTAGCTGTGTGGCCTTGGGCAAGCCACTTAACCCCATTTGCCTTGCAAAAACCTTAAAAAAAAGAGAGCATGATGAACATGACTTCAAAGGATCAATGACATCAGAATGGTGATATCTTGACTTGCAAATGAATTGGATTTAAGTGTGGCAGGGCTGTAGTCATTGGCTTCACTCTCTTCTCTGGGCAAAACAAGAGTAAAAGTGACTGAAGAAGGCTCAGGATGCAATAGTTGATCCCAGTCTCTTAAAATTAAAGTTTTTCTCAAGTTTCAGTTTATCTGAGGTTATGCCCACTCAACTAATGTTTAGGTCAGAGTTGAGACAAAAGATGGGCTTAATAACAACACAGAAGTATCATTCTGAGAGGGGGAAAACTCAGAGTTTCTGGCCAGAACAAAAAACAATTGCTAAAACTCACTGTAAGCCATCAAAATCCGGGGAGTAACATAGGCTTGGATTATAACTTTTCACTAACCTTTCAATAAACTCCAGACTGAGTGAGAATCAAGGAAGATAAAATATGAAACATTTTACAAAAATTAAAGTTCTATAAAAAGATTACCTTGTTAAGTTGAATATAATCACAAAGGGGAAAAATCATCTTTGAGAAGGGGTTAGAGGGGAGAGAGTGAGGGAGGTAGGGAGGAAGGGAGAGAGAAAGAATAACAGTTGGAATTCAAACACAGGATTTAGTTCTTTGGTGGGAAAGGAGCCATCTTTATTCTAGAAAGTCTGAAAACACATTAGGGCAAATATCAAAATGAATTAATAATTATAAAGAACTTAACAGAGTCAAGTTACAAATGCTATATTATATAATATTATTACCATACAACTTTATCAGAGTGAAGATGTGGTCTCTCTCTGTAAAGGTACCATAAACTATAGTGTTGCCGAGATTTAATTTAGCAAAGGGTAATTCTTTGAGCAAGATAACATTAGTTAATAGGAGCATACTGCCTGTCAATAAATGGGTCAATGGATTGTCTCTATTTATGCCAAAGACCTCTAGCAAAAGGACAGTTCCCCCTTTGTAGGTTTTGGAAAGTACAGCACAAATTAAAGTAGATGACATCATGAAATTGGGGACAACATTTACTGATTGCAAAGTTGAGGTGCAGGGAACAACATGACTAGTTGGAAGTTTGGTAATAAGAGCTAGAAATAACTTCGTCCCCCACCCCATTCCCGCCCTTCTCAAGAAATTAAGAAGTAGTCATTGTTTGAGTCCAGATATGAAATAGCTAACCAGACTTTGGACAGCTAATCAGACATCCTTGAAGAAATATATACCTTGGTGGCATAAAGATATTAGTCCCAATTCTCTTTGTGTACACACACACGCGCACACACACACACACACACACACACACACACACACACACAGTTAAATTCTTGAGGCAAGAATATTTATTCTTGTGATAGATAAAAAAAGATAAATAAGAATAGATAATGCAGCTGGAGAGCTGGAGTTTTAAAATTAACCCATTACAAACCAGCTGAATTCTGATCTAAATTCAGAAACAAAGAGCCATGACTTAAGTAATTACAGAACAAGAACAGTTACAGGATAAATATCAATTAATTTATTGTTAATAGGATCAATAAGAAAATTATACAGAATCAATTCACTCTTTTCAGCATTTTGGGGAAATGTCAATTCAATAAAAGTAATGCAATCTTCCTTGATTAGGAGCTCCTTTTCTTGATAGTTTACGATAAGAAAAGACATTGGACTGAGGGATTCTGTAAGAGCTTCCCTGAAGCAGCTAATTATTAGCTAGATTAAAGGGCAAGTTTCTGAACATTTCATGAATATCAAGTAGGTCTATGAAGACATTTATGTACTCCATGATGCCTTGGTAAAGGCATCAGACTAGGATACAGAAGATTCCGCTAGCAGAAAACAAATGACTCTGGAGAAATAATCACTCTAATGAGTGATCAGACATCTTGGGGAAAAGTCCACAACTACAACTAGTAGGCTTTGAACAAATCCCATTTCAATACTCCAACTAAAACACAATGATATGTAGATTTAAAATGATCTACTCCCACAGACAGTAGCCATAGTAAAAATTTATGTAGGAGCAGGCTGTGGGGGTGAAGTGGATTGAAGGAGTAGAGTTTAGCCCTAAGTCCCTTATTTCTTATCTTGACAGTTGCCTGTATGATCTCCAATGTGTGCTCTTCAGAGTGATGCAGCATCCTGTTTTGGACAATAAAAGGAATTTCAAGGAAGGCTAAATCAAGACCATTTGCTTAGATTGCCATTATTATTATTATTATTATTTTGGGTTTTTTAAGATCAAAAATAAATCTTTCATATGTACCTGATCCCTGAAGCGATCCCTGAGGAAATTTCTTCCACCAAGCAATTTTCAACAATAACCTCAGAATGATCCTCAGCACTTCATTCTCTCTCACTGATTAATTAGCCTTTCTTAATGGGTAAGGAATGTCTATTTCATTGCAACTGCAATTGGATTCAACTTTTTTTTTAAAATAAATTTAAAAAATTTTAAGCTTAAATGCAAAAGAAGAAAAGGAAAAAAATAAAATTTTCAGGTACATAGTAGAACATAATAGGGGATTCGATATAAAACAATAAATTTCCAATTCAAGACAGTAAATACTATATAACTGTTTTTTGCTTTCTTGGAGGTTTTCTCAGCTAGGCACCTTTCCTGCCCCCCCCTTCCTTCCTATTTCCCACTTCCCCCTCAAAGAAGGCTACAATTAAGCACAGAAAAACACACATGCCTATACACACACACACACATATATATATATGCATATATATATATATACACATATATCTACATAGATATTTATAATCATACACATATATCTAAGTCTGTACCATGTCATCTGTTTCTCTGAAGCTGGACAGTATCTTCCTTCAACCAACCAGTTTACCATTACATACAACCATATGCCACAGCAATATTTCAATCACATTCCATATAAGATTGTCCAGATATATTTTATTTATACAGAAAACTTCAACATAATCAAAATCATCCATTTTACACCTCAACAACACTTGCCTTATAACATGATTTATGGTCTGATTCTACCAAATCTGTTTCTTTTACAACTATCTTTTTTTACCCTGGAGTCTTTGAATTTTCTGACTCTTTGTTCTTCCAAATGAATTTGTTAATTCTTTTTTCTAACTCAGTAATTTAAATTTTTCAATAATTTAATTGGACTCCATTACATAAATAGATTAATTAGGTTAAATTGTCATTTTTTAAAAATTATATTTGCTTTACCTACCCATGAACAGTGCATGCCACTTCATTGATTTAGATTGTACTTTATCTGCATGAAAACTGTTTTTTTTTTGTTTGTATAATTCCTGTATCTATTTTAGCAAGTATGTTCCAGGGCTTTTATACTGTCTAGTTATTTTAAATGGTCTAAAATAATATTGAAAGTATAACTGACATATAGTGTAGTTTTCCTATTTTTCCTTTTTGATTAAATCTATTTTAGCTTTAACTTTGTCTAAGATCATGATTACTACCCTTGCTTATTTTACAAAATAAATTCTATTCTTGACCTTTGTGTATATCTCTCACTTTTAACAGAATTTACTGAAAGCAACATACTATTAAATTCAAATTTTTAGTCTACTATCAGTTTCTACCCCAAAGATAAATTTATCCCATTCATATTCTAAGCTATAATTACTTGTTATATATTTTCCTCCTTCCTATATTTTTCTTCACTATTCTTCTCATCCTCTTCTTATTCCTTCTCTCTTCTCTGCTTTATTTCTAAAGCTACCTTGCCTTCCTACTCCTTTACTCACCCATCCCCCCAAGAATTCCTCCCTTACCCTGCTCTCCCAACCCCTTGCCTTCTTGTTTATCTCTGAATTTAGAAGACTTATATATCCTTCTAGATATATGTGTTGGGTTTAACTTTTAATTTTATCATTGATGATACTCAACAAAGCTTAATTAGATCTATTGCAATTTAAGAAAGTATTGAACTATAGCTAGACCTGGAGACTGCAGAGATCAGAGCTAATTCTCCATTGCTGAGCAGTTCCCCAAGGGAAATGACAAGGATGACACTGTGATACTTGGGAAAATTTTTAAAAAAAGGAGACTTGGGAAATTCATTAGTACCTGGCAGGGTGTTATTTGTTCCTATTTAAGTTTCCTTACTGGTAGGCCATAGTAGGGTCTGCAATTAGGAGGAAATTGGTCTATCTGGGAGCACCAGGTTTCTGGAAATCGAATTTCTGAATGTTAACTTGGGGTCTTCCTGCCAAGGGTTCTACATATAATGAAGAACCAGAGAGCAATTATGAAACCGTATGTAAACAAGTATATTTCATAAGAATCTCTTTTTTGCCTTTAGAGCAGAATTCAGTTTAAGTAATGGGTTATCAAATACCCAAATATAAAATGGAACTTCTATGTAAAACTGTTTCATGTCTGAAGTGTACCCCAAGAAAATATTATGAAATTTTAATATCTAGCATAGTGGGAAAAAAACCACTGGATTCGGAGTCAGAGGATTTGGATTAGATTTCTACCAAATAATGAGGCAGCTAGGTTGTTCAGGATTAGAGGCTGGACTAAAGAACTGAGTTTAAATCCTGCCTCAGGTAATTGTAAAGTGCTTACCACAGATGCTTGGTTGTTTACTTATTTTTTTTTTGGCAAGGCAATGGAGTTAAGTGACTTGCCTAAAGTCACATAGCTAAGTAAGTAAGTTTTAAGTGTCTGAGACTGGATTTTGAACTCAGGTACCCTAGTGCTCTATCCACTGTACCAACTAGCTCCCCACCTAGTTGTCGTTGTTATTATTATTATTGTTATCATACAACTTAGGCAAAGTGTTAAACTGACTTGATCAGTTAGAAGGTATTTTCTTTCTGTGTGATGGCACAACAAACATGCTGAAGTGTTTTGAGGCATGAGAAATAATTCCCTTTTACAACCTCCATTTCCTCATCTATAAAATGAGGATAATGATAGCACTTATTACATAACGTTGCTATGAAGATCAAATGAGATAACATATATAAAGCACAATACAGAACTTGAAGTACCATCAAGTAGTTACTCTTCCTAAATAGCCACGTGACTTTGAACAACTTCTCTGAACTTCAGTGTTCTCATCTACGAAGTAGGGAGACCAATATTGGCACCACCTATCACTTGGGATTATTATAAGAATTAAATATAGTTCATGTATGGAAAGTGCTATGTATTCTCCTAAAGTCCATGTCAACTCTTATCAGCACATTGAAAAATTGCCATAAATGGACCTGGTATCTGTGAATTCACACCTGTCATTTCCTTCACCAATATTAATTGGTCATAATTTCAGTCATTCTAACTTCTATTTTTCCTCACTTCCCATATCCAGGTAATTGCCAAGTTTTGTTTAATCCTGTTTGCAACATCTATTTATTGTTGCTGTCTACTTGGTCACTACCCTAATAAGACTCTTATTCTCTCTCTCTCCTGAATTCAGTAACCTTCTAACTGACCTATTAATCCAAACTTTCTCCTCATTAGTCCATCTTAAACTTTGCTGCCAAATATATTTATAAAGCATCTCCAACCTCAGCACACTTTTACTCAGGATGCTCCTGTGGCTGTCTGTGGTACTACAAAGTTCAAGCTTCATTTGTCATTGAGTGTTCTTCACAATATGGCTCCATGTTTTCCAGACTTTTTGCACATTACTCTGTTAGTCAAATTGCCCTCTTTGCTGTTCCACATGCATAGCATTCCACATGCCCTCAGTGAGTCAACAGGCACTCACTGAGTTCTGTTATGTTCCAGACCTAGGGTGAGTGCTGGGTGTACAAATATAAGCCAAAAGAAAGACAGTCCCTGACTGCAAGAAGTGAATAGAGTGGAAAATACCCATTGCTGGGAAAGAGGGAGAAATCCAGAGAGCAACCTGTCAAGAAATGAAGAAATGGTTGGTCAGTGGTTCCCCTTTAAATGGAGGTTCTGGGAGAAGCTATCCAATCAGAAGGACAAAGACTTCCAAGTTATAAATTTAAGAGGTAAAGTGATTCTCTAAAACAAAGAGGTTTCTGAGGCATGAGGGAGATATTTAGAATTTGAACTGGTGAAGAAATGAAGAGCATACATTTTATTATGAGGGTGAGGAAAAGGAGGAATTGAGAGAGGAGAAGGGGACATCATATATAAAGAGATAAATACACTCATCCTAATTCGAGGAGGGAAAAAGAATGAAAAACCAGTAGGATCAAGAGAGGTTTTTCACAGGAGATGGCATAGGAATCTTAGAGGGAATTAGGAATTCTTAGTGATAAAAATAAGAATATTGGAGATGGCACATTGACTTCAAGAAAGAACAAGAATGTCAGTGGCTAGAATGTAGTGTCTATGAAGAGGAATAGGGTTAGAAAATGCACCTGTGGTTTTATTGGCTTAGGGGACTCCCATGTGAGGAAATTCTCTCCACCAAAGCATGTGGGCAGCTCCGTTGCAATTTATAGAGAGCTACAATTTAAAGAGTAACCTGAGACTCTGAGGGGTTCACTAACTTGCCCAGAGTCACAACCCCAGTACGTGACAGAGTTGGGACTAAAACATAGATCCTTCTGGACTTAAGGTCAGTTCTTTGATCCCTACACCAAGTTGACTCCTGGGTTAGGGATGGAGTGGGAAATAAACCTTGAAAAGTGATAAGCACTAAATTATGAAGGAAAGATTTTAAATGCCAAACTTTAAATTTTATATTTAATTTGAGAGATAATAGGAAGCCTTGGAACATTCTTGAGCAGAGGAGTAAGATGGTCAGCTTTCCACTTCAAGAAGGTAATTTTCTGAGTTGGCTAATGATACAGTATAGAGGTAGATTGAAAGCTAGGAATCTAGTTATGAAATTAGAAAGCAATTCCAATAGTTCAAAAAAGAGATGAGTCCCTGAATCAAGATGATGACCAAATAAATGGAGAGAAGGAAAAGAATTCAACAGAGGTTGTGATGGTAGAAATGAAAAGACTTGGCAGCTGACTAGCTGGGGGTTGGGGGGGAGGTGAAGAGGAGAAAGGGAAGGGTCTAACCTTATAGACCCTATACTCTAGGATATTGCAACTTCCTCTCCCCCCTTTTCTCCCTCCCCAGTTTTTCCCACTACTACCAACAACCATCCAGTATCTGATTGAAATGTTTGCTGGAGAAAGAGATGAGACTCTATGGTTTTTTTGGTCTCTTGCTGACCCTCTATTGGGGGTTGATAGGACTTGCCAGAGCATGAACTCTCCTGGTACAATCTTTGAAAACCAAGTATCCCCTCCTTGTCAAAAAGAGACATCAAGGGACTTTAGTGAAAATACCATTCCACATGAAATCAATCAATCAACCAACAACCAGTTATTGAACCTTTTCTATGTGCCAGATAGGATACCATGTTCTAGGAATATAAACACAAAGAATGAAACAATCAGGGAGATGACAATTTTCTACATAAATATATAGGACACAAAAATAAAGCAAATAAATACAAACATATACAAAGTAGCTAAATAAAAAGGCACCTTAAGTTTCCCTTCAACCTGGTATGCCTAGGAGCCATGGATTCAGAGGAGTGTTTGACATATTCCTATTAGACAACTATAGTTAGAAGTCTCTATTCCTATATAAACTTCCTATTCACAAACCATGTTAAAGTCAAAAATAAAATAGCAAAATATTTAATTATTATGGAATAGTATGTAGGAAAATAAGAAGACAATAGACCTGTTCTCAATTACTACCCTTCCCAAATGGGTACATCTTGCTATAGATACCAGCAAGGATGTAACAACTTCTTTGAGAATCTCACAAGAGGAAGAACAACTTCTCTCCTCTATTTAGGACCAGATAGGATAGAAACAGAGTAATTTCTCATCTACTGTCATGTTGGTCTTGATAGGCAGTGTGCAGATATATGGTGCTAGATCTATTACTCTCTGGAACTGTGAGGTCATCAGGATTCTACTAGAACTTCTGAGACTTGGGGATGCTATTGCGCACACATCCACTTGGGTTTTTCTTCCTTAACTTTACTCTGAAAAATTTGTGATATAATATTTTGTCTTGAAGATTCTAATTCCCTGGGACTTCTTTTCCCAACAGCACACTCATCATGAGCAGTCAGACATTGAGGGTAATGATCAACATGCCTTTTATTATACTTTAAAAAGTGAAGAAAATATAAAAAATGATAGGCATAAATAACACAGCCATAGATGTATTATAAACCTAACAATTACAGCCAAAAATTCAATAAAGTAACTTTTAAAAAGACATTTGGAGAAGATGTAGAAACAAACAATACTTTTGCTCTGATTTTGACAATATATAAAATTTCTTTAAATAAATAATAGTTTGATGTATATAGTTGCATATTTGATTTATTTTTTGTTTTGTTTTTTTGAGTTTTGTTGGTCATTATACATTTTATTAAAAAATAAAATAAAATAAAAACTGTGACCACACTTTTTGTTAACATGTCTTCTTGTTTGTTTGAACAGAGACAGAAGCCATAGACTTACATGCATGAGTATTCCTAACTTGTATTCTTTATTTTCAAAAGACACATTAAACCATATTGAGAAATAAGGACTTCAGATCATAGATTTAGAGTTAAAAGAATAGACTCATTTAGGGTAACACCTTAATTTTAGAGATAAATTGAGACTTAGATTCTTCTAGCTATGTTTAAATACAAAACACACACACACATACACATTGATATCTCTTGTTTTAAACTTATCATATATATAAACATTCATCAATATTATTGTATTTATGCTGGCTGGGGTCCTTTAAGCTCTTCTTTGATAAGAGATTTTTTTTTCTTAAGGACCATCATCATTCAATTGAAACTGCTCTCTCCAAACTTGGCAAACTAAATTGGAAATCAGATGGCCTTTTCTCAGTTTTCTTCCTTCTTGGTCTGTTTGCTACATTGGATAATGATGGCCACCCTCAAATTTCAGCTATTCTTTCTTCTTTGTTCCAGTTCTCCTCCTATATTACTGATTTGTCCTTGGTCTCCTTTGTTAGTTCATCATCCGTATCATCCGTATCATGTCCCACAACAGAGATGTTTACTCTGTTGGAAGTCCTATCTTGATACTTCTTGTCTTCTCTCTATACTGTCTTACCAAGTGACCTCATGTGCTTCCATAGATTTTGATGGCTTCCAGACCTTTGGAACTGGTGTATCTTGGCCCTGAACTTAAATCCTGTATCACCAATTACCTCTTTGAAATTTGAACCTGGATGTCAGGTGTCGTCTCAAATTCAATATGTGCAAAACAGAACTTAATTACCTTTCCTTAGTTTTTAACACCTTTTGGAACCTCATCTCAACCTATATTTCTGTTCTCATTAGATATTACTTCCTCTCCCTTACTCTGATAAAGTCAAATTGCCCATCTCTATATTCCTCAAATATACTCATCTCTTCTTTTATTCCCTTTTCATTGGCTGATCTTTATGCCTGGAATATAATTCTGCTCAATTCTGCCTCAGAAAATTCCTCTCTTGTTTTAAGACATAGTTCAAGCATCGTTTTTTACATGATAACTTTCTAAATCACCTCAATTGCTAGGAACCTCCCTCTCAAACTACCTTGATTTAAACTTCTTTGTATTTATAATCTTTATATTCATTCTGTAAATCATGCATACATGCAGGCAGCAAGGTAACACAGTGGATAAAACCCAGGGCCTAGAGTCAGGAAGACCTGAGTTCAAATCGAGTCTCAGTTACTCACTAGCTGTGTGATTCTGGGCAAATCTCTTGACAGTGGTCTTCCTTAATCCATTGGAGAAGGAAATGGCAAGCCACTCTTTACCAAAACAATCCCATTTAAAAAATAGTTCATCCTTCATTCTCAAAGAAGATCAATGACATCAGGAGGATGATGTCTTTGCCTTGCAAAAGAATTTAAGTGAGGAAGAGCTATGCAAAATCATCAGCCTCACTCTCTCCTCTAGAATCATTGGCTTGGCAAGACATAGGTCAAGATGATTGATTGATGGCCCTGATGCAGTGGGAGACTTGGCCTTTTTAAGCTAAGGTCTTTCCCAGGTGTCAGTATGTCTGAGGTAATGTCCATCCAATAATTAAAGACTGTATAAGAATTGAAGCAAAAAATGAGTTAGTTTTTCTTGGCAAAACAATCACTCCGGGGAGGGGGGGGCGGGGAAGACCATCAGAATTTCTGACCAGAATAGAAACAGTTGCTATTTACAACTCTGAATCATCAAAACTCAGCTATAGGAAGTGTCTGGTCCAATATGACAGAACAGAACACGTATACATGCATACATATATCATTGTTGTCTTCTCTGTAGAAATGCAAGCTTCTTTGTCATTAGGGGTTGTTATACTTAATGTATTTGTGACAACAGAGCATAGCACAATGCCTACAACAGAGCAACTTCTTAATAAAAGCTTACTGATTGATTCATTGATAAAACTGTTTGGGAAGAAGCACATATGGCCATGAATGTGGTTGGATTGCCATCTAGAGGAAATAAAGATTCATACATCATCTTATTCTACCACACAGCTGTGACATAATGGAAACAATTGTACAATTGTACAATTATGTTAACAAAGGTCTTGGTGGTTTGTCAAAAGGTCATCGAATATATAGAAAGAGCCCCTTCTCCCCAAGTCATCAAAGCCCATTTGCTTTTACTATCCTGGGGAAGTTTATGGGTGAGTCATGTTCTGCAAGGAAACTAGAGGCCACTTTTAGAGGATGAGGCCTTAGCCTACTGCTTTTCCCTCTCCCCTTCCCTCCAGAAAAGACCAGGGAAAAATGTTCTAACTACTTAATTTAGTAGTGCCAACAAATATCCATTATAGGAAAGTATAGGACCTGGAATAAATCCCAGAGTGGGTTTTCTCTGTAGAAACCTACAGTCTACATTTATATACAAGTTAAAATGGGCATCAAAGACTGACTTGAATGATGAAAAACACATATATGTACATATTTGTGAAATATTTTCATGGAAAAAACATACACACACACCCCGCCCACACACATATACATACACATCTAGCATGAAGGCAGTGTGTGTCTGAAACAGGCAAGAATTTGTTCTACCTTTTCCTCTCTGATGATTAGGAAGGAGGAATTAATATTATTATAGTGCTTTAAGGTTTACCAAGTGCTTTTTAAATATAATGCAATCTTACTATAGTCTTTACTTGAAAGTTTTTGGAATCAGATATTATTATTACTTCTTGTATTAATATTGTTAATTATTTGTGGACTTGTAGAAAAATACAATTTCTACTAAGAAACTTTGAATTCCCTAGACTTTCTCTCTGTCTGTTTCTGTCTTTTTTTGTTCTTGACCTTGAAAGGACTTTTAAGAAGATGAAAGGAGTGGTGAAGGCAATCATGTCAGAGTAATTAGGAGTGCGATTTGTATTATTTCTATTTTCAAATGAGGACAATGAGTCTCAGAGAGGTGAAATCTTACAACTTTGGTGTGTTGAGTTAGGGTTCAGACTGTGGTTTTTCTTGAATGCAAGTCTATACTACAATTTCTACAACACACCCCTGAGTCATAAACATTTATTCTGCACTTATTATTTGTCAGGCAAGATGATACTATAGAAAAAGGAAAAAAATAGTCTCTGCCAACAGGGAGTACACATTGTAATGGAAAAGCAAACATACACATAATCATTACATACAAGTAAAAATAAAGCAATCCCAAAGAGGGAAAAAGCCAAACAATAATATTGAGGAAGGAAGGAAAGGGGGAAAGCCAGAATGTAGGATTAACTCTCATAAGGGAGAGCATTTCCTTCTCCATCTCATTTTACAGATAAAAAATTGAGGTAAACAGAGTTAAGTGACTTGCCCAGCATCACCCAGTTAATGTGTCTGAGGCTGAATTTGAACTCAGGTCTCCCTGTCTCCCCAACCTGATGCCATCCACTGCAGTACCATTGAATGAACAATTCAATGAATCTCTCTGAGCTTTAGTTTCCTTATTTGTAAGAAATTGTTACAATATAAAGGGAATTGTTACAATAATAATGCAAAGTGAATTTTTTCATAAATCTTAAAGTTCAATTGTGCATACAATGTAGATTGGGCAGGGAGAAGACAAGCATTTATTAACCACCATGTGTCAGAGAGAAAATAAGAATTCATCACCTATTATATCCTAGCCCCATGCTAAGAACTTCACAAATGTTATCTCATTTGTTTCTCACAAAAACCCTGGAAGATAGGTGCTATAATTTATTATTCCTATTTTACAGTTAAGAAAAATAAGGCACTCAGGTATTAAATTCAGGTGTTAAATTAAGGGTCACATAGCAAAGTGAATGCCTGAGATCACATCTGAATTCAGATTATTCTGATTCTAGGTCCAGTACCCTAATCATCACACCAACTTGCCAACTATCAGAGGAAATGTATTCAGGGATCTAACTTAGGCTACCAAGGAAATATCTTCACTTTCCCTCCCATGGCAATCTCAACAAAGAAGAGTCATGTTCTCAACTTCTTTACTTACCTCCTCTAGTTGTTAGACAATGGGTAAAGGAGAAGAATTTCTGGTTAGGCAGGCATTCACGGAACTAATTAAATAAAAGTTAGGGAAAGTATATGTTTGTGTATAAGGGGGTATGGGGTGTGTGTTTGTGTGTGTGTGTGTGTGTGTGTGTGTGTATGTGTGTGTCTATGAGAGTATAAGAGGGAGAGAGAGAGAGAGAGAGAGAGAGAGAGAGAGATACAGCAAATTAGTATATCAAAAGATTTTCTTTGGATTGTCTAGTTTAACAGCTATACTGAAATGTTTTTATGAAACAGTCCTTTTTTCCATTCTTGTGTATTCTTCAAAAGAAACATTTATTTTTCTGTCCAGAAGAAATACCAACTCATTTCCTTTGCAAAAAGGAAATAAAACCAAACCAAATAAAAAAAACCTCTTATCTGTTAGCTGGCAAACTTCCAACTATGAAGCTCCTTTCTTGTTTTGCGTTGCTATTTGAGCATCAGGCTAGAAGAATTATGATGAAGTGGTTTAAATAGAACAATTTCTGATGGCAGCAACTATAGTGCTTACTGGTTCCTTTTTCTGTTAATTTTTTTTCCTTTTGAAATCATTTCCTTTTGATATGAAACACATTCCAGATGGTTGATGTTAATAAAAGAGTAAAAATAAGAGTGACAGATTCTTTGGACTAATTTATGCTTGTTTCAATATATCAAAATAGATTCATCAGTATGTTTGCTATTTCTGTTGATATTATAAATCAATCCTTTACCAGGTGAATTGCTATGGGAAAAAAATTCCTTATCCAGTATACTTCCTATGGCAAATATTTCTGAAATCTATTTTGGGTGGTTTCTTGAACTTAGTTGGTGTGGAAACATGAACAAATCACTGTCTCTTAACCTCAGTTTCTTCACTGGTAAATTGTGGGTGAGAATCTCTAGAACCTAGCTCCCAGGGTTTTTAAAAAGAAAGTACTTTATGAACCTTAAAGAGCAATAGAAATATGATTTGTTGTTCCATAGGGGAAATGGATAGAATAGTGTATAGAGTTTTGGGCTCTACTCAGGAAGACCTGAGTTTTAATTTTGCCTCAAACACTTGTCATTTCAGTTTTTTAATATACAAAATGAGAATAGTCATAACATAGTACCTTAGAGGACTATTGTAAGAATCAAATGAGCAAAGTGCTTTGAAAACATTATGTTTTTATTATTCAGTTATTTTTCAGTTGTATCCAGTTCAGTTGTATCCAGTGATTTTCTTGTCAAAGTTATTGAATGGTTTGCTATTTCCTTCTCTAAATCATTTTACTGAGGAAGCTGAGGCAAACAGGGTTAAATGACACCCAGGGAGTCTTCCTGATTCCAGGCCCTATACACTCTATTCACCTTCATCTACCTAATACCTCAAAACACAATATAAATGCTAATTATTACTGCTATTATTATTATTATTATTATTATTATTATTCATTTGTTCAGTCATTTATAGAAAACAAGTGATATAGGACTAGGACTAAAGTCAAATTCAGTTTTGGACCCTTACTCACTGTGATCCTAGGCAAGTCATTTTATCAGTATCTGTCTCAGTTTCCACAACTGTAAAATGGCATTAATAATAGTACCTACTTTCCAGTATTTTTTAGAGGCCAAATGAAATGAAATATACGTAAATATACATAATGTACTTAGCATAGAGCCTGGAAGATGATCACTTAATAAATGTTCATTTCTTAAAATACATACTTAATTGGATATAGAAATCTATCTTATTCTAGAGGAAAGTAGGAGGGGAAAGAATGGGAGAAATGGGTAGGGGGAAGTGATAGAAGGGAAGGAAGATTGTAGTGGGATAGTCAGATGCAAAACACTTTTGAAGAGGGACAGGGTGAAAGGGGGGAGAGAGAGAGAGAGAGAGAGAGAGAGAGAGAGAGAGAGAGAGAGAGAGAGAATAAATAGGAGTGGAAGGAATAGGATGGAAGGAAATATAATAGCAATAGGAATTGTGGGAAAAAATATTGAAACAAGCTTCTCTGATAAAGAACTAATTTCTAAAATGTAAAGGACCAGATCAAATTATGAAAAATAACAGCTATTCCCAGTTGGTAAATAATCAAAATGTATGAATAGTTTTCAAATGAGATTATCAATGATATCTATTTAAATATTTTTTAAAAATGTTTTAATTCATTAATGATAAGAGAAATGTGGGTTGGAACAATTCTGAGAACAGAAAAGAAAGTGAAAAATGTTGGAGGAGATGAGGGAAAATGAGATTAATGCATTGTTGGAAAAGTTGTGAAATGATTCAACAATTCTGTAGAGCAATTTGGAACTATGTTCAAAAGGCTATAATGCCTATCCCTTAACCTAGTAGTGCCACTCACTAGGTCTCTATTCCAGAAGAGAAAAAAAAGAAATGAAAAGGAACTATATGTATAATGATATATGTATAGCACCTCTTTTTCTGGTGGCAAGGAACTGGAGAATGAGGGAATGTCCAACAATTGGGGAATGACTGAATAAATTGTGGTAAGTAATTATGATGAAATGCTATTCTGTTATGGGAAATGATGAACAGGATACCTGCAATAAAAAATGAGCAGGGGTGCAATGGACAGTGCACTGGCTCTGGAGTCAGGATGACCTGAGTTAAAATCCAGACTCAGAAACTTAATAATTACCTAGCTCTGCGACCTTGGGCAAATCACTTAACCCCCATTGTTGCAAAAACCCAAAACAAAACAAAACAAAACAAAAAACCCCAAAACTTACATGAGCAGATACAATGGTAAATGTACTATATACATAGTATCAGAATATTGCAGGATGATCAGCTGTGAATGACTTACCTTTTCTCAGCAATGCTGTGACCCAAAACAACTCTGAAGGATTTATGGTAAAGAATACTATTAATCCCAAAGACAGAACTAATGGTGTCTGAATACAGATTGAAGCACACTTTTTAAAAGCTGTTTTCTTGAAGTTTCTCTTTTCTTGGGGTGGGGGGAGGAGTGAGGGAGTAGGGGAGTAGGGTTATATTTACTCTTACAACATGACTATTGGGGTAATGTTTTTCAACTACATATTTTTAATTTTTATGAGACAACTTGCTTTCTCAATGAGGGGTATTGGGGTAGGAGAAAAGGAGAGAATTTGGAACTCATGATTTTAAAAGTAAAGTTTGAAACTTGTTCTTGCATAAAATTGGGGGAATTTTTTTTAAAAAGAAAAGGAAAAAAGGAAATGATTATTCCTTCCCTTCCCATTCTTCTTTCTACTATGAGCATCTTACTTAAAGGTATATATTGTATGGGGCTACATCTGGCCACATGTGATTCAAGGAACTTTGGGTCTGAAGAGTTTCCTGGATGCTTTTTTGATGACCTTATACACATTTAGGTTGGAGAAATAACCCAGAGGGGCTGTTACAGGGATAAATTTACTTTTAAAGATTTTATTTGAGTATTGAGTTTTACAATTTTTCTCCCAATCTTACTTTCCCCCCCAACAGAAAACAATATGTCAGTCTTTATTTTGTATGTTGTACAATTTATTTTGTATGTTGTACAATGATCCAAATTGAATGTGATGAGAAAGAAATCAAATCCTCAAGGAAGAAACAAAAAGTATAAGAGATAACAAGATCAGACAATAAGATATCTGTTTTTTTTTTCTAAATTAAAGGGAATAGTCCTTGAAATTTGTTCAAACTCCACGGCTCTTTATCTGTATACAGATGGTATTTTCCATTGCAGACAGCCCAAAATTGTCTGTGGTTGTTGCACTGATGGAACGAGCAAGTCCATCAAGGTTGAACATCACTCCCCATGTTGTTGTTGTTAGGGTGTACAGTGTTTTTCTGGTTCTGCTCATCTCATTCAGTATCAGTTCATGCAAATCCCTCCAGACTTCCCTGAATTCCCATCCCTCCTGGTTTCCAATAGAACAATAGTGTTCCATGACACATATATACCACAGTTTGCCAAGCCATTCCCCAAATGAAGGACATTTACTGGATTTCCAATGCTTTGCCACCAAAAACAGGGCTGCTATGAATATTTTTGTACAAGTGATGTTTTTACCCTTTTTCATCATCTCTTCAGGGTATAGACCCAGTAGTGGTATTCTGGATCAAAGGGTATACACATTTTTGTTGCCCTTTGGGCGTAGTTTCAAATTTATCTCCAGAAAAGTTGGATGAGTTCACAGCTCTACCAACAGTGTAATAGTGTCCCAGATTTCCCACAACCCTTCCAACAATGATCATTATCCTTTTTGGCCATACTGACCAACCTGAGAGGTGTGAGGTGGTACCTCAGAGAAGCTTTGATTTGCATTTCTCTAATAATTAATGATTTAGAGCAATTTTGCTTTGATCTCCTCATCTGTAAATTGCCTTTGCATATCCTTTGACCATTTGTCAATTGAGGAATGGCTTGTTTTTTTTTTAAATATGACTCAGTTCTCTGTATATTTCAGAAATGAGTCCTTTGTCAGAATCATTAGTTGTAAAAATTGTTTCCCAATTTACTACATTTCTTTTGATCTTGGTTACAGTGGTTTTATCTGTGCAAAAGCTTTTTAATTTAATGTAATTGAAATCATCTAGTTGGTTTTTGGTGATGTTCTCCATCTCTTCCTTAGTCATAAATGGCTTCCCTTTCCATAGATCTGACAGGTAAACTGTCCTTGATCTTCTAATTTGCTTATAGTATTGTTTTTTATGTCTAAATCCTGTAACCATTTGGATCTTATCTTGGTAAAGTGTGTGAGGTGTTGGTCTAATCTAAGGTTATTCCATACTAACTTCCAATTTTCCCAGCAGTTTTTATCAATGAGAGAGTTTTTATCCCAATAGCTGGACTCTTTGGATTTATCAAACAGATTACTATAATCGTTTCCTGCTATTGCACCTAGTCTATTCCACTGGTCCACCACTCTATTTCTTAGCCAATACTAAATAGTTTTGATGACTGATGCTTTATAATATAATTTTTAGATCAGGTAGGGCTAAGTCCCCTTTCTTTTGCACTTTTTTTCATTAAATTCCTGGAAATTCTTGACTTTTTATTTCTCCATATGAATTTATTTACAATTTTTTTTAACTCATTAAAGTATTTTTTTTTGAAATTCTGATTGGTAGGGCACTAAACAGGTAGTTTAGTTTTGGTAGAATTGTCATTTTTATTATATTAGCTCTCCCTATCCATGAGCAGTTGATATTTGCCCAATTATTTAAATCTGATTTAATTTGTGTGAGAAGTGTTTTATAATTGTCTTAAAAAAGTTTCTGAGTCTGTCTTGGCAAATAGACTCCCAGGTATTTTATATTGTCTGAGGATACTTTGAATGGGATTTCTCTTTCTAGCTCTTCCTGCTGTATCTTGCTAGCCATATATAGAAAAGTTGAGGATTTATGAGGGTTTATTTTATAACCTTACAGGGATAAATTTAAACACCTATTCAGTTAACACAAAATAATTACTGCACTCATAGCCTCGAGATCAGGAAAGCCCTCCTGTTGCACATGGAGTTTGGAAGAGGAAGAGGTGAGGAGGATATGCATTCTAAGCATGAAGAAGTCTATGCAATTGCATGGAGATTGACAGAGGAATTTCATGTACAAATAACAACCTTTCTTTTATAGAGGATGACTGAGTCTCTCTCTCTCAGCATTTGACGTGTTGAAGAGCAGCTTTCATCTCATTTTAAAATGTTATCAAATGGAATGAATGAGTGTAAGTCATTGCCGGGAGGATTTCGGTTAAATAGTATGGGAACAACTTTTGGATAATGTCAAAAATAATGTGAGATCCTAGGGTCTATTAACAAGAAAGTGCCCTGTTGGCTGGAAGAAAGAGGGCATAGGGTAAAATACATGACTTTTTAAAAAAGTTCCTTCTGTCTCTGTGATTCTAAATTTTGAATTTAGACACAGATATAAGTTGCGACTTTCTATTGTTCTTATGTAGTATTCAAAGACACCTTAGTAGCTAATTTTTTTCCAAGACCAGCTGATCACTTTATAGAAAGCTTTAGATTCTGTAAATAATTTGATGGAGTAGGAAGAAGGGATATAGATCTGCAATAATCAGCTTCCTTCCATTCTGACCTTCAAATCAGCCCAAGGGAAGAAAACACAGAAATAGCCTTAGTTATCACTACATATTTTATGTACCAACATGGCACATAAATATATGGTGCCATCAGCCTAGAATCTTGACCTTGGAAATGGTTTCCAAGAGTGATCGTGAGAAACAGAATACATCTTCGATAGTTTCACTGGCATTTGTATGACTTTTGAAAAACCAAAATTACCTGACAGTGACCATAATAATAAATATAGTACTTTTTAGTTTGCAAGATACTTGACATATTATCTCATTTTATTCCCCACAACAACCCTAGGAAGTAAGTGCTATTATTATTATTTTAATTTTACAGATGAGGAAATTGAGGCAAAGAAATTAATTGACTTGTCTAAGGTCATTTAACCCCATTGCCCTGCAAAAACTAAAAAAAACAAAAACAAAGAAGAAAGCAACATGTACTCCTATTGGCAAATTCAAACTATCAAGCTAGTGTTGGAGGCTGGATTTGAATTTAAGGTTTTCCTGATTCTAGACTATCCACTGTACCACCCATTGCCTGGTATAATCCCTTTAAAAATCATTTAACAAAATCTTGGGTGGGCCCCTTTAGTCCTCTCACTTTAGTTTTCCTAGAAATAAAGAGGTTAGACTAGGGCTGGAATATCTGCTACCCCCCTACCCACCCACTGCCACAGCAAATGTAGGCAGGACTCAAAATTCAATAATTCTAGGTGCTCTTTAGGGGTGAATTAATTAAATGTTTGTTCAAATATATCAGGTGAATGATGTTTTAAATATTTAAATGACCCTTGGCAGAAAAAAAGCTTTACCCACTCCTACTTCTGGCTCTCAGCATTCTAGGATTTCATTTTTATCATAGGTCTAAAAATATGTATGTCATTGATGGTAAAAGTTGTTTCAATCATGTCTGACTCTTCATGAATCCTGGCAAAAATACTGGAGTGGTTTGTCATATCCTACTCCATCTCATTTTACAGGTGAGGGAACTAAGGCAAACAGGGTCCTGGGGTCACCCAGCTAGTGATTGTATTAGACTGGATTTGAATCAGGTCCTCCTGACTCCAAACCTAGAGCTCTATTCACTAAGCTACCTAGTTTTCTAGTACTACTATTTATGAAACTCCCATGAAATATTACTTTCTTTTCATCAACATTCAACCTTCTTTTATTTCCATTTAGCATATTTTGTTCTTTCCTTCCCTGTTACACCTCTTCCATATCTAATTCTGAGACTTTTGTTATTTTCTTCTCCAGATTACCCTGTATGTCACTGTTAGATATTTTGAATTTGCCAATAGGAGTAGGTGTTGCTTTCTTGTTTGTTTGCTTTTTTTAGTTTCTGCAAGGCAATGGGTTAAGTGATGTGCCCAAGGTCACACAGCTAGTAAGCATTAAGTGACTGAGGTTGGATTTGAACCCAGGTCCTCCTGACTACATGGCTGGTGAACTATCTATTTCGCCACCTAACTGCTCTTACATATTGTTTTCTATTTTGCTTCTTTTCTCTCTGGATCCCTAACATCTACCACAATGACTGACATATAGTAAGAACTTAATGGATACTTGTTTATAGGATCAAAGCTTTAGACCTGGAAGAGACCTTAGAAGATATCTAATTCAATCACTCTGTTGTTGATAATTATAAGTTTATAACAATATAAAATAAAAAGCTGACACATATACAACTTTATAGATAAAGCACTCTATAAAGCCTTATGCATATGTACATATTCAGACATATGCATTTATACAAATATGCATGCATATATACATATATGTATATATATACATATATATATGTTGTCTCCCTAAAAATACTACCTGGCACATGGTAAGATGTACTTGATTAATTTATTGATTGCTAATTCATTTGATCCTCACAACATTCTGGCAGTTAAGTGCTGCTATTTTCTCTTTTACACATTACTGAACTGAATTCTGTGTAGCTAAGTGTTGTAGTGGTTAGAATGCTGATATGGGAGTCAGAAAGACTCATTGTGCTTGGTTCAAATCTGGTCTCCGACACTTAACTAGATGTTAGACACTGGGCAAGTCACTTACTCAGTTTTCTTATCTGTCAATTGAGTTGGGAAAGGATACGGTAAACCATTCCAGTATCTTTGGCAAGAAAGCCCTAAATGGAATTACAAAAAGTCAGACAGGACTGAAAAAATGACTGAGTAACAATAAGAATGAGGTCTAGAGAGGTTGTGACTTGCAAGTAAATGTCTGCAATGGAATTTGCTTTGAGATTTTCCTCATTTCAGGTCAGGTGTTCTGTCAGGTAAACCTGTGGTTTCAAGCTCTTAGAAAGGAACCAGTAAACATGTGGATCCTGTAGGCAGCATAATGACTTACTGTATTTCCCCATGTATAAGACACACTTTAATTTTGGGGCCTGAAATTTGAAAAAAATGTTTTACATAAAGTTATTGAAATCAAGTTTTATTTATTATAAAATTCATACAACTCCCCATCACTGTCAAAACTCCCCTCCATTAAATCGTCCTCATGTGTGTTTGATGATGAATCACTGTCTCAGGAGAGGCTCTGACAGCTCTCCTGCCTGTGATTGACCACCAGCACCCTCTGGGCAAGTCTGGTATATGGACACATGCTTGGTCCATTCCATTTCATTAACCTGAAGCACCAATTGTTTCCTCTTTTGAAATCAGGAACTTCTTTTTCATTAGCAATTCTTCTTGCCTTATGCTGAACCATCTTTGTGAACACAGGCTTTGCTCTTCAATCCATCTCTTCAGTTCTCTCTCTAAAGCATGCTACTTGGCTGACTTGCCCCTTATGGCCATCTTCTGAGGAGGTATTTTCAATAGCCTTTCTTTCTTCTTCCCTGTAGCCAGTTTGGGATTGTTTTCTCAGTTGGAGGAGGATCAAACTGACATTTAGCAGTATGATTTCCATTCACTTTTGCAAACTGGATCACTTTGACCTTGAATTCAGCACTGTACAAAAATCTTTTCTGAGCCATTTCTGGGTAGAATGTGGCAAAATATCCCCTAATATGCCAGTAACATAGGAAACAATGAGTGCAAAGACAACAAGCCTGAAAAAGTGGGAAATGCAAGTAAAAAAAAATTTACAACCACTGTATCCCAGATTTTAGACCTCAAATTTTTCAAAAAGGGTGCTTCTTATACATGGGGAAATATGGTAGATAATATATGCTTTATTGTATTTTCTTTTATTTTATTCAGTATTTCCCAATTATATTTTAATCTGGTAGGACCCATTAGGGGATGTTGTGAGTCCTATGCTATTCACGGACCTCATGTTTAACAACCTCTGAATTAAGCTATGTGTCTCTGTTCATTTCTATAAAAGAACAAAAGTGAAAAAAATGTAAAGGAAAAAGGAAAAAAGGAAAAGTAAAAAGAGTAAATTTTAAAAATATAAAGGAAAAGTAAAATATGAAGTAGTTAAAATTTTTTGATTGAGGTCTTTTTTTTTTTGTTTGTTTGTTTGTTTTTATCTTTAAAAGGACATTCTAGTCCCCACACCTTAGTTCTTTCTACTTTTGCTTCATGGGATAGAGTGCATTTTAAAATTTTGCCACTGGGAGTCTCCCTTGTATTTCAATGAGTCTATCTCTGGGTCTGAGTAGAAAAATGAAAGTCAGACACTTGCTTTGGTACCAAAGAATCAAGAATGACTTAAATGATTGAACAATGGAAGACAAAATCAAAAACTGGAAAAAAGAAAGTCCAAACTTAAATAATCTTTTACTGGTCCCATGGTGGGGGTCAAGATAGGGACTCTTTCCCTGTTTTGTATTTGGTATACTATCTGGACCAGGTTCAGTCCAGAGAAGCATGGACTTCAAGGGGAGATGGATTCCCTCTTCTCACACTCTTTCTTTCTCTGTTCTCACACACACATTAAAATCTACCCCTACTTCTTAGAGACAATTTTACTTAAAGTTTAACTATGGCTCACATTTATATGAGAAGGTAGTGTATTTCTATGTATTAGCTGTGTGATCTTGGACAAGTTACTTAATCCCATTGTCCCACAAAACCCATAAACAAACAAATAAGCACAATACTCACAGCATGTTTCAGGAGAGTCAAATAATTGCCAACACCTACCCTTAGACCACAGTGGAGACAGTCCAGAAACTTGACCTAAGTATTCTTAAAATAGCAATGTACTTGAATCCAAAAGAGTGCCTTTGCCTCTAAAGCCATTATTAAAGGGTACAGTTTCTATGGAGAATGGTCCTACTATCCTTACCAACACCAATACCAAGTGAAGACCAATAGACCCCAAATGTTCAGTAAACTCAGGAGCCCCTGGAATAGCAGTCTTCCTAGATCACTGGTTCCATTTCTAGTTTAACCTTCTTGGTTATTATCCAGGAGCAAACCTTAAGATAGAATTGCCAGACAATCCCATTAACTGGCCCACAGAGGACCAATAAGCTAGACTAGCTAAAAATGGCCTGAGAGAGAAAGGAGGCAGCATACAACAGGTGAGTCAAACCACTACCACCATCTCAACTACCATCTTCCCATAGAACCCAATGAAAGCAGCACAAAACTTTGAGTCCATGAATTCTTCAAACAGCAACACCCTACTCCAGACCACCAGTCTTGATTCTAAGTCCATCCTCCCACCCCATCATCCAGGGAATCAACCCTTGTGGAAATGGGACCTGGCAACTGCTTCTGCAGGTTCTGCAGACTTTTCTCTGCAACAGTCACAGATACTGAATATCTGAAAAAATACTGAACTGAAGATAAAGATCTAATTGTCAAAATCCTTGGTACCCTCAAATAACACCAACAACAGATATAGTTTTGTCAAGAGACATAGAATTAAAGATGATGCATCACTATCTGCTTTGCAACTGCACCCTACAGGAGTGAGAGGTCCGACTTTCCATCTGACTTGCTGATGAAATCCCCTTTATGTGTTGTTTCTCTGGCTTAGAATATGTGATCCATGAGAACAAGTATAACTCTCCTTTTTCTGTCTCCAGTTTTTAGCATAATGCTTTTCACATAGTAAGTACTTAATAATTTATTTTTGAAATTTATTCATTCATTTATAAAATGCCTGAAAAGGATTCAGTCACTCAACTTTTAATTAATGTTACAATCTTCTGGGAGACTAAAGCTTAAACTTCATCAGAACATAAAATAATTTTGAAGGCTGCCAATTAGGCATTTTATATTTTACCTCAACTCTGCAGTGTCCAAACATACCATGGCACAAATTTGCAGGTAAAAATGGCCAGGTTTGGGCCAGTACTTTTTGTGGTGACTATTTTCTCCCCCAGTACTGAAGAAGTGGTTAAAGATTTTTCCTTAGCTACCACCATTCAGTGACCTTGAATCTTCTTGAACTCCCACAGTTGCCTCTAAGCCTGGACATACCCATTGTGGTGTACTTCCTCCTATCAGGAAACAGCAAACAAAGAAGCAGTGCAAATCAAGATTCAAGTTTGCCCAGGTCAAGGTTGTAGGTTGTCTTCTACTCCTTCTTGGAAAGCAACTCAAAATAGATCCATCACAATTTGCAATCAGAAAGGAAGAGTAAAACTGAAGGGTTGGTCATTCCGTTTTGTAATCCAATGAGTCATCAGGCATTCTGAACAACTCTTTATCATTTCAAAGTCTGAGTCCTTTATTTTTTAGGGGGGAATTTTTTTTATTTTGCAAAACAATGGGGTTAAGTGACTTGCCCAAGGTCACACAGTCTTAGCCCAATTTGAATTCAGGTTCTTCTGACTACAGGGCTAGTGCTCTAGCCACCCCAAGTCTGAGTCCATTACCCCAGAGTCTCACTGTACAGGAAGCAGAGCCCAAAGCACCCGATTAGTAAACAAAGTTAAGTCAGAGTACCCAATGATGAGTGTGAACATTTCCCATGTTATTGTCCCTCTAAATCTATTGGGTTTTTTTGCTTTTTTTTTTTTTTTTTTTTTAGGTTTTTGCAAGGCAAATGGGGTTAAGTGGCTTGCTCAAGGCCACACAGCTAGGTAATTATTAGGTGTCTGGGGATTTGAACCCAGGTACTCCTGACTCCAGGGCCAGTGCTCTATCCACTTCACCGCCTAGTCACCTCAAGTCTATTGAGTTTTTGCTACATATAGAAGGTAAAGATGGGCCAAGTATTTTGTTAAGACTTTTGCAAATACTGTCTCATTTAGAACTAAGCTTTAGGAAGAACATTTTGACAGTTAAGCAAAGGGTAGATTGGAATGGGAAGATTCTTTTGTCAGGGAAAACAATATCATGCTATTGTAATAAATGAAGTATGATGGTGAGCTTCAGAACTACCTGAGAGGTAGGTGCTGTTATTATTCTCATTTTACAATTGAAGAAACTGAGATAAATGGAGGTTGATGAATTGTCCAAGGTCACACAGGTAATAAGTGCCTGAGACTAGATTTGAACTCAGACCTTCCTTCTGTTCACTGTCTCCTAAAAGAATATCAACATAGAAAGAGATGACTAACCTCCTTTTCTTTTAGACTGTGACCTTGGTTTATGAACAAAGATAAAAGGATAGAAAGGATTATGATGCTTTAATGAACTAAATTTAGGTAAAAGAAAAGGGAAAAAGATTGTTAGATATAAAGATTACTCAAAGTGAAAAGGACCTAGGAGATTATTTAGACCAATCTATTTATTTGACAAGTTGAGAAACTGAGTCACCAAACTAGTAAGTGTCTGAGGTCAGATTTGAACTCAGGGAGATGTCTTCCTGACTCCAGGCCTGGCACTCTGTACACTATGCCATCTAGTTACCTCATTTTCTTAGAGGCTCCTCTAGTTGTGCTACTTTCTGGCAGATGGTATTTGTTACCATCTCTAAGGAACAAAAATTCTAGCCCCTAGCCAGGACAGAATGGTCACCCTGGAGTTTCAGTCAAATGTGTTACTCAAAACACATCTCGGGATCAGGGAACCTGTGTATTTTTAAAACTTTGATATATTGAAACACTACAACATATACTGATCCAGTCAAGAAGTTTCTCAAAGCATGATGGAAGCATTCTTTTCTTACATATTTGAAGGAGATTCTCTCTGTTTTTCTCTCAGTTGTTTTTAAATTTAGAGGGATTCAGTTCAGCTTCTTTTTTTCTCTCAGTACTCAGATAGTAGGGCTCTCTCTTGCATAGAAACCTATTCCATATAGTGTTTTCTATCAGTTTATTAGCATCACGTTTTATTATTTCAAGTAATTTCAAGAATTTCTTCACCCATGCATTTGTAAGAACTCTGAATAACAGAATCAACTAGCTTTTCTACAGCCTCAGAGCCAGCACAGATTGCTTTTCATATTTCCATGGTTCTCAAACTGTGGGGTTGGGTGTCTTAGGGCACCCATTAAACTTACGATGGCACCACAGGATATTTTGCATTTTAAAGGAAATACAGTGGGACCCAGGATACCAGCTTGAGAAGGTTCACAGTTTCAACATTAAATTGATCTCTGTCCCTTTTTTGATGACATTCTTGAAATATTTAAGACATTTTTTGTTGTACTTTCTGCTAAGTTGGTAACTTTTCGAACTTTCTCTTTAGAGATGTCATAGGTTTTCCCTGGTTATTGTAGTATAAGTACTAAATGAAAATCAATGTGGAACAGAAAAATGAGGGTGGTGGTATCCAGTTTGATTCCAAGGTGGGTGAACTTGTGCGGTGCTCCAAAGGTAGACACATCTATTAGTAAGAACACATCCATTTGGTAAGAACAAAATTAAAACATTATTTTACTTTCTTTTACCTTATAGTGATTATTTTTTCAAAAGGCTATTAAGTTGATAGGGCATTTATATTTAATAGGTTGTTTGAATCCAATTATTTCATAAATAGAACTGATAGTTATTTCTTTTGGTCTAGGGAGTTAGTGGGACAGCTATATGGAACAATGAATAGAGCTCCAGATCTGGAATTCAATCTGTGTGTGACCCTGGACAAGTAACTTTATCTTATTCACCTTAATTCACTTATCTGTAAAATGAGCTGCAAAAGGGGCAGCTAGGTGTCGCAGTGAATAGATCACAGATCCTGGAGTCAAGAGGACCTGAGTTCAAATCCAGCTCAGACACAAAATAATTACCTAGCTGTGTGGCCTTGGGCAAATCACTTAACCCCACTGCCTTGTAAAAACTTTAAAAAAATGAGCTGAAAAAGGAAATGAAAAACCACTTCAGTACCTTTGCCAAGAAAAACTCAAATGGCATCATAAAGAGTCAGACACAACTGAAGCAATTGAACCATGAATAGAGGAAAAATTACTGAGATTCTAAGGGTTTCATGAACAGAGAATGATGGGGAACCTTTGACCTATTTGAGAAATGGTATAGAGGAGAACAGAATTATTATCTCAATGATGTAAATTCAAGTACCCTTTGTTGGGTTAATGGGAGAGGACATAGTATCTAAGCTCAGTGACCCTCTGATATATAGGATCTTAACCCAAAGGAATTTCTAAACTAGTACTTTTGATCCTTTTTTCCAGATCTAAGTTCATATTCAATAATTATCTTTTCCCTCCTCTTTCAAGCCTATACACAATTTATTTACAATTTGAGATGTTTCATATACTTCTGTGTACTCATGTTAGCAACTCCCTCACAACGTTTGTTTTTTGGGGTTTTTTTTTTTTGATACAGAGACTTATCTTGTCCCACTTGGTAGTGCATGGTATAGAAGCCTTGACCTGCTATATTTTTGATCTAGGCTGGTTCACTCTTTCTTAGGTAATCTGGTGATAATCTCTCTCCCACTCCTAATGACTCACTATATTAGTATCCAGGCAATTTCTTGAGACAACTAATTTCTTGAGCTCTCCTGCAGCTCAGAATACTTAAGATCAACTGATCCACTAGGCTTAGCCTTTCAATAGTTCACAAGAGTGCTCCAACATGCTTAACATTCTCACCAGATCTTGAGGTTTTTATAGAACTAATGACACTCTTTTCCTTCTCCACCAGGGCTAGATCTGGTCATGTAATTTTTCCTTGAACTGCTTCTTGGAAGATCTCCAAAAGGGAGGGATAGCTATATGTTCTAATTAAGGATACTTGTCTCAAGGGTGAAGAATTATTGAACTCTTTGATGCCCTTTGCTTCATTTACATTCTTTGGGTCTGTAATCTAATTTAAAGGATTCACTTTAAATATTTACATGACCTATTTGTGTCCTACCTATGGTAGAGCATTCTGAGCTCACATTGATCTTATCAGTCTCAGTTGAACATGTTATAACAACTCTACCATCAATAATATTAGTTTTGGTTCTCTTTGATAACAAAGGGCAACAACCAACCAACCTCATAGTACCGATTATGCTCTCTATCCTCCCTTGTCTCGCATGAATACACCAGATTTTTGTGAATTTTGACTGTTGAAACTAGTTGATCCTGGAGATAATAGAGCAAAGAAATAACCAAAGTCTACAAATGCATCGAACTTTTTGCCTTTTGAAATGTATTTTTATTTCATCTTGATCTCACTATCAGTTTTAATCTAGAATTGTTTGGATACATATGATCCTTATATCTGATCCTAATCCTGCCATCCATCAAAAATGTGCTTTTTAATCTTCGGGATTGAAAGCCTTGAAAATTCTTTCTCTCAATGAATAGATTTCAGCAAGCCCTTTGCTATTACATTTTTCTTCATGTAGTTAGGATAATAGAATAATGACTTAAAACTGGAAGGGGCCTTAGTTCAAATTGCTTATTTTATATTTGGGGAATCTGAGAACCAGAGAGAGGTCAAATGATTTGGTGAATATTATACGAATAAATGGTAAAAAAAATGGATTTGAACCTATATCATCTGCCTCTAAATTCATTGTACTCATTGCTTTCAGCAACCTGTCAATGTTCTTTGACTAATTAAGCACTATAATTATTTTTCCTATTTCAGCAAGGTGAAATAATGAGTGCCATATAAGCTTTTTGGGTTGAAATACCAGATTACCAAGAAGGATATTAAAGTTTTCTCTTTTTTTCAGTTATTCAACTCTATTCCAATCATATTTCTTGCTGCTAGGCACCTCTATTTCATTAATATGCAAAGCCATTACCTTGCATAAAAAGGATTGATTCCATCCATTTTAACAATATTCCATTGCTTATTTTCAGTAATATTGCTTTTGGCTTAAAAAGATGACATTAGCTATACCACCTGTAAATAGGAAATGTGTCCTATTTTTTCTCCCTTTGGAATATTCCATGGTGTATATGGAAAATTACATAGCTCCTATTCTTTTTCAAAGACCTGACTGTTTATTGAAATTAATTTATTAAGAGCTTAAGATTCAATTTAAATTACATTTAAAAAGCTAATTTAAATATATTAAATTCTGAATAGAGATAAAACCTGTATTTGAATCCTATATTGAATCCTTAACAGTTAAAATTTTTAGAAGACTAAAAGGTCTTTCATTGTGGGAGGGATGGAGATAAACTTGAAAACATTGCTTCAGAAAGGTTTCTTACTAGACCTGCTCAGGCAATCTAGTCTTTCCAAAGATGAACCAATTATAGACTTTCTTCTTATTTCCCACATTCAGTGAAACATTTCCTGTTAAGAATGTATTCAATTTTAGAGTACTACCAGCAGTCTCCTAGAAATCTAGAGACATAGTTGTGTCACCTGGAGGGAAAATTTGATGCAATTGAAGACTGCTGTAATTTTCAGATCAAATTCCCTTTCTTCTTTTGCTTATTCATCTCAGATATCCCACACTATTATAAAAGGGTATTGAAATAATAGGAAACTAGTTGGCACAGTAGATAGAGTGCCAGGAGAGGAGTCAGGAAGACTCAACTTTCTGGGATTAAATTTGGTCTCAGACTCTTCCTATCTGACCCTAGAACAAATTGCTTAACCCTGTTTGCCTCAGTTTCCTCATCCATAAAATGAACTGGAGAAACTATTTTAGTGGCTCTGTCAAGCAAATCTCAAATGGAGTCACAAAGAGTTGTATGTGACTGAAAAACAAAACAGCAACATTGCAATAATCATCACCATTGCCATCATTTTGTCCTCGATTTCTGATTTCATTGTTATAGGTATCAAACATCTAGCCCACTAGCCTGAAAAACCCTTGAGTTTGGTCAAAACTAATTGAAATATAATTGGTAAATGTTTAGTAAAATAAATAAAAATAAAACAGAACATGTATAATGTTAATTTGTGGTTTTCTAAGTCAATATGATCCTAGTATATTTCAGTGTGAGACCACTGCAATAGAAACTCCCTTGAGCAATACAAACTTCTATTGTATAATTTATAGGTTAGAGACATAGACACAGGTAGTATTTATCAGTGTAAGGACTTCATCTGTATCTCCATAATTCTGAGGTCAATTTCTATCACCAAAACTACCTTAGTTTATCAGGTTACTGATAAATTATGATAATTATTTCTAATATTTCACATTTTGAACCTCTAATGGATGTCACTCTGCCAAAATATTGATGAAGAATTGTCACCATGAAGAGGATACTATAGTATGTACTCTGGATGGAGAGACAGAAACTTTAATAGGTATTAGAAAAGAGAAAGTCCCAAAAATTATAGTCAAAAACCCTGAGTTCAAATTCTAACCCCTACAGTCTGTGTGTCCCTCTGGTTTTAGAGACCTCTTCTGGTTTTCCTTTTACAATTTCCTCCTTTATAAATTCAAGGAATTAGGAGGGAGATTCTGTAGAATCTTTTTCAACTCTAAATGTATAATCCTATGAATTTAACAGGGGAATAAAAAGTCACAAATATAGGGAAAAAATCTAAACACAACAAAACTATACACCAACAAATTAATTAGAACAAACTGAATATATAAATGCTATGAGAGTATAAAATAAAATAAAATAAAAAGGGTGATCAGCACCTAGTGGGATTAATCAAGGTAGGAAAGCTTTTAGGAGATGAGTTCTCCTTTAATATGGTGATGATCTTCATTTTTTTCAAGTCCTTTTTTAAAAATAATTAATCAGTTTTTCTTTTGCAGAGCCTACCAATTTTCTCCATTATGTCCTTAAGATGAGAGCAGCAACATCGCAAAATATGTGACCTTTTTTTTCAGTTCCCTTGTTTGAACAGTTGCATTTTGGTGAGGGCAATCATAGATCTGGGGTCTGATCATCTGTTTCTGAGGTTCTGAAACTATATTCTGAACACTTTTTTTAAAATTAAAATTTATTTTTTATTAAAGATATTATTTGAGTTTTACATTTCCCCCCCAATCTTGCTTCCCTCCCCCTGCCCCCCCCACAGAATGCACTCTGTCAGTCTACTTTGTTTCCATGTTGTACCTTGATCCAAATTGGGTGTGATGAAAGAGAAATCATATCCTTAAAGAGAAGTCTAAGAGGTAACAAGATCAGACAATAAGCTATCTGTTTTTTTTCTAAATTAAAGGGAATAGTCCTTGTATTTTGTTCACACTCCACAGCTCCTTATCTGGATACAGATGGTACTCTCCTTTGCAGACAGCCCAAAATTTGAACACTACTTTTAGGAGGTGATGTGATTCTATTATTGAGATTATTATTAATGCATATTATATCATTTTTAACTTGTTCATTTAACTGATCATCTGCTCAAGACATGTCCCTGTGGTGGGTAAGTCTCATCAGAAGACCTTGTTTTAGATTGAAATAATACTTATTGTTCAAAAGAGGAAGAAAAAGGAAATATTTCAACATGTATCTATAATAAGCTATTATGGACTCCATGATAGGAATATTTGTATAAGTAACAATAATCTACAATCATATAATGCTTGTCTCATAAATGCTTTGTGGGTAGGTATAAATATTCAAATGACAATGAAACTCAAATTGGTGATGGGTCTTGGCCATAGTTATAGGATTTAATGTCACTTAACCTCCTTGGACCTCAGTGACTAATTGTTGAAGTTGCGATTGGAACTGACCCCCTTGCCCCCAAAAAACCATAAGTGATTCAGCTGGAAGAAACTTTAGAGTTAATCTAGATCAACTATTTTGATTTATAGATGAGCAAGCTTCACCCCAGAGACAGGAGGAAGTGTGACTTATCCAAAGTTAAGCAGTAGTTTTCTGTTATTTCTCCTTAGTCCCTATTGAGCTCTATTGTTAGAACTTAAAGGAATTTCAAATAAAAATAAAAATTAGACAAGTCAGTCAATTCTGGCAGTCTATTATGTAACACATTTTAGTCCAGGTAAGGAAATGAATGAATGAATGAATGAATTAAGTAAACTTAGTTGCTGGAAATTAAAATATAAAAGTAAATTAGTCCTTGTCTTCAAGAAATTTCCAACACATATGAGGAACTTGTGGCCAAGGAAAGGTTTTTTGGTTTTGTTTTGTGGAGTCATAAGGATGGTGTTTGAAGACATGTAAGATTCAATTATCTATTCCAATCATGGCAACAGGATACTGGTCTTTCTCTAAATCTGTGCTTTACTCCAAATGTTCACAGACTTAAATATTCAGGTAATCCAGACTAAATTTACTCTCAAGCTTTTTAATTTTGAGATTTTTCATGGAGACTTTTATAAATCAAGGAATACCTTTAATCTCAATTGGGCACACAAAAAAAGAAACACCTCATAGCTTTTCATTCTGTTTTTCAGGGAAACATACAAGTTCATTCATGTTTTAGGAAGAAAGGGAAGAATAGGATATTTACAAAATTAGATCACAGGAGAAAACCTCCATATTAAATTTTTTGGCAGATGATAGGGAAAATTTTATAGTGTTATGGCATATTTATGTGTTTTACTTATAGACAGTGTTATATAACATGAAACAGCATTTGGGATTAAAAAAACAACTTTGGCTAAATTCAGGGTTTGTTACTTGCTAGTTATATAACCTTGGCCAAGTCTTTTAACCTCACAATACAACTTCTTATTTTCTCAAATACATTTTAATTATTTATTAATAAGTACATTTATCTATTTTCATATAATTTAATGTACAAATTTAAGGTTTGATTGTTTTTTTCACCAATCATTGCCAGATATATCTCCAATCCCATTCAAGTGAGACTTTCCTTCTCAAAAAAGTTTTTTTAAATAGTTAAAAAGCAATTGAGTAAAATCTTATGACATAACTAAGGTATCTGAGAGCAAACACAGCACCTTGCATCCATAGTCCCCTAATCTTAGGAAGGAGTTGCATTTCTTTAACTCTTCTCTGGGATCATAACTTATGCTTTTGTTTCTTCTACTATAAAATGTGGGTAGCCTGTGCTGGAGCAACAATGGGCATATTGGGATATTACTAGGGAAGGATTTTGTAAAGCTCTTTAAAACACTAGGCCATTATCATTTCAGAATAATTTACTTTATTGTTGTTATCATTGTTACCTTGCATAAGAGTAAAGAGACTTTACCTTCTCATTAGACAGGTTGTACTTTATGTCTTATGGTAAAAAAATAAATCTGCCTTATAGATCTTCCTTTAAGAGTTGGATCAAAACATCAACTATTTTTGTAGTTTCATTAATTATTGATTAATTTGTATATAGCACTCTTTCTTTTTCCTAAGAGCTAAGTTAAAAAACCACAGCATTGACTAGTTTTATTCCAAAAGTTCTAGGAATGTGATTTGATGCATTTCAAAGCAAAACCTAACAGGGTTTAATTCATTAGGTGACCATTTAAAAATTTTTTTTTTATTAAAGATATTATCTGAGTTTTACAATTTTCTCCCAATCTTGCTTCCCTCCCCCCACCCCCACCCCACAGATAGCACTCCATCAGTCTTTACTTTGTTTCCATGTTGTACCTTGCTTCAAATTGGGTGTGATGAGAGAGAAATCATATCCTTAAAGAGAACAGAATTCTCAGAGGTAACCAGATCAGACAATAAGATATCTGTTTTTTTTCCCCAAATTAAAGGGAATAGTCCTTGTACTTTGTTCAAACTCCACAGCTCCTTATCTGGATACAAATGGTACTCTCCTTTGCAGACAGCCCAAACTTGTTCCCAATTGTTGCACTGATGGAATGAGCAAGTCCTTCAAGGTTGAACATCACTCCCATGTTGCTGTTAGGGTGTACAGTGTTTTTCTGGTTCTGCTCATCTCAGTCAGCATCAGTTCATCCAAATCCCTCCAGGTTTCCCTGAAATCCCGTCCTTTCTGGTTTCTAATAGAACAATAGTGTTCCATGACATACATATACCACAGTTTGCTAAGCCATTCCCCAATTGAAGGACATTTACTGGATTTCCAATTCTTTGCCACCACAAACAGGGCTGCTATAAATATTTTTGTACAAGTAATGTTTTTACCCTTTTTCCTCATCTCTTCAGGGTATAGACCCAGTAGTGGTATTGCTGGGTCAAAAGGTATGCACATTTTTGTTGCCCTTTGGGCATAGTTCCAAATAGCTCTCCAGAAGGGTTGGATGAGTTCACAGCTCCACCAACAGTGTAATAGTGTCCCAGATTTCCCACATCCCTTCCAACAATGATCATTATCCTTCCTGGTCATACTGGCCAATCTGAGAGGTGTGAGGTGGTACCTCAGAGAAGCTTTAATTTGCATTTCTCTAATAAATAATGATTTAGAGCATTTTTTCATATGGCTATGGATTGCCTTGATCTCCTCATCTGTAAATTGCCTTTGCATATCCTTTGACCATTTGTCAATTGGGGAATGGCTTTTTGTTTTAAAAATATGACTCAGTTCTCTGTATATTTTAGAAATGAGTCCTTTGTCAGAATCATTAATTGTAAAGATTGTTTCCCAATTTACTACTTTTCTTTTGATCTTGATTACATTGGTTTTATCTGTGCAAAAGCTTTTTAATTTAATGTAATCAAAATCATCTAATTGGTTTTTGGTGATGTTCTCCAACTCTTCCTTAGTCATAAACTGTTCCCCTTTCCATAGATCTGACAGGTAGACTAGTCCTTGATCTTTTAATTTGCTTATAGTATTGTTTTTTATTTCTATGTCCTGTAACCATTTGGATCTTATCTTGGTAAAGGGTGTGAGGTGTTGGTCTAATCTAAGTTTCTTCCATACTAACTTCCAATTATCCCAGCAGTTTTTATCAAAGAGGGAGTTTTTATCCCAGTGGCCAGACTCTTTGGGTTTATCAAACAGCAGATTACTATACTCCACTCCTGCTTTTACACCTAGTCTATTCCACTGGTCCACCACTCTATTTCTTAGCCAATACCAAATAGTTTTGATGATTGATGCTTTATAATATAATTTTAGATCGGGTAGTGCTAAGCCACCTTCGTTTGCATTTTTTTTCATTAAGCTCCTGGCAATTCTTGACTTTTTATTTCCCCATATGAATTTACTTACAATTTTTTCTAACTCATTAAAGTAATTTTTTTGGAATTTTGATTGGTAGGGCACTAAACAGATAGTTTAGTTTTGGTAGAATTGTCAGTTTTATTATATTAGCTCTCCCTATCCATGAGCAGTTGATATTTGCCCAGTTATTTAAATCTGATTTAATTTGTGTGAGAAGTGTTTTATAATTGTTTTCAAAAAGATTCTCAGTCTGTCTTGGCAAATAGACTACCAAATATTTTACACTGTCTGAGGTTACTTTGAATGGGATTTCTCTTTCTAGCTCTTCCTGCTGTTTCTTGCTAGACATATGTAGAAAAGTTGAGGATTTATGAGGGTTTATTTTATAACCTGCAACTTTGCTAAAATTGCTAATTGTTTCCAGTAGTTTTTTAGATGATTTCTTGGGATTCTCTAGGTAGACCATCATGTCATCTGTGAAGAGGGAGAGTTTTGTCTCTTCCTTCCCAATTCTAATTCCTTCAATTTCTTTTTCTTCTCTAATTGCTGATGCTAACATTTCTAATACAATATTGAATAGTAGTGGTGATAATGGGCACCCTTGTTTGACCCCTGATCTTATTGGGAATGCCTCTAGCCTCTCCCCATTGAATATAATGCTTGTTGATGGTTTCAGATAGATACTGCTAATTATTTTAAGGACCAGTCCATTTATTCCTACACTCTCTAGTGTTTTTAATGGGAATGGATGCTGTGTTTTGTCAAAAGCTTTTTCAGCATCTATTGATATGATCATATGGTTTCTGATAGGTTTGTTATTGATATAATTGAGTATACTAACAGTTTTCCTAATATTTAACCAACCCTGCATTCCTGGAATAAATCCTACTTGATCATAATGTATTATCCTAGTGATGACTTGTTGTAGTCGTTTTGCTAAGATTTTATTTAGGATTTTTGCATCTATATTCATCAGGGAAATAGGTCTATAATTTTCTTTCTCTGTTTTAACTCTTCCAGGGTTAGGTAACAGTACCATATTGGTTTCATAGAAAGAGTTAGGCAGAGTTCCATCTTTCCCTATTTTTCCAAAGAGTTTATACAGGATTGGAAACAATTGTTCCTTAAATGTTTGGTAGAATTCACTTGTGAATCCTTCAGGCCCTGGAGATTTTTTTTTAGGGAGTTCAATAATGGCTTGTTGAATTTCTTTTTCTGAGATAGGGTTGTTTAGGTATTTATTCTTCATTTAAGCTGGGCAACTTATATTTTTGTTAATATTCATCCATTTCACTCAGATCATCAAATTTATTGGCATAGATTTGGGCAAAATAATTTTGAATTATTACTTTAATTTCCTCCTCATTGGTGGTGACTTCACCTTTTTCATTTATAATACTAGCAATTTGGTTTTCTTCTTTCTTTTTTTTTTTAATCAAATTGACCAGAGGTTTATCAATTTTATTGGTTTTTTCATAATACCTACTTTTGGTTTTATTTATTAATTCAATAGTTTTTTTGCTTTCAATTTTATTAATTTCTCCTTTAATTGTTAAAATTTCTAATTTGGTATTTGATTGGGGAGTTTTGATTTGTTCTTTCTCTAATATTTTTAGTTGCATGTTTAGTTCATTGATTTCCTCTTTCTCCAATTTATTCATATAAGCATTTAGAGCTATAATATATCCCCTGAGAGTTGCTTTGAATGAATCCCATAGGTTTTGGTATGTTGTTTCATTATTATCATCATCTAGGATAAAATGGTTAATTCTTTCTATAATTTATTTTTTGGCCCACTCATTTTTTAAAATGAGGTTATTCAGTTTCCAATTTGCTCTGGGTCTATATCTCCTTGGCCCAGTATTGCATATGACTTTTATTGCATTGTGATCTGAGAAAGATGTATTCACTATTTCTGCCTTTCTGCAGTTGATCATTAGGTTTTTATGTCCTAGTACATGGTCAATTTTTGTATAAGTTCCATGTACTGCAGAGAAAAAGGTATATTCCTTTCTACCCCCATTCAGTTTCCTCCATAAGTCTACCATATCTAATTTTTCTAACAATCTATTTACCTCCCTAATTTCTTTCTTGTTTGTTTTATGATTTGATTTATCTAGATCTGATAGTGGGAGGTTGAGGTCTCCTACTAGTAGAGTTTTGCTGTCTGTGTCTTCCTGTAATTATTTCAGCTTCTCCTCTAAGAATTTGGGTGCTGTCCCACTGGGTGCATATACATTCAATATTGAAATGACTTTATTGTCTATGGTACCTTTTAGGAGGATAAAGTTTCCTTCCTTATCTCTTTTAATGCTATCTATTTTTGCTGCTGCTTTGTCTGAGATAAGGATTGCTACCCCTGCTTTTTTTACTTCAGCTGAAGCAAAATATATTTTGCTCCAACCTTTTACCTTTACTGTATATGTATCTCTCTGCTTCAAATGAGTTTCTTGTAAGCAGCATATTGTAAAATTCTGGTTTTTAATCCACTCTGCTATTTGCTTACGTTTTATGGGAGAGTTCATCCCATTCACATTCAAGGTTATGATTACTAATTCTTTATTGCCCTCTGTGCTATCTTCCCTCTGTTTGTATTTTTCCCCCTTTCCCCCCTTTTATCCATATTCCCCAGTATTTTGTTTTTGAATACCACCCCCTTCAGTATGTTTGTCCTCCTATATCACACCCTCCCCTTTCTTTCCCCTTTCCCTTTTCCCCTTTTCCCTTCCCTTCCTTTTGTTATTTCCTCTTATTTCCCCCACTCCCCTTCCCTTTCTCCATCCCCCCTCCCCTTTTCCCCTTTTATTACTTGAAAGGTTAGATGTTTTATAAGTTAACTGAGTATGTGTAGGTTGACTTTAAGCCAAGTTTGATGAGAAGAAGATTCAGGTGTTTCTCCTCTGCTCCCTTCTTCCCCTCTATTACCATAGGTTTGTTGTACCTCTTAGTGTAATGAGATTTGTCCCATTCAATCCCCTCCCTCCTCCTGTCTCTTTCCTGTCCCCCTTTTTAGGGAGGTAGTGTATATTTTTAGATCATTCTATCTAGGTCATAGAAAATTCTGAGTGTCTGTCCCTTCTAGCTCAGTATATTCTATTGGATAGAGTCAAAATTCCTAAGAGTTATTAGAGTCTTTCTCCGAAGTGGGGTTAAAGCCAGTTACATCCCATTAGATAGCAGTCTCATGGATAGGTCATGGATGTCCATCATTTCTAGCTAGGTGTATTCTCTCTGTTAGAGTTATATTTCTCAGGATTTATGAGAGTCTCTTCCCAACCCCCCATGCTGGAATATAGCCACTTTCAACTTACTGGATTGCATTTTTTTTCCTTTTTACCCCCCCCCCCCCCTTTTTTACCTTTTCATGTGTCTCTTGAACCTACTGTTTGATATCCGAATTTTCTTTTTTAGCTCTGGTCTTTTCATCAGAAATTTTTGGAAGTCTTCCATTTCATTAAATGTCCATCTTTTTCCTGGAAGAGAAGGCTCAGCTTTGCAGGAAATTAGATTCTTGGCTGCATTCCAAGCTCCTGTGCTCTTTGAAATATCTCATTCCAGGCCCTTCGATCCCTTAAAGTTGATGCAGCCAAGTCCTGCGTGCTCCTTACTGTGGCTCCTTGATATTTAAATTGCCTCTTTCTGGCTGCTTGCAGGATTTTCTCTTTTATCTGATAGTTCTGCAGTTTGGCCACAACATTCCTTGGTGTTTTCCTTTTAGGATCTTTTTCTGGTGGGGATCGATGTACTCTTTCAATAACTGCTTTGCCCTCCGATTCCATGATATCAGGGCAGTTTTCCATCACTAGATCCTGTAATATTAAGTCCAGGCTTTTTTTCTCTTCAATGTTTTCAGGAAGTCCTATAATTTTCAGGTTGCCCCCTCCTCGATCTATTCTCGAGGTCAGTGGTTTTGTTGATGAGGTATTTTACATTTGCTTCTATTTTTTCTATTTTTTGATTTTGTTTAACTGACTTGCTGTCTCATGGAGTCATTAGTTTCTGTAGACTCTGTTCTTTTTTGTGGGGAGGAGTTTTCTTCATTAACCTTTTGCAACTCCTTTTCCAATTGGTCAATTGTACTTTTGAAAGAGCTTTCCATTTGACCAATTGAGGTTTTGAGAGAATTAATTTCTTTTTGCATTTGCTCATTTGGGGATTTGAGAGATTTATTCTCCTTTTGTGTTTGTCCAATTGTACTTTCTAAGGTTTTTTTTTTCTTGTTGCAAGGTATTAATTGTCTCTCCCAAATTTTTAAGCTCCTTCCTTATTTCTTCAAGGAAGTCTTTCTGTGCTGGAGACCAGATTGTATTCTCCTCAGATGTTCCTGGTCTCTCTGAGTTGGGATCTTCCCCTTCCAGGAATTTTTCTATGGATCCACCTTTCCGCTGACCCTTCTTCATTATGCTAAGACCTTGAGTTGGGGGGGGGGGGCTGCTTCACCTGGGCTTGGGATCACTAAAGGCTTTACTGAGTGCAGTTTCTCTGGCTGCCCAGTAGGAGGTGCTGGTTGCCCTCTCTGGGGTGTCTGTGACCTTGGTTGAGAGGCCTTCTCCCTTTGCCCAAAGGGAGGAGTTGGAACTATTGAATTCTTTTGCCTTCAATCAATGGTGAGCTTTACCCTGGCCTGAGGTCATTCCTCAGCTGGGCTGGTTCTTCTGCTCACACACCTGGGCCTGAGGCAGAAGTCGTTTGCATTTGTTTGGGAGGAGGCCTCTGTGCAATGGAGGTGGACTCAGAGTTTCTCAGACCTGAGGAGCCCAGGGATGGTGTCCACAGCTCTCCAGCACCAGACCTCTCCCCGGAGCCCCTTCCCCAAGCTCCAGGGGACAGCACCAACACCAGCGCCTCTGATTCCCTGTGGACCCAAGCTCCCCTTGTATAGCCCCATCGCTGATCCAGCAGGTCCGAATCTCGGGCCCTCAGACTCCTGGTTCCAATTCAGCTGTCAATCTGGCTAATCCCGGGCTGATCTTCCCTCAGAGCCCTGACTCACCTGCCGGTACTCAGCCAAGCCTGCTGCGGGAGACAAATCCTGAGGTAGATTTTCTTCTCCTGGCTTTTCTTTCTGGGTTTTGTGGTTCAGAATTCTTTTAAGAGGTTTGTTTCATGTGATAGATGGGGAAGAGATCAGGAGACTTTAGAACTGTGCCTGTCTTCTCTCCGCCATCTTGGCCAGAAGTCCTGTCCTTCCAGTGACCTTCTTTTAAATTAATTCCAAACAAAAAAGTCTAGTTTCATTTCTGCCATAGGATAAATAACTTATAAGCTGACAAGTATAGAGTTATGTACATGCCATTTTATGGTTTTTTGAATCACAATTTATAGGTAAGTGAAGAGAATAATCATACAAAATACATTTGATTACATCAGCATTCTGTGGTAATATCCACTGGCAATATCAGTTTGATCCATCTTGAGACAGTGAAGACTGACAGCTTTCTTAACTGTAAGAATGATGAATGCAAGCAAGAATTTATTGCAAAACATTCTTGACTCTGATCCAAATTCATATCCTAAGAGAAATCTACTCCATATAAATTCTATGAGTTGTACAAGAATCCAAAAGATGGTTCTTTTAAAGGGTAAATAATAGTTTCCATTTCTGAGATATAGTTTCTGGTATGAAATTACATTTTTATGACCTTAGCACTCTCTCTTTCAGAAACTCAAATATCATATTTTTGGAGGCTTCCAGTTTGTAAATTTGGTACTTGTCACTCATAATGCAAATCTCAAATAAATCCTAAGACTTATTTGGTCTAGATTGTTAATTAATAACAATTTCAAAGAAAAATGAGACAGAGTTATAGGATCTCATTTTGGGGAGTGAAGATCACATATTTAGTCAAGTCATTTTATACTCCACAAGTGATATTGTCAGAATAAACAAGGAAAACAAGAGAAAACTTGAATTGGAGAAATACCCCAATCAATCATCTTATGGAACTTAGTGGTGATTTATAGCAATGATAGCATTTATTGTATTTTGAACATACATTGGTAAAGTTTTGCTGAATTAATCTTAAATTTTTTTCTCTATGCCTTTTTTTCTCTATGTATTCCTTTTGTAATTTTAAAGAATTTTTACTATCTAAAAATGGACATTTTTGCAAAATATCTATTCCCTCCCTTTCTGTTTATCCATGCTATCCATACTGTAGAATCAAAGTCAAAAATTACTTTGAGGGAGTCTCCATGGAGGATGAAATCTTAAATATGCTCCTGGCTCTGTTAAGCCCTAGAAAACTGAAGAAACCCCTAAATAAGATTCATACTCAAAAGAGTTTGGCCTAATAACCAAGCAGGAAACTCTAAGTGGATGAAAAAATGCACAAAGTGTGATACACAGTTAGATTAAAACCCATAAAGCTTATATATATGATACAATATGAATAGATAATGTGTCATGCCTCAAATTAAATATGAAGAAGAGAGCATATTGTAACTGCTGTTGGGAGAATGTTCAGGTGCTTTTTTATTTCTCTGTTAAAAAAATAAAAACAAAACAAAAAGGTGCATCATTCTAATACTAGCCTCTTTCTAATGATATATGGCAGTGAGTCATCAGACACTACAGACATTACAATCTTTCCACTGTGGAAAAATTGATGTTGAGAACAATGGAGAGGCAAATGGTGAATGAGAAGAGGATGCATCACATTACAAATGGTGAATTATTCAGGAGAAGTATTACAATGTTTGTCATCGAGGAAATGTATATCTGGAAAAAATTAGATGCAGTAAGGGCAAGTCACAACCAATGAACAAATTATAGAGCTAGTAAATGTCTAAGGAAGGATTTGAACCTAAAACTTTTTAACTCACAATATAGCAAATCATCCACTATTCCAAGCTGCTTCTTGACTGATAAAGACAGAGGAAGTATAGCAAAATAGACTACTTAATCTGAATTCAAATCCAGCCATTCACAATGAACAGTTGTATAATAATTCATATACTTCTATGAGCTCAGTCATGATATCTGCTAAATAGAATAACACCTGTAGCACCTACTTCAAGAATTGTCATGAGGTTCAAATGAGAGAAAATACATAAAACACTTGCTGTTGTTGCTGGTGAGTCATTTCTGATTCTTTGTGACCCATGTGGAGGTTTTCTTGACAAAAAATACTGGAGTGGATTACCATTTCCTTCTCAAAGTCAAAAGTGTTACATGTGCATTAGGAAGAAGCAATGTGATATGATTAAAGGTTCTACCCTTGGTTTTAGGAATACCTGGATTAAAGGGAGTTTAAATGACTTGCCCCAAATTAGAAGGTTAGTAAAGCATCAGAGAGGAAATTCATTTTCAAGAGTGGTTTAAAAAATTTTTTTATTTGTTTGCTTTAGTATCCAGTGTATTTCTAATGAAGTTAGAAAGCTGGCAACTTGTCTTCTACATACTTGGAAAGGTCACCTTTGGCACTTTGTCAACCTAAGTGGAATTAATGTTTAATTGTTTCTAGACACTATTATGACCATGACCGAGAAGCATGTGCAACACCCTTCTTCATCATCTATATGTCAGGATAGATTGCAACTTCCCTTCTAATGCTATTTATATCACCCTTTCCAAAGTATTTTAAGAAACTGTCAGTTTAAAGCAATTTCTATATATCCCTTTGGCTCAGGGCCCAACGACCAAATTAGTAACCTTATTTATAAATGTATAGTGACCAAGGATATCAAATCACTAAGCATACTTTGAAACCTAATTGCATTTACTCAACTAACAAAAATAACAGGGCACTTTATGTTGGCTGGTACTATTTTTAATGTAAGTGTCCTTTCAAAAGAGTTTTGATATTTCTGTACTGAATCTCACTTGTAGGTCTTTGCTTTTAGAAATGGAATAAGGCTGTCAGTTGAGAGAAACTTACTTCAACTGGGAATGACTTAAGCACCATAGTGACTCATACATTGACATTTAGAGAGCACACTTTCTGATACATCCTAGGTTTTCTGGTAGAGAGTTTTCAAGGATTTCCTAGCTAATATTTGAGATATGAGAGTGGGGATGGGGGAGAGGACCACAACCAATTCAAAACTAGATTTTTGTTAAAGCATATGCAAATCTTTTAAACACATATCCACTAATACCTTAATGTTAACCCTCATAGTTGTCCTTTTAATTGCTATTCTGAGCTAAATCTAATCTAGAACAGCCTTGGTGATTCAGACTTAGGTTGGAACAAGGCCCTCATGGACCATAAAATGCAATAAAAACAATTTTGCTGATAACAAGCATTTTAAATAATACAATTTATCGAGTTAAAAAGAATATTGATTCAGATAAACACTAGACCCTTCTTTCTCCGCAGTCACCATGGTAACAGTGATCAAAAAGGCATTGCCCTCAGGGTAGTTGGGACTGGGATAAAGCCCAGGGTAGTTGGGACTGGGATAAAGCCCTCTAATATCAATTCTATCTAGGCTGAACCTTTTTGTCTTGGGTTTTAAGGGCATCAAACAGTTGCCCTGGCCTCTTAAAGGAACTATATAAAGTAGATATTATTTAGACTTTAGTAAGTAAATTGGATATTGCCATAGTAACAATGTGTATTTTGTAGAAGACTGTCTATAAGTGTGATATTCCATTTAGTAAATTACATCCTCTCCATCTTCCCAAGTCATCATTTCCCTAACTGGTCATTCTCTAATTCATTAATTTGTATACAAATTCGATTAGCTTGCTTGGTTAATGCATGATTCTAAAATTCTCAAGATCATAGATCTGATCCCTGTACAGGGAAATAATTTCATTCTATTTGTGGTAGTGAGTTAATAGTTTGATTTTTGTGTAGAAAGGCATACCAAAAAGTGTAAACAGCATATTTCTCCATATATTTGTCCTTAATAATTTTATTGCTATTTTTATAATATTAATAAATATATCATAAGCATATATATCACTATATAGATCCATAACTATAGCTTTTCAAATTCATTGGTTTTTATTTTTTTATAAATGTACCCCTCATAAACATCTTAAGTAAAATATTATTTTATTTATTATAATATTGATGAGTGATAAATCTCTCAATGCTTTCAATATGATGTTGTCTCCAGCACATCTTTGCTTTTTCTATGTTTCATCTGGTCCTAAGCTCTGCCCATTTTAATTTTCTTTAATGCCATTTCTCTTTCTTGATGCAGAACATCAGGAAATGTCTGTTAGAGTCTAAATGAGTAGTTCCACTGTCATGGCTTGCGAAAATTTAAGTCTTAAACAAGGTTTACAAAGCACTTTACAATTATTTATCTATCCACAAAGCAACCCTTGAAAGTAGGCAGGTGTTATTTCCATTTTATAGATGAGGAGGATGAGGTATATAGGCTAATGATTACCAAGGGTCACATAGCTAGTAAGCAACTGACACTAATTCTGAACTCAGGTCCAGAACTCTATTTATTATGTGTGTTAGTCATATTTATTGCCCTTCAATTTTCATCTTTAAATGCTATAAGGATCAATGGACTGAATTGAATCTCTTACGAAGCTTCTTTCAAACTTATTTCTTTCCCCATTGCTTCTTGCTGTTTTATGAGGTGATTATACTCATTATCTTCTATTATCCTCCTCTGTTAGATTTTTATAGCCTAATGTTATACCTAAACTGGCATTGCCCTTGACTGATATAACTTTCCATTTGAGAAGGATCATAGAATTCAGAAAGAAAAGGCATCTTAATGATCATTTAGTCCAACCCAATGATTTTACAAAGAGAATACAGAGGTCCAAGTAATTGAGTTACTTGCCCAAGGTCACACAGTATTACACAGCAAAGTTCATATTTGAGTTCACTTCATCTTCTTCTAAATTCAGCCATCATCATAATGTGTCCTGCAAAATTTCTTTCTAACCTCTTTTGGTTTGTTTCCTTATTTGTTGATAATATTTCAATAATATTATTATTTATAGTTATACCAATAAATATATTATAAGTATACACATATGAATAGGTGTATGTCTGCATATAGTTATTCATATAAGAGTGTGCTGGAGTCAACTAGAACTGATTTCTGAAAGTCAATTGTTAAATTTCCAATATGAACATTTACACTTCTGAATTTACACTTTTGTAGCAAATGCTACAAATTGTTATTTTATTTATTGTCTAGACAAAAAATAAAAAATATTGATAATGCAGATCAAATTTGAAATGTTTAATATATAATATATATTTAGAGAATCATTAGTTAAAAATTTACCAGCTATCTGATTTTATTTATCTATCTTTAGCTAGCTAGCTGTCTATCTTTCTGTCTACCTGCCTGCTTGCCTGTCTGTCTGTAATCCATCTTTCTAATACTTTGCTAATTACTACCTGTATAATCTTGTGTGAGTTACTTCACTTCTCTCTTTTCCTCACTTTTCTTATCCTGAATGTACTAGATACTCATTAGGGATGTGAAAATAACTCTTTAACAAAAGCATAAAACAATGTTTCAGTCAAGCTGGCATAACTGGGTCCTGAACCCTCTATTAGTTACTTTATGAAACTATAAGGGAAATTTACCATAGAACCAAGAATGGTAATGATAATGTAAGTTGCTTGTGGGCAGGGGAAGTGCTTTGTCTGAAATATTTTCATTACTTTTTAAAAATAAAATGAAATGAAAAATAAAAATGAATAGAAAATGTCCACCATGTTTGATATTGTGGAGATCTCCAAATCTGTGTAATTTTTATATTTCTCAGTCTATTTAATTTTTTTAAAATTTTACTTTTAATTACTGGAATTCAAAAAAGCATTTTCATGACATACAACAATAAAAACACTATTACACATTAAATTGTAAATCTACTACACCCAACATATTGAATTTCTGAAGATACATTTTCATGAGTCGCCATGGCTAAAAAATTTATCACTTAGTGGATATAAGAAAGATTCACATTTTGAAAATAATGTTCATGCATTTACATGACAAATTCTTTAAATTTCTTTAAATTGCAGAATTAAGTAAAAAATTCCTCCACTAAAATTCTACTTTGATGCTCTATTATGGTATGGAGAAGACTCCAGGCTCATCAAAATCATACCAGTGGAGTCTACCAAGCTAGACTGACTTTAAGCATACCTCAGAAAGATTGTATTTCTATTCTACAAATATGAGATTCTAATGAAGTTTGGAAAAGTTCAACACCCAAAGTATGACTACCAGGCATTAGCAATTCACAAAGATTATCTGTTTAAAGTATTGAAGGATTACCATCTGGCAGTGAAGGATGTATTCACATTGATGAAATGATAGATGCAGCTAAAAATGATCTCTCCCTTCTCACATTTTTCTGGAGCCCTTTGTTTGTCTTCCTTAAGGTCTTTCCTTTGTCCTTATATTTTTCATCACATTTCTTTATGTGTATGTCATTATCAATTTTTATCAATTTCTTGAACACTATTAACTCCCTGAGTATAGGAGCAGTACATTTTTTTTTTCATTCTGTAGCACATGAATATAGCAGGTACTTAAGTGTTTGCAATATAATTAGAGAAACTCTGTAGCTCATTGCAAAAATGGGTGAGAGGACGGGTACAGAGGAAGTAGTGAATTTTATATTTTCCAATTTAGTCTTTGCTATTCCAGAATACTTGGTATGTATTTTTTTTAATGTTCTTTTGGGCGAAGGGCTGCAGCAATTGGGGTAAAGTGATTTGCCCAGTGTCACACAGCTAGTAAGTGTCAGATGTCTGAGGTCCTATCAGGTCTTCCTGATTCCAGGGCTGCTGTTCTATTCACTGAGCCACCTAGACCACTCGATGCATTATTTTATTGTTTTATTGTTTTAGGCTTTTTTTTTGCAAGGCAAATGGGGTTAAGTGGCTTGCCCAGAGCCACACAGCTAGGTAATTATTAAGTGTCTGAGACCGGATTTGAACCCAGGTACTCCTGACTCCAGGGCCAGTGCTTTATCCACTATGCCACCTAGCTGCCCCATGATGCATTATTTTATGAGGCTCTATGATTATGCTTAATAGTACCCCATTCTAGGGCAGTTAGGTGGCACAGTGGATAGAGCACTGGCCCTGGAATCAGGAGGATCTGAGTTCAAATCAGCCCCAACACTTAATAATTGCCTAGCTGTGTGACTTTGGGCAAGTCACTTTTTTTTTGAATTTGCATAGACAATTTATTTTCATTTATTTTTTTAAATGTATTCATTTATTTATTTATTTTCATACAAATGTATATGCATATTTCCAAGTTACAAAAGTTTCTTCCATACTCCCTTCCCACCCCTCTCTCCGCAGCAGGGAACAGTCCAGTTAGCATTTTACATACATATTTTGATAAACATGTGTATAAATTAGTAATTTTTGGCATGAGGAATTAGGATTAAGGGAAAGATACATGAGAGATAATTTTTATAAAGTGCTCATCAGATTCAGAAGGGTTTTTTTTCTGTGTTTGTTTTGTTTTGTTTTGTTTTTCTTCTTTGGATGGGGATAATATAGTCCATAGCCAGTCAAATACAGTTGTCCTAGCTCTCTGGACTGCCAAGAGGAGCTGCTTCCATCAATGTTATTCATCTCATAATGTTGTTGATGTGTACACTATCTTAGTACTACTCCCTTCAGTGAGCATCAGATACTGTAAGTCATTTCATGATTCTCTAGAGTCAGGCCATTTATGGTTTCTTATAGAACAATAGTATTCCACAGTATTCATGTACCATAACTTGTTTGGCCATTCCCCAATTGATGGGCATCCCCTCAATTTCCAATTCTTTGCCATTACAAAAAGAGCTGCTATGAACATTTTGGAACATGTAGGACTTTTCCCATTTTTTATAATTTCTTTTGGATATAGACCTGGATTTGGAATTGCTGGGTCAAAGGGTATGAACAGTTTTATTGCTCTTTGGGCACAGTTCCATATTGCTCTCCAGAAAGGTTGGATCCATTCACAACTTCACCAGCAATGCATCAATTTCCCCAATCCTCCCACAATCTCTTCAACATTGATCATTTTCCCTTTTTCTCAGTTTGGCTAATCTATTAGGTGTGAGATGATAGCTTATTGCTGTGTTAATTTGCATTTCTCTAATCGATAGTGATTTGGAGCATCTTTTTTTTTTTTTAGTTTTTGCAAGGCATTGGGGTTAAGTGGCTTGCCCAAGGCCACACAGCTAGGTAATTATTAAGTGTCTGAGGTCGGATTTGAACTCAGGTACTCCTGACCCCAGGGCCAGTGCTCTATCCACTGTGCCACCTAGCCACACCATTGGAGCATTTTTCATATGATTATATATAGCTTTAATTCCTTTAATTGAAAACTGTTTGTTCATATCCTTTGACAATTTATCAGTTGGGGAATGACTTGTGACCTTATAAATTTGATGCAATTCTCTATATATTTTTAGAAATGAGACCTTTATCAGAACTCCTAGTTGTGAAGATTGTTTCCCAGTTGTCTGCTTTCTTTCTAATTTTGGCAGCATTGATTTTATTAGTGCAAAAACTTTTAAATTTAATATAGTCAAAATTATTCATTTTGCAGTTTATAATGTGTTCTAATTCTTATTTGGTCATAAATTTATCCCCTTTCCATAGATCAGATAGATAGAGTTTTCTTGTGACTATTAATTTATCTATAGTATCATGCTTTATGTACAAATCCTATACCTTGGGCAAGTCACTTAACCCTTAAGCCTTAAATAAATAAAAATTTTTTAAAAGTACTCCATTCCTCTACATCAGCACAGTGGACAGAGGCAACAAGGAGGATATGAAAAAGCCATGTTCTACCTATTAAGAGACAGTGCTGAATGGTCCTATTTAGCATTTGCTATTCCGAAGTAATATGGTTTACATTTTCATATTTCCACACTACAACAAAATTATATTCTTTAGATGTATTATTTTGTGAGTTCAATACTCTTAAGAGAACTCTATTACTCTTTAGCAACACACTGGACAGGGGTGACAGGACTGATTGAAAGGAACTCTAAGTCTGCCCATTAAGAGACAGTGCTGAATGGGGCATGATAAAACGCAGTTGTACTCAATCATCAAGAACTTACATATAAGCTTACTTTATGTCAGACATTGGGTAAAATACTGGAGATACAAAGAAAGGCATAAACATAGTTATTACTTTCGAGGCACACATTCTAATGAGGGAGATACCAAGCAAACAGCTATGTGCATATAAGATATATAAAGGTTTTCAGAGGAAAGGCATTTGTAGCCATGGAAACCAGTAAAAACCTGCTGCAGAAGATGGAATTTCAGTTGAGGAGTGAAGGAAACCAGGGAAGTCAGGAGGGGGAGATGAATACAGAATAAGAGCATGGAGAGGGGAAATGGCCTGTTCTATACAAAGAACAGAAAGAAGTCCAATGTAACTAGATTGTAGTGTCTGCAGAGGGAAGTAAAGTCAAAGGAGACTGGGAAGTTGGGAAATAAATAAACAAAATTCTCTTTTTGGCTTCTAAAACCCTTCATATGAAGGGTTATGAAGGGTTTTAGAAGACAAAAAGAGAATTTTATTTTTGATCTTGGGTGTAATAGGGAGTCATTAAAGTTTTATGAGTAGAAAACTTATATTATTAGACCTGAACTTTGGAAAGAACACTTTGGTGACTAAATAGAGAATGCACTAGAATAGGGGGGCAGGGAGACCAAACAGAAGGCTAATGAAATAATCCAAGTATAATGTGATGAGGGCCTGAATCAGTGTCAAATGAGAGGGATGTAAATTAAGGTAGAAACAACCTAAACAATAAATTAGACATATTGGAGGCAGCACTAATAAGGAATTGAAGATGAAATACAGATTATGTGCTTGGATGACTGAGATGATAGTTCCAATTTTATTGAAAACCATGCATAGCTTTTGACTACTTATTTACTGAAAATGGCTGCTTGGAACATATTTGTGTCACTTCTCATGTATTTTGGATGTCAGACTTTTATTAGTGAATCTGACTGTAAATATTTTGCTTAACAATTTCTTTTTAATTTTTTCTTTAATAATATTTTTTGACATTGCAGAAATAGTTTTCTCTCTTTATAAACACAATTCCTTTCCCTCAATGAAGGAAAAGTAAACTATGAACATGGTTTGTTGAGATGGAGATCTACTGGCAATGTAGTAAGTATTGTACTAGTAGTGCTGACTTCTGAAGTGATATGAAATCATGACAGAGTCCAAGATCCATAAGAAGCCAAGACAGAGTACATTTAGTTGCCAAGATGATAACTGGTATGCTTTTGATTGTCTTCAGTACTTGCATTTTTTCTTAACTCTTCTTCCAGAACCATGATATTAGTTTTAATTCTGCAGAGACTTTTGTGATTTTTTGCTAAGTGGGGCAAGCTATCAATGAGTCAGACTTTTAATGAATTTTAACAGAGTAGAATGTCTGATCTCTTGAACAAGAATTATTGGTCCCTTACTATGGCCTTGTTTAACATTTAATATTTTGAAGTTCCTTGATAAATTCATCTGTGTATGCACGCATATGTACAGATATGTATATGTGAGCCTATATAACCTTTGACTTGCAGGCTTTAATTGTATTATCAAGGCAACCACAGGTGGGACTCAAAAGTCAATAAACCTAACAGCTGTTTAGGGGTGAATTAAATGTTTGACCAAATATAGCCCATGGATGATGTAATAAATATTCAAATGGCCTTGACAGAAAAAGGGTTCCCCACCCTTTATATAAAGGGTATCCCACAAGTCAGTGCAATTTAAAACTATTAAAGTTTAAAACTGCACTAAGACTTTCAAGAATCCTACACATATCATGTGATTCCACTGATTTACGGAATTCCTGCTGAGAAACCTCTACCTCTCCATGCAGATCACCAACTTCTTTGCAATTTACAGTATCTAAGGTTTGACCAGGGGCATTAAGAGGTTTGTCCAGGTTCCATGTGTGTCAGAAGTGGGACCTGAGAACTCAGTTCTTCCAGATAGCAAGACTGACTCTCTGTCTTCTTAAACCAACAGTTCTAGACTCCTTTCTATTTTAAAAATTATTGAGGATCCCAAATAATTTAATGTGGGTTATATCTTGATAGCTTGATGTATCTTTATATTTATCATATTAAACTTTTAAATGGCTAATTAAAATATGTTAGGAAATTCATTTATTAATTTGTTGAAATAACAGTAAAAAAGCCTGTTAATATATTAATAAAATAATTTTATGAAGATAGCTATTATCAAAAAATAGTGAGAAGAGTAACATTATTTTACATATTTTTGTAAATTTCTTTAATGTCTGACTTAATTGAAGACAGCTGGACTCTCATATCTTCTTGGCATGAAATCTGTGGCAATATGTTGTTTTGGTTGAAATGTGTGAAGAAAATTCAGTCTCACATAAATAGATAGCTAGAAAAATGAGGAGCATTTTAATAGTCAACGTCTTAGTAATGCTATGAAAATAGCTCTGACCTCATAAATCCCTGAAAGGGTCTCAAGGATCCAAGGAATTCTCAGGATACACTATGAAAACCATTGCCCTACTAGCATCACACTGCCTTTTTCTTTGTTGCTGTGATTCAGTTGTTTCAGTCTCATGAACCCTTTTGGGGTTTTCTTGGCAAAAGTACTGCAGTGGTTTGCTGTTTTCCTTTTTCAGTTATTTTACCTATAAGGAACTGAGATGACCAGGATTATGTGACTTATTCAGTGTCACACAGCTAATAAGCATTTGAGGTCAGATTTGATATTTTAGATATTTCAGAGATTCTGGATATTACAGAGATATTCAGAGACAATACGAGCTCAAGAAAATGAGTATTTCTGACTCCAGGTCCAGCACCTTACCTATTACATTACTTAGTTGCCCCCTTTTTCTTCAATTTCTTTTAGCACAAATTTAAGCCCATTATAGCTCACAGTGAAGTAGATAAATTAGGTAATATTATTCATTTTAAACACAGAACCAGACACAGAGATAAAATGCCTTTCCCAAAGTCAACTGGCTAGTTGGAAGAATTGAGACTAGAATTCTTATCACTGTTCCCCCCATATACCCCCAAGTGGAAGAGGATAAAAAAGTCCTGTTTGGAGAATTAGTGACTTCATGATATTTATAATCATGAGACCTTCAAAGTAGCTCACAAGGACTAGAAAACTGGCAAAAAGACAAAATCACTAGTGATAGGGTCCTTCAGCTATCTGGGTCTCAGCCAGGAGACTCATTTTGATAAAAGCAAAGCATAAGATAAATTCTTAAACTGTCTTCTTTACAACCTCATCTCTCAGAAGGCAAAGGAAGTAATGAGGCTAACATAGCCTGGAATAATTTGGACCAAAATGGAAAAAGTTGGATGGGATGTAGTAGTTGCGGCAACCTTGAGAATAAATAACCTTGTCATATTAGATTTTGTAATAGTAAAAGAGGGGAACTCTGAGCAGAATCCTAGAGGTTATGAAAACAGATTTCATAAAATTTAAAAATGATAATATTATCCCAACCATGATAAGATTTTATAAAAAGAATGTTCAAAAATCTCCAGGGGGAAAAAAGAAGTTCCCATGATATAATTGTAATTATATTTAATGAAAATGAGAAGATGTAGTCATCTAAGGCAACTCATCAAGTAACAAGAGGAAATTAATAATTTGTCAAAAGAAGACATGGAAATGATTGAAGGCAGTGCATAGATTGATAATTGTGTAAAGACTAAAAGCCAGAACTAGCTAAGATTTGTAAAAAATGCAAAGAAAAGAAAGGACTTTCAAAGTTTTGCTTAGAGCAAAAAGACCAAAGATGGAATAGTTCCAGTACTTAGAGACATTATTCCTGGGACATTCTGCTCTGATAGGCAAGCTTTCATCTTTTATTTTCTCAAACCAGGGTTCCAAGACACTTTCTGACAATTTCCATACTAAGTTACTGCATGCATACCCTCTTTTCCTTCCTTTTTCATCTTCCCTTTGTCTTCTCCCATTAGACTAGACTGTAAGTTTCTTGAGGGCAGAGACTATCTTGTTTGTTTTTCAAGAGTTTGTATGCTTTTTCTTCCTATATTATAATATTAACAGAGAGATTAAAGAGTGAAAAACAGACTTTTTCAATTCCTGTTATAATTCCACTTTCTATATCAAAGAGAATGATCTTCAAGCTGAAAGGGGTAGAATGACATGGATAAGATGGTACAGAAGTTCAAGGCAAAAAAAAAACAACAACCAGCATCCAGTGCCTAGGGTTCAAGTTTCTAAACCAGGGGGTTGTTCGCCTGAAGCCCACATATCCTTAGGCTGTGTATAAATTTTAGAAGGTCCATGAATTTGGATGAGAAAAATATTTAATATTAATTTTCACTAACCTCTAACTGAAATTTATCATTTTCTTCAATTATGAATGAAAAAACAAAATAAAACATTATTCTGAGAAATCCATTGACTTCACCAGGTTGTCAAGACTCCATGACACAAAAAATCCCTTTTCTAAACCCAAGAAAATTCTATTATAGAGAACCAAAAGAACTTGAAGATGTGATTGAAAAACTGTCAATCATCTTTATTCAAGGAATCACAAAAGATGGGTAAATGCCAGAAAACTAGAGAGGGGCAAATTGCTCTAATTTCCAAAAGAAATGGTTTCTGGAAATTACACATCAGTGCATTTTTTATTGCTTCCTATCCAAATTCTAAAATTCTTAAAAATGTGCAATAGGAGCAATGATGGGAACCCTCTGTTCTACTGTGCTGGAGCACCACCATGGAGCTGGCTATGTGAATTCAGACTCCCTAGGTTCTCATATGCTCTGACTAATTCCTGAAAATCTAGAACTTTGGGATAGCAGTAATCTTTTATTGGTCCCTGTGATTGATGACTGGGTACAAATCAAAGGGCTCTAGACTCCTTGAATTGGATCTTAGCCCCAGTGCAGTGTCTTAATATACAGTGGAGCCTTCAAGACTTCTTGGAGGGAAGGGAAAATAGATATCCCTCTCTATCTCTCCCTTGATGTCTGAAATAGAGTGGTATTCTAAATCATTAAGGACTCATAGAAACCTATAAACTATTTTCCTTCATTATTCTTATGGGGGAGGGGAGTGAGGATCAGGAGATAGTCTGTGTATATGCTCTAGCTAAAGATTTCAGGTCTAATCTCAGTCTTATACTGATCAACTGCCATGTGTAGGTTATTGCTGGGGTGGAGAGGAGGAAAAAGGAAAGAAATCCTCTTCCTTTTTTCTCATGGAATGTTAAGGGGAGAGTTTCAAACCACAAATTCAGAAAAGAGGGCGATATTGAAAGTTGTTTCTCATTTTTTTTTTAGGTTTTTGCAAGGCAAACAGGGTTAAGTGGCTTGCCCAAGGCCACACACCTAGGTAATTATTAACTGTCTGAGACCGGATTTGAACCCAGGTACTCCTGACTCCAAGGCTGGTGCTTTATCCACTACACCACCTAGCTGCCCCATTGTTTCTTATTTTAAATCTACTGAGTAAGCTTCTATTCCTATACTCATTGGCTCAGAGACCAAGGTACCAAAAGGGATTTCTTTGTCATCCTAAAGTATGAGTTTTTTAACAATGAGTCATATACGTCATTGGAAGTATTTGGAGAGCTCAGTTTGACTCAATGTAAGGCTCCATGAGATGGAGTTCTCAGGGCTGTGATAGAAGGAATATCAATGAGTTGTGATGCCATGAGGGGTAGGCTAGTAGGAAGAATATTTACCATAGTACTCAACTGTGTAGGGTAGGTTAGTTCTTTTCCATAAAAAGTTTTGAAATCATATTTCAGATTTAATTGATTCAGGGAACTAAAGACTCAGGCCTTTGGTGAAGCTAAGCATGAGAAAAACAGAACAAAAGGAGCTCCAGTTGGTTTCTCAAACTTGACAAATGGTTATCATGAGCAACAGGGAATAGGAAAGTTGCACTCAACTATATCAAGATTGTATCCCTGGTGAATATTTTTTCTCTATTCCTTCCCTTGTATGGCTAATCAAATCTTTTTGTTAACTCTTAATTTGTTTTCCAGTGTCACATTTGCTTCTAATCTTGGTTATGCCTTATATTCTAACAGAGAAAGAAAACTGTTCAGGAGCATTTTTCAAATGGGTTCATCTATGGTATGTAAATCTCATACACTTAATGAATAACCAAGTATCAAGAAAGCAGATAAAGATGTGCAAATTCTTGGCATTCATCAATTATTCTTTTTTAAAATGTTAATGTGTCCATCATCAGTTATTTCTGCCCATCTACCTACCCAGGGAAAAGGGATCAAATCTTGCCAATTGACTCAGAAAGTATTATGTGTAGTCTAATTGGGGTTTTGACACACTGAACCATACCGAGAGAGATGTCCTGAAAACTGACTAAGATGGAGAAGAATCTGAAAAGCAGTTTATATGAGGAAGAATTAAATAAACTATAGATGTGTAGCTTGGTGAAGAGATGAATTAGAAATTGATCCAATGCTTTCATATATGGGAGAGAGGCAATAAATGTATTCTATTAAAATTAAATTAAATTTTAATTTTTTTTCAAATAACAAAAATTTCCCTCCTATCTACTCCCTACTTAAACAAGAAATTAAAAACAAAACTTTTGTGGAACATATGTATAATCAAATAAAACAAATCTACTTATTGGTCATGCACCAAAAAAATGTCTCAATCTGCACTTATCACCTCTATCAGGAGACTGGTAGCATGTTTCAACATGACTTCTTTTGGATAATGGTTGGTTATTATTTTGACTAGGGTTACTAAGACTTCCTAAATTGTTTGTCTTCACAATATCATTGCTATTATGCAAATTGTTCACCTGGTTCTGCTCACTTTACTGCTCCTCAGTTTGTTAGTCTCTCAGGTCTCTCAGAAATCATCTCTTTCATGATTTCTTATACCACAATAATATATAACATACCATGATTTGTTCTTCCACTCCCTAAATAATATATACCTCCTCATTTTCCATAAACTTATTCTTTATAATTTCAAAGGGAAGATTTTGTTTCTAAATTAGGAATCAACTTTAAAAAACAAGATTGTCCTTAAGTGAAAATAGATGCCTTGTACAAACTTCTCCTCATCGGAAGTCTTTAAGCATATGTTGGATAATTATTGGTCAAGGAGATAGATGGGAATTCTTTTTTTTTGGGGGGGGAGAATTAGGTTTAATGACCTTTAGGGTACTTCCAGTTTGGGGATTTTATGAAATTACAATATCTATTTTTTAAAACTAAAGGAGCAGAAATTTTAGAATGAGAATGAAAGGCTCTGTGAATTACTTTGATTTCTAGAGACAGAAAGTCTTTTTAAAGTAAATCCTTATACTCTGTGACAAGGCTAGTGCTCTTATGCAGTTTTTTGGGTCATTTCAGTTAAAAATATATGCCTTTTCATCACCTCTCACTCCCTCCTTGACTAGTAACACCATCAGCATCCTTGTCTAGTAAGGATATTATCACCTTGCTGGAATCCAGAATGAGATAGCATCAAATTGATGGCCTCATTTTATTTATTTCTAATCACTTGGAAAAGTGAAAAAAGTCTATTAGAGGAGACTGTTACCACAGGATAATGGGCTCTAGTTTTAAAAATAAATATTGAGATGAGATAAATACCATCACTGTTTTTCCTTGACATTTATCTGGCAGCAGGAGAGCATTAGATTGTCATAATGTTCTGTTTCCATTGACCTATCTTTGCTATCCTTTTTTAGATGGCCCAATCTTTTACATACTTGTTCCCTCACCACTTCCAAGTACTCATATTCATATCTTCCCTTTGTCCACTGACATTAGGAGACTGAATTCTGATTTTGTGGACTTGTCTGCTCAGTCTCAAATCCAAATGCACAATGTGACCTCCTCCCACCCCAATCTAAATATTACCATATTCCATCTCATTGACAGCTAGTATTGGCATGCCCTTGTAACTGGGGAAAAACTCACAGTTATTAATTTCAAGATGAATAAACCACTCATCAATATGAGAAAAATAGTGCTATATTAAAGGCTTTCTGCAACATCTTAAAAAGATAAATTAAATATAAGTGGGTACTTAAGACAATGGGAGGTCTTTTTTCTTTACTAAATTTGATTTTTATAATTTTTGATCTTGTTGCCTATTAAAAATGACTTAGAATCTAAACCTTAGATCTTAAAAGTACTAGCTAAAACTTGCAATTGCACAGACAACTTATGAACATCCAAAGTTCAGTAGATCTGCAAGGAATTGTGGAAGGTCTTACAGTTTTTAAAGGATTGAAAATCACTGAATTGGATTTCTTTCTCCACATGGTTTCCTGTTCATTATGCCTTCTGACTTGACTACCTTCTGTGACAATTGTAGCACCACATAGCCTTGAAAAAAATATAATGAATTCTACTCTGTCTCACTCATCAGCAGGAGAACTTGCCAATTTGGAGCTTTACGAATATTTATCAAGAAAATGAAACTCAATTTTTTTTCACCCTTAGAAATTAGATTTATCACGCTGACTATAAGTTTAAAAAAATCTTTCAGTTTTATAAATGTTTTATTGAGATTTTTGAGAAAGAACATGAGGTACAAGATAAAGGCTCACCTTAGTTGTACTTTTTCCTTTGTATTATTTTATATTTGCCTACTTGAATATACTTTATACTTGTTGACTTATGTACTTATTGTATTCCTTAGTATTATATAAACTCCTTGAGGGTAAGAATTTTTTTTTTGGTCTATCCAGCACATAATTCAATATCTTGCACATAGTAGATGATTAGTAGATGTTGAATGAAACTAAATTGCATTCAAGAGGTGGAGGCCAAGAAAATGTAGTTTAACTTCATTTAGTATTTATGTTGGATGACTCTGGTTCTGCCTTTCCAACCTCTTTCCAGTTAGTTATTTCTTTTTCACATCCTTACATTCTGACTACCTCACTCCCAGACTATCACAATTACTTGCTGGCTTTTTTGCTTCTGATCACTTTCATTTCTAGGCTACCAATTTCAAGTTCATACAGGAGCAGCTAGGCAGCATAGTAGATAGAGCATCGGTCCTTAAATCAGGAGGACATGAGTTCAAATTCAGCTTCAAACACTTAATATTTATTTAACCATATGACCTTGGGCAAGTCACATAACCCTATTGCCTTGCAAAAGCAAAACAAAAAACATTCATATATTGACACATCTGAAAATGTATATCTCATTCAGCATGTTGACTTCATTCTCACTTTGTAAGTAGGTAGTTAGCATGTTTTATAATGAGTTCTCTGAAGTTGTGATTAATATTACAACTTCATTGATAAGAGTTCTTAAGGCTTTCATAATGGATTGTCTTTAAGTATTTTTGAAGAGATAGCATAGGGACTGACTGGATCTATGATTTCATTAGTCTAGAGAACTCTCACTTGGGAAATTTCTACCAATACAGATTGGAACCTTGTCTTCAATTTGCAGTTTTAGAGACTTCCCTAAAGCATTGAGAATTAAAGAGACTTGACCAGTATCACAATGTCAATATAAGTCAGAGGCAGGATTTGAACCAAGACTTTCCAGATTCTGAGGAGGCCCCATACTATCCACTATAACACACTATCTCCTACAATGTTGTAATTGTGTATAAAGTTGTTATTCTGGCTTTGCTTATTTCACTTGATGACATTTTAATCAAATCTTTCCATGTTTCTCTGAACATATCTTTTTATCTTTTTTCTTTTTTTAGGATTTTGCAAGGCAAATGGGGTTTAGTGGCTTGTCCAAGGCCACACAGCTAGGTAATTATTAAGTGTCTGAGACTGGATTTGAACCCAGGTACTCCTGACTCCAAGGCCAATGCTTTATCCACTGCGCCACCTAGCCACCCCTTTTTATCATCTCTTATGGAGCAATACAATATATTATATTCACTGCCTTACTTTATTTAGTGATTCTCCAAATAATGGACATGTTCTATTTTCCATTCCTTTGCTATACTACATTAAGGTTCTAAAGAGACTCATTTCTTTTCCTGCATTAGAATGAATTTTGTCAATCCACCAACAAGCTTCAATTAAATGTGTATTGTATGGTTGGCATTGTGCTTACTTAAAGAGATACAATTTAGCATTGTTAGGGAATATGTATTTATGTATATCTATATATATCTATATATCTATATCTATATCTATATATCTATATCTATATCTATCTATCTATCTATCTATCTATCTATCTATCTATCTATCTATCTATCTTAGGGTTCCAGGGTGCCCTGAGAGTTTTATGAGTGACTCTTTTCCTTACCATTTTCCTAAGCCACTGGTAACTGTGCTTCCTCTATTTTTAGGTATTCAAATGACTGAGGTTCCCCCCTCTAATAATATATATTGCTCATAGTAATAACTAACATTTATATTACACTCTTAGTTTTATAAAATCCTGTTCAAATATGATCTCATTTAGTGTACAGAGTAGATTAGGTAAAGGAAGACCTATGTCCTCCATCACAAAAGAAATGCTTAAACCTCAAAAGACTCTTCAATATGTACTGGTAATACTAAAAATATGATAAAACAATTCATAATTTCTATTATATTTTCTATGCAATAGAATGCTTAAAATATTAAAACATGAATTGATAAAGACTTTTCACCTTCACTGAGATAAATCATCATTTTTCTGTCATGTTAATAACCAATTATTAAAACTGGGGAGAACCAAGCTTATTTCCTTGTCCAATATCTGAAGGATTGGGCTGATGAAAGATAAGATTAACATTCTCCTCATTCTGAGTAGTGGTGCTCTACTCAATGAGATCTGACTTCTAATCTACTCTGAAACCCTGGCCAATTGTCTTTTACTCAGGCTTGGGGAGAGTATAGATTCTTTGTTTAGAATGCCCAAGTCAGGGAAAAATTTAGAATTTTATTTTATTTTATTTTTTTAGGTTTTTGCAAGGCAAATGGGGTTAAGTGCCTTGCCCAAGGCCACACAGCTAGGTAATTATTAAATGTCTGAGACCGGATTCAAACCCAGGTACTCCTGACTCCAAGGCCGGTACTTTATCCACTACACCACCTAGCCACCCCAATAATTTAGAATTAAATGACATAATCCAAGTTCATTAGAATAGGTCAGCACCTCAATAAAATATTCATTTTCTCATTACTTGTTAATCAGTAAGAGTTGACCACTATTCTTCAGAATACTCACTTTTCCAAGGCTATATAAACCTCCAGCCCAGCTGACTGACCTCTTTTATTTAAATGATAGCATTATTAATAAAATGAATAATTATTCAGAAATTATGTCTCTTAAATTTTTTAAATGTCACCTTCACTTTGATTCTGCATCCTTTGAACAAATAGCTCAAGGTCCATATCGTCTGGTAAACCAAGATTCAACTTGGACTAACCATCCTATCATTGGCCATTTCCTCCTTCAGCAATCATCATGGTAGCTCCCAGGAGCATTGTCTGCAGGCATCTGGGCATTGACTGAGGAAGTCATGTCCTTGAGAGCTCGTATTGCTGGGGCAAATACACACTCTTGCTGTTAAATGTGAACAGTTGGAGGATGGGGAACAAGAAATTCTTTCCCCTCCTTGTAGAAAATCCAAAGAGTGTTTCAGAGTCATGTCTTTAAAAGAGGGAGGAAGAGACAAAGAATGGAAATTTTCTCATTTTTTAGTGTATACTAAGTGGGTAGCTCTTACTGCTTAGTGCACAATCCTCTTTGCTTAAAACCAATCTTCACAGGATTATGGGGGTGGGGATGAAACAGATGGGGCTGGTGCATCCCTGTAACGATTATGCAGTCAACTGGGCAGTTAGGTGGCTCAGTGAATAGAGTCCTAGACTTGAATGAAGAACACCTGAGTTGGAATATGGTTTCAGATACTCACTGTGTGACCCTGAGCATGTCACTTAACCATTGTTTGCCTCAGTTTCCTCAGCTTTAAAATGAGGATAATAATAGCACCTAATTCCCAGTGTTATGAGGATCAAATAAGATAATATTCATGAAATACTTAGCACAGTGCTATATAACTGTTAGTTATTATTATAGTTTCCAATTTATCCTACAAATAGCTTTTTTGTACATAGCTTTTTGCATGTGGTCTCATCCATTAGATTGTGAGTTTTCTGAAAGTAGGAGCCATCTTTCACTTTTCTTTATATTCCCAATCCTCAGCACAGTGCCTTATACATTGTAGTGACTTAATACATGGTTATCAACCGACCAAACTGATTAATCAAAAGTACCAGGACACATTTGCAGCTACAAGAGACAATATTTCAAGCCCTTTAGATGGGGGAATTCCCTGATTATCCTAATCTGCTTCATTGAAAATCCAGCTTAAAATTTGCCTCCAAGAAATCTCCTCTGTTTGACCCTGATTCCATTCTGACCTCTCCACCCTCAGCACTTAAGTATAGATGTGGGATTTTTTGCATATTATTTTAAACTTGGTCAAATATTGCCATCCTTTCACAGAAAGACCTGGGTTCCAGGACTGCTTCTGACACATTCTGGCAGCACCCCAAGGCATCTCACTGAGATAACTGCAGAGCAGATGTTTATTTGTATGATAGTTTCCTCATCAGGAAATGAAGACAATTGAAGGTCTACTCCAAAAAAAAAATCATCATTCTCTAATTATTTTGTAAGCAATGTGGTTAAAGGGGAAAAAAAATTACAGAGGAGCCAAAGGAACTGGGTTCCAATCCTGTTTCTTTGTCTTTGGGCAAATCACTAATTCCTCCCTAGCCTTCATTTTTGTAGATACAAAACTTTAGAGTCGAAAGACAGACCTTTCATTTTACAGATGAGGAAACTGAGACTCAGTTACATAACTCGCCTAAAATCACACAGGCAAAAGGTTGAGCTGGGATTTGAACCCAGATTCTTTACTCCAAATCTCACCAAATCTTCTATTATGTGAAGCTGCTTCTCTATGTGTAAAATGAGAAAATTAGACTTGGTTACCCCCTCCCTCCCTCCCTCCCTCTGTGTGTGTGTGTGTGTGTGTGTGTGTGTGTGTGTGGGTGTGGGTGTCATTGCTAGTTCTAGATCTATGCATAATCTGTCTTTCCAGCTCATTATATATGTACAGTAAGGAATATATTTTATATTTGTTGGATACCTTGAAAATAGCATAGACTTGAGTATGTGTTAGGTCAGATATTCTTTTTTTTAATTGATTTTTTTTTATTCTCATTTTGTACAAATGTTTTTTTACATTAATAAAATATACTTGTTTACAAGTAAACAAATTACCCCTCCCCCCATGAATATAGATAGACTTGCTTGGGCGAAAAAGGAAAGGGGAGAGAAAAAAAAATTAAAATTAAAAAACATAATAGTAAAAATTGTAGGTTTGGCCAGGTGGCGCAATGGACCTGAAGCACCAGCCCTGGAGCCACGAGCACCCAAGTCCATATCCAGCCTCGTAAACCCAGCCATGTGACATGCAAGCCACCAGATCCCCACTGCCCTGCAAAAACCAAAAAGAAGAAAAAAAAAAGACCCAAAATAAAAAAAATAGTAATAATAGTAGGGGTGGCTGGGTGGCAGACAGAGCATTGGCCCTTGAGCCAGGAGCACCTGGGTCCAAATCCGGCCCCAGACACCCAAAGATCACCCTGCTATGTGGCCCCAGGCAGGCCACACAGCCCCACTTGCCCTGTACCCTCCCCCAAATAATAATAACAAAAAATGTGCTTCAGTCTTTGTTCCAACACCATCAACTCTGTCATGAGTGGATCACATTCTTTATGATAAGTCCATCACAAAAGTTACTTCCATATTTTTCCAATGTTGCCATTGCTGATCGCAACTCCCTCCTTTCTTATTTCTCCACTACCATGTACTATATTTTCTCTCTCCTTTCACTCTGACTCTGCTGTAGGGTCGCTGAGTGGCGCAGCAGACAGATCCCTGGTCCTGGGGCCAAGAAGCCCTGAGCCTCCCTACCACCCCTTAGGCCCAGAATCCACCTGGCCCTGTGGTCCTGGGCAGGCCCATCCAATCCCAGCCCCTTGCAAGAAGTAAGAAAGAAAATGTGTTATATCTGACCACTCTCCCCCCCATGGTCCATCCTCTCCTCCTTTATTCACATCCCCACCCCTTCCCCCTGCTCCCCCCCCTCCTTCTTACTCCAGATGCCTATACCCCATTGAGTATATTTGCTGTTTCCTCTCCTAGCTGTCTCCGATGAGAGCAAAGGTTCCCTCATTCCCCCTTGCCTCCCCCCTTCCATATCATTGCAATAGCTCATTGTAATAAAAAAAGATCCCATTATGTGAAATATCTTGGACTATTCCCCCTCTCCCTTTTCTCTCTCCCATTCCATTTCCCTTTTTTTCCTATTGACTCCATTTTTACACCATATTTTATCTTCAAATTCAACTTTCTCCTGTGCTTCAACCACAAAAGCTCCCTCTACCTGCTCTATCAACTGAGATGGTTCATATGAATATCATCAGTATCATTTTTCTATACACGCAGTTCATCCTCATTAAGTCCCTCATATTTCTCCCCTCTCCTCCAATCTCCATGTTTCACCTGAGTCCTGTATCTGAAGATCAAATCTTCTGTTCAGCTCTGGCCATTCCAAAAGGAACCTTTGAAATTCCCCTGGTTCATTGAAAGTCCATCTTTTCCCCTGGAAGAGGACATTCAGCCTTGCTGGGTAGTTCATTCTTGGCTGCATTCTAAGCTCTCTTGTGTTCTGGTATATTGTATTCCAAGACCTACGAGCTTCCAATGTAGTTGCTGCTAAGTCCTGTGTGATCCTGACTGCAGCTCCACAATATTTGAACTGTGTCCTTCTGGCTGCTTGTAATATTTTCTCTTTGACTTGGGAGTTCTGGAACTTGGTTATAACATTCCTGGGGGTTGGTTTTTTGGGATTTCTTTCTCGGGGGGATCAGTGGATTCTCTCCATTTCTATCTTGCCCTCTGCCTCTAGAATATCAGCAATTTTCCTGTAGTAATTCTTTGAAAATGATGTCAAGGCTCTTTTCCTGATCAGGACTTTCAGGTATTCCAGTAATCTTCAAATTATCTTTCCTAAGTCTGTTTTCCATATCAGTTGTTTTTTCAATGAGATATTTCACATTTTCTTCTAATTTTTCATTTTGTTGGTTTTGAAGTATTGATTCCTGATTTCTGGTAAATTCATCAATCTGCCTGAATTCTATTCTTTGTCTGAAGGATTTGTTCTCCTCAGAGAGTTTTCTTATCTCTTTTTCCATCTGGCCAATTTTGCTTTTTTAAAGCATTCTTCTCCTCAATAACTTTTTGAACTGTTTTATCCATTTGACCTAAGCTGGTTTTTAGGATGCTATTTTCTTCAGCATTTTTTTGGATTTCCTTGACTAAGCTGCTGACTTCATTTTCATGTTTTTCCTGCATCTCTCTCCTTTCTTTTCCCAGTTTTTCTTCCAACTCCCTCACTTGATTTTCAAAGTCTTTTTTGAGCTCTATCATAGCCTGAGCCCAATTTCTGTTTTTTCTTGGAGTCTTTAGATGCAGGAGCTTGTTCTTCCTCATCTTCAGACTGAGTATTTTGATCCTTCTTGGGCTCATTTGCAAAATATTTCTCAATGGTCTTCCTCTTGTTTCTTTGCTTGTTCATTTTCCCAGCCTAAGCCTGTTTTTTGGGGTACTTCCTGAGCTTTTGGGACACTCCCACAAGGGTCTCAGTGTGTGACATTCTGTCCTCCCTCCTGGTCTGTGAATGAACATAAGCACCCCCCTCTGCCATGGAGCCAAGGTGGGGGGGGGCTGTTGTTCTATGGGGGGGGGGGCCTAGACTGGGATCAGGATCTGAATGTGGTCAGAGCCCCAGAGTCCTGTTCCAGGGCCAGAGGACAGAGCTTGGCAGTTTCTCTCTCTTCACTCCCCTCCCTCAGCTCAGTGGACTCATGCCCTGGGGGCTCCTGCTTACCAGCTCTGCCTGCTTCTGTTTCCGGGTCTAGGCTGCAGAAAGACCAAGCTGCTTGCTGTGTGCCCTGAGCGCTGGGCTCCACGTGCTCACTCTGGCAGAGGTCCCCGCTGTTCCCCCACTTTGTGCCCGGTGCTCCCTGGGGTGCAGCTCAGGAGACTCCCCTGCTGCTGTGAGCTGCGGCTCCCAGCGCCCTAGGGCTGCCTCTGGGAAGCTGAAGTTCTTTGGCTCTGGCGGGCCACCCCTCTGGCGTGCCGCCCCTCTGACCCTGGGGAGCAGAGCCTTTCTGCTCTTTTCCAGGTTACCTTGAGTAGGAGAACTGCCTCACTGAGTCCCTTTGTGGGTTCTGTCTCTTGAAAGTTTAGTTAAAGTCCTTAATTTATGAGTTTTTATCAGAGAGCTCCTAAGACTCCATCCCTTCATGTCGCCACCTTGGCTCCGCCCCCAGGTCAGATATTCTTAAACTCATGTTGTTTACCCTTCCAGCAAACTGATGAAATCTTTGGACCCCAATGCAGAATAATATTTTTAAATGTATAAAAAAAAGGATTATAAAGGAAACCAAATATATTGCAGTACAGATATCACGTTTTCTATAAAATAGCTCTTAGCACAATGCTGGGACTTAATAAATGTTTATTGACTGATTGATTATAAAAAACAAACCTAAGTGCATGGATTTCATGGATTCCAGATGCTTAAGAAATGCTTGAGGAAGGAAACAGGAGAGTGAGGGTGAATAAAAGGAATTAAAAGAAAAGGACAGGGAGACTTGGATGGAGGAAGGGATACATTCTTCTGTTGTGTCAGTTAATTAATTATTACAAAATTGATTGAGAAGCATTATGGGAAAGTCAAAAAACAAAAGAGATGACTCTTACCCTATAGGTACTTAAAATCTAATAGGGATAAAAGACATACATACACAATAAAGAAATAAAATGATTTACCAGAAATATATTCAAAATTCCTAGGACACATAAATGTCCAGTTTCACACAGATTTCAATTGTTCCAGAAGTTAAATAATTAAAATATGCACAAAAGCAATCTCTTAAAGAATGTAACATCCTCAATTTATATTGAATAAAATACATCTATTTGTGAAAGCTGGTATAAATCATTGTGCTATATTTATTCATCCTAAATAATTTATGTGCTCAGTTTGGGACAACCCAAAGCATATCTAGTGTAGATAATGTTTTCTGACACTAAAAGGCATTCCTTGCATGACACAAGAAAACTTATTTTTCTTCCTCTCCTGAGCTTTAAAATTCATGTTTTATCCATAAAACTGTGCCTATGAATAAACATCTTAGGTTTCCTCTTTCCCCAATTGAAATGAAACAAAAATCATAAGAGACAGCTGTAGTGTAGTGGAAAATGCTTTGGGCTATAAAACAGAGGCCAGGCATACAGTAGTCAGTTAATCAATATTTATTGATTGATCTGGGTCTGAGTTCAAGTTTTCAGGCATTGAACTTTATTCCTTTGGATCTTCTTTTCCTCTTCTATAAAGTGTGAAGTTCAGCGAGATGACTTCTTTAGTCCCTATCAAACTTGTTATTCTATTCAACTCCTCAAATTTCCCCTTTCCCCAAAACCCTAAATGGTTTAGCAAATTTCACTTCAGAAGTTACTTTAACTCAGTCTTGCTTTCTGGTATCATGCAGATACTGTCTTCCACATAACATAAGCTTTCTTTACAATTTTTTTTTAGGTTTTTGCAAGGCAAATGGGGTTAAGTGGCTTGCCCAAGGTCATACAGCTAGGCAATTATTAAGTGTCTGAGACCAGATTTGAACCCAGGTACTCCTGACTCCAGGGTTGGTGCTCTATCCATTGCTTCACCTAGCACCCCTGCATATTTTTAAAAAATTATTGTAAGCACACTAAGACTTATGTTCCTAATGCTAGCACCCCATTTTCTTTAACTCTTGCTAAGACAGCATCATCTCAACTATCCTCATTACTCTCTTTTGGAACTGCTCCAGTTGGCCAATGCTATTCCTTTTCTGGCTCTCAGAATAAAATACCATGCTCTGGATTTAACTAACCACACACACACACACACACACACACACACACACACACACACACACACACCTTATTTTCCCATGTATAAGATGTACTCTTTTTCAAAAAATTTGGAGTCTAAAAACTGGGAGGGTCTTATACAATGGTTGTAGATTTTTTTACTTGCATTTCCCACTTTTTCAGGGTTGTTGTCTTTGCGCTCCTTGTTTTATATTTGTTACTGGGATATTAGGTGACATTTTACCATGTTCTGCCCAGAAATGGCTCAGAAAAGATCTTTGTACAGTGTTGGATTGGAGTTCAAAGTGATCCAGTTTGCAAAAGTGAATGAAAATCATGCTGCTAAATGTCAGTATGATCCTCCTCCAACTGAGAAAACAATCCCAGACTGGCTACAGGGAAGAAGAAATGTAATTGAAAATGCCAGGGCAGAAGAAGGCCATGAAGGGTAAGTCAGCCAATTGGCCTGATTTAGAGATGTTAGGGTCCAAGAAAATCCCCAATCTCTGAACAGAGGCACTCGACATGATGGAGATGCAATAGCAAGGGTTTATTAAACTAGCTCGAGCTAGGGTTCCATCCTAGGACAGGGCTAGGATCCTGGAACCCCAAGTAAAGTGAGGAGAGTCCTTATATATGGTTCAGTAGGGGATTTCCAAGCATCTGCTGGTTGTCTTGCGATGATGTGGGGTGTTCTTATTGGATGCAGGTCCTAGGGGAAGCCCCCCCCCATTGCATGGTCCGAGAGCTGACCAGGCAGAAACTTAGAGAGCTGACCAGGCAGAGACTTAGGAGCAGAATTTAGGCAAAAGTTCATAGGTTTCGACATTCAGGGTCTTACAGAGAGAGAGAGAATTGAAGTGATGGATTGAGGAGCAAAGGGTCACTGGAATTCCTGTGTCCACAAAGATGGTTCAGCATGAGGCAAGAAGAATTGTTGAAAAAGAAGTGACTGATTTGAGGACACAATTAGTGCTTCAGGTTCATGAAACAGAGTGGACTAAGCATGCATTCACACACCAGACTTGCCCAGGGAGTGCTGGTGATCAACCACAGACCAGAGCACAGGCAAGAGAACTGTCAGAGCCTCTCCTGAGACAGTGATTCATCATCAAACACAGATGAGGACAATGTAATGGATGGGAGTTTAGACAGTGATGAGGAGTCATATGAATTTTATGATAAATAAACTTGAGTTCAATAACCTTCTGTAATACATTTTTTTTTCAAATTTCAGGTCCAGAAATTAAGGTGTATCTTATATGGGGAAATATGGTATATGGATATGATATGGTTAACATAGTCTTTTGAAATCCTTTCTATTCTTTATAGTTTAAGTCAATTAATGTACTTTTTTCTTGAATCCTTCCCTGATTCTTCCTTTTTTCCTCAAGTCAATAAACAATACAATGCAATAAACATTTATGAAACACCTACTATGCTAACTGCTTGGAATATAAATAAGAAAAAGAAAGACAGCTCCTGCTCCAGTAAGCTTACAACATAATGATAAAAGATAATACACAAAATAAAATTGGGATTGGGGCAGAGGAGCTGCCAGGGGTTGCCTGGTACTGTACAAATCAAGTAGGAGTGCAGGTGGAAAATGGAGAACTAATTGGAAAGTTCATATCCCTGCCCTCTTTGAAGGAAAATCTTGGAAACTTAGTCCTCCATCTCTACCCTCCAGCCCTCCAATCAGGAGAGAGGAGGCTGAGGGAGTTGAGAAGGTATTAAGTGTCCAAAGCTGAGTTAACAGCATGAAGATGAGATTTCATCAAATAAATATATCAAATAACTTTGGGGACTATGGGGAAATTATATGAGGATTATTGGATTTATATTTGACAATCATACTTAAGTTTAACCTCATAAAGTAAATATAAGTTATTGACCATCAGAAGACTCTAATCTGAGACGTGGGGAAATTTAAGAAGTCAGAAAAGAAAGTCTGGGAAGCAACTATAAGAGGAGATAGAAAAATAAGTAGTAGAATAAATTGAGCAAAAGGCGAGTCAAAGAGACCAGGAAGAGTTGGCAAAATAGGTTTCCAATTGAGACAACTGACTTTTCAGCTTTTTTGTTAAGAGCTTTCTGATTGGTAGAAAAAATTGCTTTTCTGATTGTCCAGAGAAAGGCTAATTTTGCTTAATGCCGGTCTGAAATATTGCTGCCAAGGAAGTTATCAGAACTCATTGCTCTCTAGTGCCATCTATAGAGCTAGATAGGGAAAATCTCTCGGGGGTGCTTGTGTTGTCCTCTGCTACTTTTTTCCTATTTGGAAGGTAAGAAAAAATAGGAGAGAGGCAAGTTTTACATTTGTCTTGCTGTGAGCTATGCTTTAATGTAAGAAGAATTTTATAACTATTTGCACAAAGCACATTTTTGAAGTTCTCTGGCTTTAAATGAACTGCTTGTCACTGAATGGCGGCTGTGTGTGAGAAGAGCATCACTACTTCATCTGCTGAATAGAAAAATAGGATTATATTTACTGAGCAGGAAAGCGGTAAGGACCAGAAAGTGAACAGCCAGCAGAGAAGAGAATTCAAGTTGCAGAGATTATTCCTGAAGGGATCAGTGATACCAAGGTCTGTAATCCACTTGTGAGAAGACATAGACCCATATATTTCCTCTACTCATTTTTTTTAGGTTTCTCCAAGCATGTTTTTATTTTCCCCATCAACACCACATGCATTGATGTTGAAGAATATGGAAACTATATGTTTAGAAAGGGTATTTTCATTATTACTATGTTTGCTTATGTATTTTTTTTTGCAAGGCATTGGGGTTAAGTGGCTTGCCCAAAGCCATGCAGCTAGGTAATTATTAAGTGTTTGAGATTAGATTTGAACTCAGGTCCTCCTGACTCCAGGACTGATGCTCTATCTACTGCGCCACCTAGCTGCCCTTGTTTGCCTTATGTTGCATAAAAGTTACAATTATTTCTGATTTTTCCTTCTGAGTTATGCATGATTATTCTTGCCTTTTCATTTTGCCATGCCATTAAATAAATGTTATATATTTAATGGCGTAATGGTTTAATGGTTAATTTTATGCAAATAAAACTATAATGACTTTATTGCATATAGTGACAAATGTCAGAATCCCCATACCAAAACCAATCCTCCCTTTTCCCTCCTCTCTTTTTACAATTATATTACAATATATTCCAGAGCAGCCAGTTGTGTCCTGAGCTTGATATAACAATAGTTGAAGTCACCCTCTGGATGAAATCTGTTGCATCAGAGAACTGGCTCAAGTGCTTACTGAGCTCAGGAACCACATGCTACGAATAGACATTTTTTTTTCACTATATAAACTTGCCTCATTGTTGTTGTTAACCCTCATCACCTGTTTTTTTTCTGAGATTTAACCTTGCTGCCTTGAGACTTCTCCTAAAGGAAATCCTATCCCTGCCCAACTCCCCACCCCACCCCTTCCTCCATCCCCGCCCCAGCATATCTTGTTTCCCTCCTCCAATAGCATAAAGTTCTTTTTTTTGTGTGCTTATAACCACTGTTAGCTCTCTTTTAAAATTTTTATTTCATTTTAAATTTCAGAGTTAACAGTTATGGTAAGCTCTGTGAGCTTTTTGGCATTTTCAGAGTTAACAGTGATTGTATAACCTCTATGGCACTATTTTCAGGATTTGACATAAGTAAAAAATTGTATCCTTCCATATCAGAGTCACTTCCTAAAACTCTGAGAGTTTCAAATTGTGTCATTGTAGCATATCCCTCTTTGGGACCTGTCGGCATGAGGGAAGGTTAGGCAGGTAATCCAATGCAGAGAATGAAAGTAGGAGTCTACACCAGACAAGTCATACATGCTATTCATGGGAAATATTGTGTTGAGTACTACAGGAGCCAGATTAAGATATAATTGAGAATTATTTTTAAAACGTTTAAATTAGTTACATTATTTAAAAAATAAAATAAAAATACAATGTTTAAATGTTGTTTTCTAAGTCAAAATGCTGCTGCAAGGATCCCTGCATACAATGACCCTCTCCTTTCTATTTGAATTTGATGCTACTGGTCTACACTCTGCCTAAGATACATATGTATTGCATTTTTCCACTGGACTGTAAATTTTGGGTCCTATGTCATATCCTCCTACTAGACTGTACACTTACATGTCTTTTTGCATTTAGTAGAAGTTCAAAAAATTTCTGTTAAATTAAATTAATACTTAATAGCTAGCCTTTTTAAAATTTAATTCAGAAAAAATTTATTAAGTACTTTGCTATGTGCTGGTTCTGTCTCAGACAAGGTCATTGCTAGTTTGGATTCAATACTAGAACAAAATAAGTGATTCACAGATCATTCAATAGTCAACAAAAGATTTACTTAGCCATAGCACAAAAAGGATGTTCAGCAAAGATATGCACTGAAGACACTCCAATACTTCAATTTGATTTGATTGAGTTCTGTTGGGGTCTGCCAAGCATCAGAGGCTACTTCAAGTTCCTCCTAACTATTTTGTACTCAGAACTTTGCACAGAGAAGGGAAAGGAAATTATTTAATGACCTTTCCAGAAGCATTGGTAATAATATTACTTTAATTGCTATTTCCAGAGTCAGAGATGAAAGTTGGGAAGTAAGGGGTCTGTGTTTCAGTGCACTGTGGATATCATAGAGAAAAATGGGATGGATTTATGTAGTATAAAATGAAAATATTAATAGTCTGTTTCATTTCTTTCTATATATTATTTTATAATATTTCTATATACTTTTTGAGATTAAATTCTGATAATGCTATCATTGATCTATTAATAATAATAATAATAATATTTTCAATCATACCAGTTACTCAATAAAATTCTTATTACTTGATTTTGTATTCAACACTCTTAATAATCTTTGGCAACTTTTGCTAAAATATCATAACATATCCTAAGAGTCCACTAAGGAAGCAAACCTGGAAAAGTTCTAAAGGTCCCAGACTTAGAGTTTCTGTTTTGCTGAAAGAATTTAACATTGTGTTCAGCCCAGGAAAGGAAAAGTCCCATCATCCATCAAATTGTTGTAAAGATTATTCCTGAGTCCTGCATCTGAAGATCAAACCTTCTGTTCAGCTCTGACCATTCCAAAAGGAACCTTTGAAATTCCCCTGGTTCATTGAAAGTCCATCTTTTCCCCTGGAAGAGGACATTCAGCCTTGCTGGGTAGTTCATTCTTGGCTGCATTCTAAACTCTCTTGCCTTGCGGTATATTGTATTCCAAGCCCTACGAGCTTCCAATGTAGTTGCTGCTAAGTCCTGTGTGATCCTGACTGCAGCTCCACAATATTTGAACTGTGTCCTTCTGGCTGCTTGTAATATTTTCTCTTTGACTTGGGAGTTCTGGAACTTGGTTATAACATTCCTGGGGGTTGGTTTTTTGGGATCTCTTTCTCAGGGGGATCGGTGGATTCTCTCCATTTCTATCTTGCCCTCTGCCTCTAGAATATCAGGGCAATTTTCCTGTAGTAATTCTTTGAAAATGATGTCAAGGCTCTTTTCCTGATCATGACTTTCAGGTATTCCAATAATTTTCAAATTATCTTTCCTAAGTCTGTTTTCCATATCAGTTGTTTTTTCAATGAGATATTTCACATTTTCTTCTAATTTTTCATTTTGTTGGTTTTGAAGTATTGATTCCTGATTTCTGGTAAATTCATCAATCTGCCTGAATTCTATTCTTTGTCTGAAGGATTTGTTCTCCTCAGAGAGTTTTCTTATCTCTTTTTCCATCTGGCCAATTTTGCTTTTTAAAGCATTCTTCTCCTCAATAACTTTTTGAACTGTTTTATCCATTTGACCTAAGCTGGTTTTTAGGATGCTATTTTCTTCAGCATTTTTTTGGATTTCCTTGACTAAGCTGCTGACTTCATTTTCATGTTTTTCCTGCATCTCTCTCCTTTCTTTTCCCAGTTTTTTCTTCCAACTCCCTCATTTGATTTTCAAAGTCTTTTTTGATCTCTGTCATAGCCTGAGCCCAATTTCTGTTTTTCTTGGAGTCTTTAGATGCAGGAGCTTGTTCTTCCTCATCTTCAGACTGAGTATTTTGGTCCTTCTTGGGCTCATTTGCAAAATATTTCTCAATAGCCTTCTTTTTGTTTCTCTGCTTGCTCATTTTCCCAGCCTGGGCCTGGTTTGGGGTGTTTCTTGAGCTTTTGGGACACTCCCACAAGGGTCTCAGTGTTTGAGGCTCTGTCCTCCCTCCTGGTCTGTGAATGACCATAAGCGCCCCCCCCTCTTCCAAGGGGCTGATGTGGGGAGGGGCTGCTGTTCTATGGGGGGGGGCCTAGACTGTGGTCAGGATCTGAATGTGGTCAGAGCCCCAGAGTCCTGTTTCAGGGGCAGAGGACAGAGCTAGGCAGTCTCTCTTCACTCCCCTCCCTCAGCTCAATGGGCTCATGCCCTGGGGGCTCCTGCTTACCAGCTCTGCCTGCTTCTGTTTCCTGGATCAGGGCTGGGGAAAGACCATGCTGCTTGCTTTGTGCCCTGAGGGCTGGGCTCCACGTGCTCACCCTGGCAGGGGTCCCCCGCTGTTCCCCCACTTTGTGCCCGGTGCTCCTCGGGGTGCAGCTCAGGAGACTCCCCTGCTGCTGTGAGCTGAGACCCCCAGAGCCCTGGGGCTGCCTCCGGGAGGCTGAGGTTCTTTGGCTCTGGTGGGCCACCCCTCTGGCGTGCCACCCCTCCAACCCTGGGGAGCAGAGCCTTTCTGCTCTTTTCCAGGTTACCTTGAGTAGGAGAACTGCCTCACTGGGTCCCTTTGTGGGTTCTGTCTCTCGAAAGTTTAGTTAGAGTCCTTAGCTGATGAATTTTATCAGAGAGCTCCTAAGACTCCATCCCTTCTTGTGGCCATCTTGGCTCTGCCCCCAATAGCTAGCCTTTTGACAGTCACATTGCCATGAAGATTTTCTTAAAGACCAATTGTCACTGTATTGAGCTCCTTTTTTTACTTAATTACTTTTAATTGGGAACAATATAATGTTATTTTCATTACTGATTTTCTATCATCAGAATCTATTACAGTGGCTGGCACATAGCAGATAAATATTAATAAATTATTGAATTGAACTAAAGGGAATAAGGCCATAGAATCATAGATTTAGAATTAGTATTACTTTTGAAATCTTCTAGTCTAATACTCTCATTTTATAGATGACTAAATTGAGAGTAACAATGCTTAAATGATTTGTCCAGAGTCCATGGGTTTCAGAATTGGAATTCAAATCCAAGTATTCTGATTCCAAATCTGATCTTCTATCCAAATTGGCAAATGTATGTTGCTCCTAAATTTTTCAGTAAAATGCATTATGATTATTATTATTATTATTTTTGCAAGGCAGTGGGGTTAAGTAGCTTACCCAAGGCCACACAGCTAGGTAATTATTAAGTGGCTGAGATCAGATTTGAACTCAAGTGCTCCTGACTCCAGGACTGGTGCTCTGTCCACTGCGCCACCTAGCTGCCCCTAAAATGCATTATTTTTAACCAAAAGAAAGGTCTTTCACATTAATGTGATATAGGCTCCATCTGTATCTTCTCCTTTGATTATATCTTGAAGAATCTTAACAGAATTCAATCCATTATATTTATTAAGCATTGAATATTAAGCACACTGAGGCTCAGGAACAATGAGTATCACATACTGTGTTAAGGTACAGGGGATAAAGGCAAACTTCAATATGATCAACTTTCAGAAAATAGTTCAATCAACTTGATTTAATAAAATGTGTCATAGCCTAGGTCTTGATATTTGAGAGTAACATAAATTTTTTTGCATAATTACATATAATTTATCTGCACAGATATTTACAATTTGCATAAACAAAACCCTATTTGATTTTTAATTTTTTATTCCTGGACAGTTTTGCATAATTTTATTTGAGTTCCTTGATGAATCTACCAAAGTTATTTTCTGACCATAGTTTTTGCATAATCTGCATAATACCAGCAGGTTTGGGAAAGGAATGTGACTAAATAACCTATCCAAGGTATGGAAATCATGTGTTCAGAATCATATATCAGCAAATTCTATTAGAAACAGCAAATAACAAAGCACTCTTATGGATGAGGTTTTTTCTTTTTGATTTTTTTTACATTTTTAGTGTAGGAAAATGCCTTGGGCTTACTCCCAGTACTCCCAGAGTCAGACTGCTATGCATCAGGGCTCTAGGTGTTCACCCTGAAGAGTTGGGGTGTCTTTCACTAATGCTATCAGCTGTCATCATCTATAAATCAATAGTGACTAGTGCCCCATTTCAATTTTAATGAGCATCAATTATCTTTTTTTATAATTTTATTTATTTAAGACATGGGGATTAAGTGATTTTCCCAAGGTCACACAGTTAGGCAATTATTAAGTGTCTGATGTTGGACTTGAACTCAGGTTCTCCTGACTCCAGGGCTGTTGCTCTATTCACTGCACCACCTAGCTGTGCCACATCAATTATCTTTTACAAAGAAACATTCATTTTGAAGATAGAACAAAAGTAAAAAGATTTCTTCCCGACTGCATGGGGATACACTCTTCTATGCCACCTTTGTTTCAGAGTTAGCATAATTTCTATATAATACTGGTTCACATCTTGATGTTTCTGAGATGGATTCTTGTCTTAGCTGCTGCTTACATTGATGCCTGCAAAAAACAAACATATACTCGATTTCCTGGCTCTTCAGACCCCCAGACTCCTGGGTTTCTCTAGGCTCATTCACCTGACTTTGGAGGGATAGGGACAAAGCACTGTCTTACAGACTGTCATTTTTCCATCACCACCACCACCACAGAGATGATTCAGAAATTCAAAGAGGAAAGGGACCTTTGGGGGCCATCTAGTCCATCACCTTCAATTTGTGGGTTGAAGAAACTAAGGCCCAGAAGGGGAAAGCAATTTGTTCATATCTGCACAAGGAGAGAGAGAGAAAGAGAGAGAGAGAGAGAGAGAGAGAGAGAGAGAGAGAGAGAGAGAGACAGAGACAGAGACAGAGACACAGAGAGAGAGAGACAGAGACACAGAAACAGAGACTGAGTGAGAGAGAGATCTAGAGAGAGAGCCAGGTGATTAAGCTGACTAAAGATTTTTGAAGAAACCTCCAGTTGCAATTACAGAACCACAGTCATAAAGACTGTGCACCATTTAGTAGATTGAAATCAGTTGTAGGATGTCTCTATAAGCTCCAAAGTGACTTTAAGGCACTTTTACTATATTCCATCATACCTCCCAGAATCCTTTCACATGAGCAATCAATCCCCTAATATATTAAGAAGAGTGTGTGTCATTAGATATAGAATGCATGTAGAGTTCCTGTTAATTCCTGAAAATTCTGTTAGTTGTGAGAACTAACCCCAAAATCCGAAATAGTTTTAGAAGGAAAATTATTAGGTCATTTGACAAAGGAGAGAGCTGGAAGATATGGCTCCCTCCTAAGTTATTGTGAAGTTACATTATATACAATTCAGAAAAGGGCATAAAGACATTTATCTGATTGGCTGACTATAGGCATTATGTAGTTCTTCAGAGAAGGGCAGTTGGAGAGGTATATCAGACAGTAAGTATGAACATTCAAATTTGGGGAAGCCAAAACATAAGTTTTGAGTGGATTTTAAAATGAGGCCTGAGAGGACCCAAAACAAGCTCTGGTTGTGATCTAAGCATTTTCTTACAACCATTTAGTTTCTCTGGAACATCTCTAGGGTCAACCTGACCTTTACACTAAGCTTTTGGGTTAGACAATTTCTCACCACATAAAACTAGATTCTAACAATAATAATAAACCATAAATAAAATGTTTCCTTCAGAACTTCTTGATCTCTGCACTTAGTGGAACTTTTAGATTCTTCTGCTTTCCAGATTTCCTATCCCCATACCTCCTCAAATCTTTTGTGGAAGCTTACTTTAATACTGAATCTTACCTTGTATACTCCTAGGACCCTCCTTCTTCACTTCCAAACCCTGCTTTGTTCCAATGTCTATATGACTGTTGTTTTTCCATCACCACCACCACAGAGGTGATTCAGAGATTCAAAGAGGAAATGAACCTTTGGAGCCATCTAGTTCATCACCTTCATTTTGCAGTTGAAGAAACTAAGGCCCAGAAGGGGAAAGCAATTTGTTCATATCCACACAAGTAGTAAGTGGCAAAGGCATTTTCTATGTCCTCCTTATAAAGTTTGAGGGCAGAAGATTCATCAGTAAGCTTTATAAAGTGTCTACCATGTTCTAAGCACTGTCCAAGGTAGTTGCTTTATAGAGAAAAAAAAATTAAACAATCCTTAATGTCAAGGAATTAAAAACCTAAGTGGAGGAGATAAAAAAGCATAAGAAAAGATCCAAATGATCCAACACCTAGGATTTCCAGAGTGGGGTTTTCTTAACAAGATTTATGTGTAACTGGCCTCTCTCTCCTCTTCCCTGACCTTCCTCCACAGTTCCTTTTTTTCATTGTAGAGAGAGAGAAGAAACTCAGCTCTAATTGTTGTTTTCCCACTTTGCCTTAAATCTCATTTTATATGATTATAGATAAAGGGAAAAAAAAACCTTACAATGGAAGATACACTAGGATTCATGCCAGGTGGAAGGAAGTTATGTCTCAGCAATTTCCATAACTTGAGTTCTACTTCCAGATTGTATGAAGCAAGGATCCAAATGACTCTGTTAAATTTCCACTTTTTCATTTGTTGAAAAAACCCATCGACAATTTTCAGAAATTGTTGTTGATCAAGACTAGACAGAGAGTATATTTTGTGTGACAGGATTTAGAATCAAAAGCCAAGCTCTGTCTCCTCTAATTCTAAATTCTATGATTTTAATGATCAAAGTGTGTGCTAGGAAAGTTGATTGTTAAATTTCAATTATGAGCATTAATACATATACTACAGAAATCAGCAAATATTACAAATTAAGCCTGGATGTAGTTTGTTGATTATATTGTTAACATGTTCTCAGTTACGCTGTCCATACAGATTAAATTTAAAAGTATGCCCTGTCTCTATTTTTCTGTAGACACAATTGTTAAACATTTATAAGCACGCCCCTTTTATGATCCTGTAAATAGAATAATTGATTTCCCCTGCCCAAAATAATTTCATCTTTCCAGTCACTGGAAATTTCACCATTAGAAATTTTTATGGAAATCTTAAATCCTCATCCACTTACTTTTTTTTTTTGGTCTTAGATTTCTCAAATTGAAAGCAAGAGGAGGACCTAGAAAGGAGTAGAAGCAGCTTAAAGAGCTCAAGGAATCTAAGTATTATTGTTGATAACAATAATAAAATAAATCAATGCTGTGTTCTCTTATACTAATTCCAAGATGTTAAACTCTTAAACTGTTAATATGGTTTTTTTTGCATTATTAAAGTATCCAAAATCATGTACTCAAATATGAAATGAACAATATTTTGAATTTCACCAAATCGGTGACAACTTCTCTAAGAAGATTTTTTTTCTGCACAAAATCTATATAACTTCTGGGTTTAAGAAAATGTGAGTACCCCCAAAGGGTGTAGCAGTTTCTTAAAAGCACAAGAAAAAAGCAACCAACTTTCTTACTGAACACTCTCTTCATCTTTAGCAAAGGGTGCACGCCTAGATTCAGCATTTCAGAATCAAGAAAACTGTACGCTGAAGTGGCTACTCCTGGGGTGGCGCGCTCCTAGCCCCTCCAGGTGGCATCTCTCCACTTTCAGAATGGAACAAGTGGAAGGGGAGGAGCCAGAGGCGGGGCGGGATGTGTGATTGCAGTTTAGCAATAGGTTAAATCAAATAATCTCTTCCCCTTTTGTTCGTCTGGACTCTGCCTGAAGAGAGAAAAGGTGGTGAGAGTGAGAGGCTGCTAGGTAGTGGCAGTAGAGGCTACAGCAGCGGCAGCAGCCAGTCCTTAGAGGAAACGAGGCAGCCTCTTGGGTCACCCCGGACTCTGTTCTCTGGCTACAACCTCCAGAGCATCCGCGGCAGCTCTATCGGTCACCACTCGTGACCCACTTTGTCAGCCTCTGCTTGTCATTCTGTGATTTCCCCTTCTCTTCTCACCTCTCTCGTTTCTTCCCTTCTTTCCCTGCTGCATCCATTTAATTTCTCGGGAGAGCAGGGGTGTAGGTGGTCTTCGAGGGGTACCTTCTCCACCAGCCCCTGAATTTACACACTCCACCCCCTACCCCCCCCCCCCCAGCTCTCTCTGGGTTATTTTTGATTGGAAGGAGAGAGAGAGAGAGAGAGAGAGAGAGAGAGAGAGAGAGAGAGAGAGAGAGAGAGAGATCAGGGGGAGGTGGGAGACATGGACAGCAAACGCTGCTTCGCCAACCGCTTCGATGACTACCAGGGCAGCCTGCTGGCTGGCCAGTGCAAGGAGGCGGTAGCGCCCTTGGTCACCACCACCATCGACCGCATTCTGAAGGAGCTGCCTCAGCTTGGAAGCGGCGGGGACTCCAAGGGGGCGGCGGCCCGGGAGAGCTGCTGCCAAGGGGGTCTGTACAGCGGCGTGGCTGGGGTGGCCTACATGCTGTACCACGTCTCCCAGTGCCCTCTTTTCGCCCCGTCCCGAGAGAGGTATCTGCGTTTGGCCAAGCGGCTCATCGACGCCTGCACCCGCGCCGAGGAGTGGGGGGAGCCCGACGCGGACACTCGCGCTGCCTTCTTGCTGGGGGGAGCCGGTGTCTACGCGGTGGCGGCTCTAGTCTACCACGCCCTGGGCCGGCCTGACTATGTGCAGCCCCTGGGCAAGTTCCGGGAGCTGTGTGCCATCTGCGCCCCCGTCTCCTTCTTGGAGTGCGGTTCCGACGAACTGTTCGTGGGTCGCGCGGGATACCTGTGCGCAGCCCTGGTGCTCAAACAGAAACTCTCTCTGGAGGTAAGGATTCCCCTTTCTCTCTTCCTGAGCGCCTCCCCGACTTCCTCTCTTTAGTGCTCAGTCTCTATTTCTCTGTTCCCATTCTTTCCTCTTCCCTTCTCTTTTTCAAGTATCTGTCATATCAGTAGCCTCTGCCACTTTATCTCATCCTCAATCTTTCCCTGTCTTATCATTGTTTCTGTCTCTGTCTCCATTCAGCCTCTTTCCTTATTCCTTCTCCAATTTGCTTCCATCTGGGTTTTGTTTTTTTTTACCCATTGGACTTTGTTAATTCCTGGCTATGTGATTTTTTTTATTGATTTTTAAAAAATCAGTCTTAGGCTCTTTACCCAACCACATTCGGGAAAATGTAAGTTGGATTTCAATTTCAAGGGGGAAAGGGGGCATAGGTCTGGGAGGAATTGTCATTAAACAAAGGAGAAAATTAAGATTCTGAGAAATTCAAATGACTTGCCCAAGGTCACATAGCCAGCTAAGCAGAGCTTTAGACCCCAGGAGATGAAGTCCCTTTTTGCTGAATTTAGTGCTCTTTCCACAGTAGCATACTGTTGTGAGATTCTCCCATCAAATATAAAAGGGGTTTCCCTTTCTTTGAATCCTTACTCAAAACACTACAGATTTACTTCACTTTGAAGTACTAAAAAAATTAACGACTTTTTTTTTGACTGTTTGCCAGCTATTGTTTCTATGCAGTCATGTGAGAGTAAGTTGCTTCTTCCGACGCCTTGGAAAGAAACCAAAGACAAGAATTACTGCCTTGCTGTAGGTTTGGGATTTATTTAACATTCAGGCTAGATTCCAATCCATTTAATGCCTTCAAAAACACTACCTTGAAAAATGGAATGTGACTTTATTGAATAAATAAATCTTGCACAAAGAACATTCAGCACACACTATTAAGATCCTACTATGTGTCAGATACTGAGGATAGAAACTGGACCTGGGATTTCACTGATATAGGTTCTCCTCATGGAGGAAGCTCCTATCAATGCATGTCTGGTACTTTCTTTGCAAATGGTCCTGAAGAATTGAGACATTAAATGACTTATCCAAGGTCACACAACTTTCAGAGAAGGAACTTGAACTCAAATCTTCCTGACTCCAAGATCAGTCTTCTCTCTACTAGAATAAATTATCTCTCAGTTGATGACCATATGAAAGTACAAAAGCTTAAACAGTGTCTGTGCTCTGGAAATTATGTTCTATTGGACAAAAGACAATCATGATTTTGTATGGAAATTGCTATTTTTTTTCCTAAAAATTTGTCACTTAACCTTAGTTAACATCACAGATTTTCTTTATAGATCATGGGATTCTGATAAACTACTTTTTAGTGCCTTTTAGAGTTGGACTGAATTTAGTTACTCAAGATTTTTTTTCCTTTCCCCCTTTCTGATTTCACTTCTGAAAAAAAAAGTAATTATGGGGGGGGGGGGATAGTTTAATGGACAATATCTTGACTCCTATTGAGTGGAATGTAGCCTCAGAAAAGATCATAGTAACCAGTAATAGAATTGTCTGGAAGTCATTACATTTAATTTTATTAGGGAAAAAGTTTACTAGGCCAAATATAGGTCTTTTGAGGATATAACACTTGAATTTTAGTTGATTTTATTTGGGTGAATGAGGTGTTTGAAGAAAAGGTAAAAGTATACATAGAGTCTATTTTAAAAGCTGTAACTAACAAGCTAAATCCCACAGATTCACACTCTATATTTTCTTGATTTTCAGAAGGTGATGAATCAATTAAAGTGAGACAGGAAGCTTGTTCACAGTAAGAGAAAGGCTGACATGTTTCTGTGATAAAGGCTTTTAATGCAATAGTCACTGATATAGGACTTTCTCAAGGGTTATTTTCATAATATTTAATTAGAGCCATAAGGGTATTTACAGAGTTTTACATTAGATTTCCTACTGCTTCTTAGATGCTGTAAAATTTTCAGAAGATTCAAATTGCATTTTCAGCAGTATCCCTCACCCCCATCCCAGGTTATGATGATTTGGTTGATCTTTTCCTCACTCATTGTCTTTGACTAAAGTCCCCTACACCAGAAGTATATGGCAGAGTGGGAGAAGACAGATCAAATCATAGGCAGGAAATCTTGACTAGGACAGTTGTAGCCTTTGGGTCACAATTTGGAGGAGGTCACTTATCTACATAGACATTTACTGACACCTCTTTTCTACCCTCCTACTAGGCCATACCTATCTTTTTTGTATTTCAGTTTTCAAGTCCTTTCCATTTGTCTCTGGTTCCTAGAAGAAAGAACTACTATAAATAAACAATAGTTATGAATTTAAGCAATTCTGTCATTTCTAGTAAGTCACAGATATTCAGGGTAGAATAGCTAGAGGATGGAGGGTACAAATAAGAAAGAGAGGTGATTCATGAAAGAGGATAATGATTAGCATTTCCTTAGAAACTGAGCATTGTGGACATAGGAAGGAAACTAGAGATAGTCTAACATAATTACCTATTCCATAGGTCTTTAGTTACTATCAGAAATTTTGCACCAAGACTTGTGGATTTTTCTTTTTTCAAAATTTCTTTAAAATTTTCTTTTCATATACATTATTGTTGTCACCACCCTGACCCAGGCTATCTTATCTCCTGTCCAGATTATCACAATTATCTTCTATTTGGATTCTATCCTTGATTCTATAGTTTGTGTTAGCTCCAATCCACCCTGTATAAGATAACAAACTAATTTTATAACACTGTTCCTCTGCTCAAAAAATAAAATGATTTCTTCTTCCCTCTAGTTTGTATAATACAATATTCCATATCCCTCACAGCTCTCAGCACTGAATTATATTCTTATATAATAAGTACTCATCATGTTTGATTTATTGGTATTTATTATTTTGATTGGTTAAAATGATTTTTCCCATCTCATTTATTTTTGAGAACTCAGTTTACTTGCTTATTTGGAAATCTTGCTTCAGTGCCTCCTTGTAGCACTGGAGGTGACCCAGATAACTTCTAGAAGGCTTTCTTGAAGTCAGTGACAGCAGAGAAAAGACTATGCCAGATTTTGTCAAACTGGAAATGATTCAAATTCATACCACTCTAGTTAGGTGTGGAATGCCTCATCACTAGAAGGTTGGCCACTGGGTGAGAATATTTTTCAAGTATAATAACCCACGAAAATAAACTAAGGCATGGAGGAATTGCCATCATGCTATTGGAGGAAGTTGCCACATATATAAAGTGATTGATCTGTTGATTCTAAGATTGGATCTGCTGATTACTCAAACTAATCACTTAGCTTTCCTGTGCCTCAGTTTTGTATTTATCAGTTGAAGGCATTAAACTAAATCAGAGGTATAAAATATACAGATGGTGGACATTATTCCTGTGTCCAGTCAGAATCATATTAAAAATGCAAATGAAAAAAATTAACAAAATAAGTAAAAATATAATAAAATGTAGATTAACAGTACATTTTAAAACTAAGTCCACATATAGTTCACAAAGAGACTTCTGCATGGTGTAATCCTTCTGTTTCTATTTGAGTTTGATACCAGTGGACTTGATAATACCTAAGGGCCTTTCCTTAGCTTGAGATCTGTGAATATCAATGTCTTTGTGCTTCTGGTGTAATTTTGCAGCATATTTTGAGTTTATTTTTAGTTGATGAAAAGAAAAAGAAAAAACAGTTGCAATAAGTGTTTCATCTAGATAGTCATATGAACTTTTCAAAACTTATTTCCACTACCAACCAAAAAAATCAAACCACTTGTGTCTGAATTTAACAATTAGGGCTCTTGGATTGTAAGAGAATAAAATATAAAAATAGTTCTTACTCATATTTCACTGTTAAACTTAATGAATAACTTGGCTATTTTGCATTAAAACACTGGATACTATTCATAGTCAATGAACACAGTAACTCAGCTAGCTAAATCAGATTCACATATAGGCACAATCATTAAGCAAGTGGAATTTCTTTTTAGCAGTGATCTCTACATTCCCCCCCTTTTTTAATTGCTTCCTGCCCTTTTCTTTGTTATAAATCATGATGAAGATAACCATTCTCTTCTGGTGAATGTGAATTGCAAAGTTATTGTTTTAAGTTTTCAGTATTAAAAATATTGTAAATCAGGATTCTGAGAAAGGAACACTTTCCTGTGAAAGGGGAGTCATGAACCTGGAAAACATTAGGAAATGATTGGAGCTTGAAAAAGGTATAAAATGAGCCCAGATAATCTTAAGGGGTCTTTGAATGAACTGACGAGAGTTAATTGCCATTGGCCAATGGGAACTTAGTGAGAGATATAAGAGGTGGTGATTCCAGGTGTTTAAGTCAGAACTAGAACCAGTCTGGGAAATCCTGAGCCACCAAAAAAGGTTTGTATCTGGGCTTAACCCAAACCCTAATTATTTGATGGTTCTGAAAGCAGTAAAATGTGGGGATCTCTATATATATTCTGAAGTATTCTAAGATTCTTTGGTACACATGAGCCAGAGCATTATAATTGATGTGGTATGGAATATCATAAATATTTTATATCATATGGATTTATACAGAGGCAAAAATTGACTGATCCTACAATTATTTTGTTGTTTATTTAAATTTAGATGTACTCCATGATATTTTTATAACTAATGTTTTTTTTAACAGTGACCAGGAAAGAATCTCTCTATATTTATGAAAGGAAAAGATTCTTTCTTTTGGAAAACCATAATCTCATAATATTAAATAAGAAAAATGAAAAGTTTCAGGTTTTGGATATAGATCAATGTCATTGGAACAAAATAGTTCAATTCAGGTCAACCCTTAAATTGGTTTCTTAAAAACTCAGAAGATGACACTCTATTATACTACTTAAAGATTAGATAGGAAAAAACCCTCAACAATTTGCTAGCTATTGAAATTTTTGATGTCTCAAAATTTCTCCCAACTGAATTTTATTTTTGTGATATAGAAGAGAATTGACCAAAACTCAAAATGTAACAAATGAATCATTTTTAAATGAAGGCAGTTTGGATAATATTTGTTCTTTATAGTTTTCCCTCTTTATGCTTTTCTTTTCTTAACAGACCCACTCAGATGTTTTAAGATAATCTTAGGCATAGTTTCTTGACATCAGTTCTTTCATTAAAATATTGCTGATGTATATGTGCTAAAAATAATAAATTTCCTTTGTATTATCATTATTGCATATTTCCTGTTAACTTTATTTCATAAATTTTGGTTGTCCAATTGAAGAAATATGAAAGAATTATTATGGGCATATTGATCACATAATTTTTTTCACTGAAAATAACTATATCCTAATGACCTCTCTATACCCTCATTTAACTTGTTTTGTAATACTGTGAGTAGTAAGTGAACTTTTAAAATAAAAATGACAGATCTTGTTCATTTCTCATTTACTTGGTTAATTTAATTGTTGCTGCTTTATTTAACAAATTATGCTTCTCGTACATTTGGTTCTAAAGTAAGAGCCAATTGATTTCTTCTTGAGTAATCTCCAGTATCATCTAATTTTTTAAACTGGCATAAGCATAGGGACTTATAGCTTGTCAAAACAAGTATTACTCTCTGTCATTCAATTTTTCAAACTGGATATCTGACTGCATTTTTAATTGGATCCAATTAATGTGTTGATACTTATTTTATTTGTCCCATAAAGGACAATGTTATTCTCATACATTATTTATGCTCATCATAGCACCATTTATCATTTCCCAATTATTTCTCTTTCCCTGTGGGTTTAGTTACTAGGGCAACTCACAAAACTTGCAGACTATTGACCTTGTTATTTCTTGATAAGCGTTGTCTTGTAAGAACTGATTTTTTCCATATGTGGTTTTAAATTTGTCATGCTGGACTAAGGACCATATTTTATTAGATCCAATCTCATTGTACTGAATAGATTTAACCTTCTATGACACAGTTGTTTGACTTTGACATGTTGAAGTGTGACTTTGCTTTTGATCCCATAAGGAATCATGGTTTCCCAGATTAGACTGGAAAGTTGTAGTCATTACTGAGAAGATACTGTGCAAATGGTTGGTAAGAAAACAAGCAATAGCTGTAGCACTTTTTTTCAGAGTAATAGTAGTGGGGCTTGAACAGAATGGATCCCACGTGCTCTAGTAGAGTGAAATGCAGTGTCCATGGCAACCATGCCATCATCAACCTCAAGGCAAACACTGTGGGGATTCATTGAATTCCCACCCACAAAATGGCTTTTCTGGAAATGTTCTGAATCTGTTTTCTTCCAGTACTTCTTTGTTATTAACTGGTATACAGATAAATTGCTAATTTTAATGCCTAGTATTTATAGCATTAATACTATTCTAGTGTTTCAAACATCACGTATGCTTTTTGTTATTGAAAAACCTTCACCTTTTTGTGTATGTGGCAAAAGAATTACATGCATATTATAAATGACAAGCTTGTTAACATATGTGTTCATGGTTCTGATTCAAGACATAAATAAGAATTGACACTTATGTAACATTTTATGGTTACAAAGTACTATATACAAAGATAGTAAGTGTATCTCTTCAACTCTAATCCTTATAGCAGTTCTGGGATGCAGATTGCTCAAGTTTCACAAGAGAGGAAGAAATGGAGAATAAGGGAAGTTAAGCAATTTGCCTGGACAGCTAGATGGTAAAGTGAATAGAGCACTGGGCTTGGAATTAGGAAGACACATCTTCATGAATTCAAATCTGGTCTCAGATAGTTACTAATTGTGTGACCCTGGGCAAGTCACCTTATCTTGTTTGCCTAAATTCCTCATCTGTAAAATGAACTGGAGAAAGAAATGGCAAACCACTCCAGTATCTTTGTCAAGAAAATTCCAGTGAGGTCACATAGACAGATGTGATTGAAAAGCAGCCACAGAAGCAATACCCTAGGTACCTACTTCTAAGAAGTAGCTGAACTAGGATTTGAACCCAGGTTATTGCCTCTCTATACCATAATGCCTGTCTGTGAAAAACTCGCTTTGGTAAAAGAACCACACTCCTCCATCACTTTTATTCTTTACTTTCTTTCCATTAGGAGAAAATCTTGAGCCATATTGCCCAGTATTCAAGGAATAATACCCAGACTTGTGTTCCTATTGGAAACAGTAATACTTAAGATATTGGCATTCATTAATACTGGAGCTGAGTTCTTCTTACTTTATAGGTAGATAAACTGATCTACCCAGGTAGATTATGTGTCAAAGCAGATGAAGAATCTAGGCACCATCCCTGATTTAATAATCCCTTTGAATTATCCTTTTGCTCTCCATGGATCAGAGTTGTTTTTACAGCTGCAGGCACTCTGCAGAACTCCCTTAGGTATTGCCTCTCTATGCCTTAATTTATGACATTTTAAAAGCAATTCATCTGACTACCTTGATTATGAAGGTTGCATTAGAAGGTCCCTATCTTGTCTATACCTACCCCTCCTTCCCATTACTCTATAGTGTTCTATGGACTTCATAGGTTCTGATGGACTGATTCCAGCTAGTTATCACTTAGGATCTTTGCGTTTCAGTGGAATAAACATCACATTTGGAGCTACTGGAAGTCCTGGGTTCAAATTTCATGTCTGGGACTTACTCTGTAAACTCTTTGAACCTTATTTTTCTCATATGTAAAATGAGGAGGTTGGGCTAAATGATATCTGACATCCCTTATATCTCTAAACCCAAGTTCCTCTTTACTACAAAAAAAAAGGTACAGCAAAAATATATTAATTTGGATGCCACCTATTTAGAATTTGTGAGAACAAAAACTTATAATTTACTGATTTTCACTGAATAAAAAGCTTGAAGTGATTTTTGTCAGTAGAAAGACATGCAGCATCTTGCTAATAATCAAAGAAAATATGTACTAAATTCAATAGATTGTTCAAGCCAAAGATCAGGAAGGAAATTCCTTAAAAAAAGATCATTAACTACTGGATCTTTTAATTAATTAATTTTATGGGTTAAAAACATTTGTTTATTGTATATTCTTTTTTTTTTATAAATTTTTTTTTAGGTTTTTTGCAAGGTCAATGGGGTTAAGTGGCTTGCCCAAGGCCACACAGCTAGGTAATTATTAAGTGTCTGAGACCGGATTTGAACCCAGGTACTCCTGACTCCAGGGCCGGTACTTTATCCACTATGCCACCTAGCCACCCCTTCTCGTATATTCTTATGCATATAATTCTTGCATGAAGTATGATTTTCTACTCATTCATTTTATTTATTAAAAAAGTGATTATTTAATATACACCCATTTAGATATATCCATTTATTTAGGTGACTATACTATATGCATTCCAATTTAATATGTACTTACTTATTTTCCTTTTTGCAAGACAATAGGTTTAAGTGACTTGCCCAAGGTCATACAGCAAGGTAATTATTAAGTGTCTGAACTCAAATTTGAACCCAGGTCCTCCTGATTCCAGGGTCAGTGCTCTATCCACTACATCACTTAGCTGTCCCATACTTACTTTCAAAAGAAATAATTATCATGTTTAAATATCCCATAATTCAGACTTTTTCCTAAATCAAAATCATTCCCTTCTCCCCATTATTTACAATTAAAGAGATTTCATGAGTTGTAGTCAGATGGTGCTCTGTTGTAGGATAACCCATTTAGGGCTCTAATGTGATAAAACTCTTTACACGAATTTTTATTACTTATTTAGCTTTGTTTTATCCCACTTACACAAACTTCACCCATAAGTCTCTTAATCATCTCTAAATATGTACTATGAATCAGAAGGAGGACTGAGTGGGGAAAGTATGTATAGTTCAACTTAAAACTTGCTCCCTACTCCTTATTGGAAAAAGAAATCCAAATACATGCCCCACCAATTCATGAACTTCATTTCTCCAAGGGCAATATATTATTACTTAAGTGCTATTGTAAAGAATTGCAAAGGAAAGACTAGATGTCTCAGCAAAAAAACCGAATTGTTTATTATGTAAGGAAAGATGATTTTGGAATTCACGTCAGGAATTACTTGAATATTTAGTGATACAAGGCTTTAAAAATCAGAAGTTTCAAAAAATTCAAAGGAAATTATTGATTTTGTCATAAATTAAAGAAGAGTAGCTCTGTAACTAAGCTGACCCTCCCCCCATGTATGTATATATGTGTATATATATATATATATATATATATATATATATATATATATATATGACGTTACTATGTAAGGCAGTTAGGTGGTACAAGTGCTTAGAGCTCAAGGTTTGTAGTCAAAAAGAGTAAGTTCAAATCTGATTTAGTTACTTATTAGCTATGTGACCCTGGGCAAGTCTGCTTGCCTCCCTTTTCTCATCTGTAAAATGGGAATAAAGCTGTCTCCTATAGGATTATTGTGAGGATCAAATGAGATAATATTTACAAAGCACTGTGCAGTGACTGACACATAGTAGGTGCCACATAAAAGTTAGCTATTATCAATCTTGTTATTCTTTTCTCATAGTAAGTATTTCTTTTTCATGTTCTGGGTTGAGCCTGACTGAGGCTATTTGCATGATAGTTTAGGCTCAATATTGGAATAAAATGAGATTCTAATACATCATTCAATATTTATTTTTATTTTTTATTTTTTTGCAAAGCAATGAGGGTAAGTGACTCACCCAAGGTCAGACAGCTAGATAAATATTAAGGATCTGAGGTCAAATTTGAACTCAGGTTCTCCTGACTCCAGGGCTGGTGCTCTAGCCACTGTACCACCTAGCAGCCCCTGTTTTTTTTTTTTTAAGGAAATTTACATAGCCATTGCAGGAGAATTGCTTTCCATAAGGTTAGAAATTAAGAATCCTATTGTACTGATTCAGTTGACACAAGGTTCCATCATGATTCACCAATCAAGCATCTGAGCCCTCTTTGGAGTCTTGTTTTGCTTTGCACTCATGCAGTGTGACATCAGTGGTCTGAGCTCTTGATCTTGCCCCTAGTTAAACAAGTCTAAAGTATAATCTTTTTTTTTTTTTTTTTTTTTTTTTTTTAGGTTTTTGCAAGGCAAATGGGGTTAAGTGGCTTGCCCAAGGCCACACAGCTAGGTAATTGTTAAGTGTCTGAAATCACATTTGAACTCTGGTACTCCTGACTCCACCCAGCAGCCTCCTAAAGGATCATCTTTTAAGAAAACAAGCCTCATCTCAGGGGAAGAAGGGATTTTATTTTATTTTATTTTATTTTATTTTATTTTATTTTATTTTTTTATTTTATTTTATTTATTTTATTTTATTTTATTTTTATTAAAGATATTATTTGAGTTTTACAATTTTCACCCCAATCTTACTCCCCCCCCCCATGGAAAGCAATCTGTCAGTCTTTACTTTGTTTCCATGTTGTACATTGATCTAAATTGAGTCTGATGAGAGAGAAATCATAAATCATATCCTTAAGGAAGAGACAAGAAGTCTAAGAGGTAACAAGATCAGACAGTGAGATATCTGTTTTTTTTTCTAAATTAAAGGGAATAGTCCTTGAACTTTGTTTAAACTCCACGGCTCTTTATCTGGATACAGATGGCACTCTCCTTTGCAGACAGCCTAAAATTGTTCCTGACTGTTGCACTGATGGAATGAATGAGTCCTTCAAGGTTGAACATCACCCCCATGTTGCTGTTAGGGTATACAGTGTTTTTCTGGTTCTGCTCATCTCACTCAGCATCAGTTCATGCAAATCCCTCCAGGCTTCCCTGAAATCCTATCCCTCCTGGTTTCTAATAGAACAATAGTGTTCCATGACATACATATACCACAGTTTGCTAAGCCATTCCCCAATTGAAGGACATTTACTTGATTTCCAATGGAAGAAGGGATTAAGATAGTGTTCCTGCAACATTTTAGTCACCCCTCTTCCTCCCACACATTTAATTAATTTAACTAAGTTCTGGGGAGTTTTCTAAGAAAGCATTTATGCAACCCATGAATTATCAATTTCATTGATAATATTATTTATGCGCTTTAACTATAGAAAGGCAATATGATATAGGGGGCTAGAGAAGAGCACTTAGAGTCCTGGGTCCATTGACTCATACTGACCATGTGATCTTTAGTAAATCATTTACTGCAGTTCTCTTTTAAACTGTTACTTGCAGAAAAATCATAGAGCTGCATTGAAAAAGGGAATTTCTTACTGTGAGTTCCCTACAGCCTTCCCTACCCCTAAGATTTTGAAAAATAAATATTTTGCTTACCAATAATTCACCATCAAAATACTGGACATGGTATTTTCTCATATATATATATATATATATATATATATATATATATTTCTTTAAGTCAAACTGAAGTAGTCACATTATTTGAATTTGTGCTACATATTTTCATTGAACTGAAACCAATCATTATGCAATTATAATTTAAAATAGTGTATATTCAAATATTTGTGTCCACTTTAGGGAATTCCTTAACTTTATTAATTGGGACTTAACTAAATTTAATTACGTATTTATATTGGGATGAAACAATTGAATTAGATAGTGACATTTTGCTAGTAATGATGATTAAATGGATGTGAGTCTTCCTTTGGTTCTAGTTAAATAGTTAGCCAGACCACACTTAATGAAATCTAAAGTAAAACATTTGGAATCAACTTATCATTTTAGTTTCTGCTCCTAAAATAATGTTCTGGCAAGTAATAGCAGAATTGGATATCTGTAAAACTCATTATTGTGAAATCAGATTAAAATCTAATTGGGAAATGTTTAGTAAAATAAATATATAGTACAACATAAATGATATTAATTTATTTTTTATGCCAATATGCAGCCTGGAACCTTTTGACACAATACTCTACAGTAATTAAATGTGGACCAGACTTAGCATTTTCACTTAAAAAACTTGCATACATAAGTTTATAACAATCCACTGCATCTCTGTATTTTTTAATCAATGCCATCTAATCATATTCATATGCCAGACATAATTCTATATATTTACCCAATTCAGTTCATGTTTTCTTGAAGTTTATGTTATCAAATTTCCATGCAAATAAGGTCATACCATATTTGAGTGATCCTGGAGCACAGATTTGGAACAGGAAGGGAATTTGGAGATCATTTAGTTCAACTTCCTTCTTTTATAGAGGAAGAAATTGATGACCAAAGATATAAGATCGTTGCCCAATGACATAGCTAGTAATTGACAGTCATATGTGACTGTTAGAGAGGATTCTACTCAGTTAGGAGTTAAGAATAAAAATCTAAATTCTTTTGAAACACAGAAAGGTTAGCTTGTTTGATATTCAGTTAGCATTAACTCTATACATTCATAGTGCATTGGCTCATGATATGTGTAATGATGACTGAGAATCTTAAAAAATCCTGCCTTGTGAATCATCAATGAAAAGTTAAATAGTTCTCACAATAGCTTAGTATCAACTCTATTTTAATTCTCTAAAAAAACAGTAATCTATGTAGTATATATGATGTTTATTTACCATAAAATACATTTTCCAGCTATGCCAGACAAGGGAATTTAGTGCATCATATGTAAATCTGTCTTTTACAAGAAGACATGTTGGAGGTCATGATGAAAGAAGAAACAGGGAGGAAGCTGGTAGGTTGAGTAAGAAGTAGGCAGACTGTATATCAGAAGACTTAGATTCTAGGTCTGACATTGCCATATACTAATTGGATGATGTAAAGCAAATTACTTAACTTTTCTGAGTCTGAGTTTCTTCATCTGTAAAATGGAGATGTATGCTACTCATCTTGTAAATTTGTTGTGAGAATTCAATAAGATGACATAGATGAAAGCATCATAAAGTGTTATATAAATGTAAAGTATAAGGATTATTCTAGAGTAGTATAATTAACTACTACTTTTATTCCCCTCTCTTTTTTATTTCTTTATCCTGATTTATCCAAGCTAGTGTTGAGGATTGGGAGTGGTAATAACTGTCTTTAAGGGCATCAATTAGTTATTACTAAGTGTGGCAAGTTTAGGCACTCAGGGTAACTGTAGTAGGGTAGCTGTGGACGTCATCCTTTTTCCTGCTGACTGCAAGTACATCCACCACAGTTTGGGACATGAGTTAATCCATGCTGACCCAAAGGGACTACTATGACTACCAATCTCTGCACAAATTTAACACAATGTGGCTGCATTTTCATTGTGATCTTAATCTTCAACATGGATGAGCTCTGGACTCTAGTGCAGTCAATATCCTGTATGGATTTTAGAATGGATTTGTATGAACTTTGTATGGATTAATGGATGAATCTGATTTAGATCTGAGGGACTTCTTCCAAGCTTAGTCAATTCAGAAAATTTAGAGCACCTCTGAGGAAGTGGGTAAGTTCTAGATATCCTCACAGGCTTCCAAAGCAGTCTAGAAAGTTGTTCAGTTATCTGAACAGAATTTTCATTAATACCCCTTGTCTTTCTACTATCAAGTATGCCACAATGATATAAACTATCAAATCATAGGAGATCCAGAAACAAGACTATGAAGGAGATAGTTCCGAATAATTTAAATTAGTATCAAAATTAATCGGAGACTTTGCCTGGAATGCAGCTTCTCACATCCACCTCTTGGAATCATTGATTTTCTTCAAGACTCAAGTTAAATTGTACCTCTAACAGAAGGTCCCCTCTGCTGTTAGTTCCTTCCATTCTAAGATTACCTTGCATTATTTTGAATATATATATAAACTTAATGTACACATATGTGTGTGTGTGTGTGTGTGTGTGTGTATACACACACACACACTATCACCCCCTTACTAAAATCCATTTCATGTACATATCATGGCATCACCTCCCTGATGTTATGGTTTTATTTGAAAATGAAGTACAAACATATATAGATATATATATATATATGTATATATATACATATATATATATATGAATGTATATATTTATATACAACATATACCTTCATATACATGTACTACATACATACATACACTCATCCTCATTAGAATGTAAGTTTTTTGATGACAAGGCCTGATTTTGCATTTTCTTTGATTCCTCAAAGTTCAGCACAGTGTACATAGTAATGTACATATAATGAATGCTTAATAAATGATTATTGATTGATGGTGGCTAGGAAGGTGGGTGGAAAGATTCCCTTCTCTATAAATATATCATTTCAGTGTTTTGCCTACTAATTTGCCTTAAGGCTTTTTATTCTTCCCCTCCCCTTCCCTTCCTCCAGCATATAATCCTCTTCTTCTTTTTTTTTTTTTTTTTGCTCCCTGCCCTGATTATATTATGTTCAGTTTCTTTTCACGTATTTCTAGATTCTGCCTCCCTCAAATGTTCCTGGCATAGCTATGGCTCTTTGAATACTTATGCACAGTAGCCTATTTATTATGGAAATAAATAAGCAAGTTGAAATGTTCATAATTTCATGAAAGAAAAAATAAGAAACACATCATTCAAGGTTGATGTTGATCATTTGCTAAAAAAGATAACCCACAATTTAAAAATCAGATTTTTCATAGTAGATTGATTTTGTCTCTCAAGAAAACTTCTCAGCATTTATGGATCTGTCAGTAAATGTCCTTAGAATTAGTTCCTTGATTGACAGGGAGATGATTTAGTTATGGATCTGGTCATATGTCCCTTTACAGCATAGAGATGGCAGAAGGCAATCCCTTTCATTTAGTAAGAAATTTGCCTAGTTCTTGACATTCTAAAGCAATTCATTTGAATGATTTCATATGGGCAAATTGAAATCTTCTGATTGTTGAACTGAAAGCTAGTTTTTGGAAAGTGTCATTTTTGGAAATGTACAATGTCTAATTTACACACAAAATTATTTGTTTAAAATTACCAAGATTTTTAATAAGTCCTTTTTCCTGTCCCTCTTTCCCTTTCCTTCTGCTTTTAACTAAGGTTATGTCAAGGTTATACATTTACACATGAGCTACTAGAATTGATTTTGTTGATTACAATAGATTTATTTCTCCAGAATTTGTCCTCTCTTGTTTTATTCCAAACACAAAATTGAGGTGTTAAAAACCCAAATTCACAAATTCCAAATTATATATAGCATTATTTAAAGAGATCATCAATTTCATCAATATAGATATTCCCTCCAATAATGCAAATTACAACCTATTTATTTCTATTCATTGTCAACAAAAAGGGCTCTTAAGCTTTTATGGATAGTTTCTAGATTAATCATCTTCTAGAGAAAAGAATACTACACTAGATGTCAAAAAAACTGGGTTCTGATCTTAGTTCTAACTCTTGCTGTATGTGTGACCTTGGACAACTGATTCAATCTCACTGAACCTTAGTTTCCAATTTGAAAAATGAAGGTAATAGCCCACTACACTGGGTGAGACTCAGAAAATGTTTTGGACTTGGAGCCAGGAGATCTGGGTGTGAATTTTGGTACCCACATTTGTCAGCTGTATAACCATGTACACATCACTTAACCTCCCAGAATTTCACTTCTCTTATCTGTACATTAGAGATCACAGAACTTATACTATGTACTTTATAGGACTGATGTGAGGAAAGTATCTTGTAATTCTTAAGATGCTGCTTTTGTTATTTGTCCTTCATTCCTGAAGAAGAAAATGAAATCAAGGAGGTGATGGCATCACAGGTAGGCGAGTTGGATTTGAGTGAGTAGGGTGCTGTGATAAGTCACCAGCCTCACTTTCTTCTCCAGAGCCATCTGGGTGCAGTGGCCAGATAAGGATCAGGATGACTAGAGATGACCCTGAATCTAAATTGCTGTAAAGGTCTGAGTAATAAACATCAGATGAAATAAAAAATGTGAAGGCACTTTGCAAATTGTTTAACACTAAACTTTATTCATGTTATAGGGAATATATTTGTTTAATTGTTAAGGGGACCAATTGTTAAGGTGAATCTGGAGCAGCTTGAAGCTCTGAACTGTAATAGATTCAATACAATTTCCAGACTTTAAAATTTATGACTGACTTTTTAGTTGCATGAGTGGCATTATTGTAGTATAGTTATTCAGTAGAATGAATTAAAATTTAATTTGATAATCATTTTCCAAGAACCTATAAGACACAAAGATAAAAGAACAAACAAAAACATAAAAAAACCTAATCTGTCCCCTCAACTGATTTGTTTTACTTAAGGATGATATAGTATATACACAGATAGAGGTGCTACAAGATAGAGGTGATGAGGACAGAATGTTCTCAGGAAAATTTGGGGAGGTAGAGAGTGCTTCCCTGAAAAGGGCATAGATTCAGAAAAGGTTTCATTAAGGATGTTGCTGTGGAATGAAGCTATAAACGTAGTTTAGGTACAAATTGTGGAAGCCCTTCCATGCTAACCTAAGGAGCTTGCAATTTTTTTTAATAGAGCAGTGTTTCTTAAACTCTTCAAGCATGAGGACCTCCTTTTTAATGTATATAAAATTTCATAAACACCTCTGTGAGAGTATTTATACTATTGGCATCACTTGGTTGAAAGAGTATGTTATGACATAAACTGACTCTGAATTCAATAAGGTTTTAAATCACTTTGTGCCATGTGATCTGGGAGGAAAAATACTGGTTTGAAGTCAGAGGACCTAGATTCAAATCTTGCTTCTAATTCTTACTTCCAGTGATGGAAAGACACATACAACTTTATGGACCTGTTTCTTCATCTGACTAACAAAGTGGTTGGAATGGAAGGCTTCTGAGTCCTCTTCTATTTCAGACTGATGATCTGAATTACCCTAGCATCTCTATGTATTTGAAAAATATTAATACATACAGGCATGATATTTTAGTCACTCTCTAGGAGGTATGTTTACATGATTGTTAAATTGGGTCAAACTGCATGTATTGTTGGAGCAAAATCAAAATGACCCTTCTCAATGCCCATGGTCTTTCATCATACCTAACAGGTATGGGAAAATACTCATTTAGAGGCAATAAGGATCCACCCAAGGGTTTTGAGCGGTGGATTGACAATGTCAGACCTGCAAATCAGGAAGATGACTTTAGCAATTGTGTGGAAGCTGGATAATCAGCTGAAGCAGCTGATATAAGAGGTGGTGGTGGGGCTATAGTAGGGCCTTGGGGTGTGAATGGAGAGACAAAACAGATTAGAGAGAGTTGAAAATAACAAAAAAAAAATCACACACTGAAAAAGTTCCTAGTAAAACTCTTTGATAGCAATTATTGACTTACTACTTTAAGTATGGGTTCTTGATAGGAAGTCATTCATGAATGATCACTGCAAAGAGAACACATCAACATTGTGAACAAGGATAAGATCTGAGCCTTTTGGATGAAGAAGATTCAACTTTGAATTGGTTTGTTGTCTCCTTAAAGCTTTTTTTTTCCAGTGATGCAGCTGTGCTTTTGCTTGTTGGATTTTCAGTTTAGCTGGTTGTCCTTAATCTCTTGCACATTGTGGAATCTGGATATTTGCATACTTTGTCATGTAGCCTCATGAAAATCATCAGCTTCCTTTGGCTGCTAGATCTTTTCTTTGAAGTTGAAAGTTGTTTTTGTTATTGTTACTGAGGGTTTTTTGGGTGGTGGAGGTGGTGGTATACAGTTAAAGGATAGATACTCTGGGTAAGAAGGTTTTTTTCTTCTTTTTTTTAGGTTTTTTGCAAGGCAATGGGGTTAAGTGGCTTGCCCAAGGCCTCACAGCTAGGTAATTAATAAGTGTCTGAGGCCAGATTTGAACTCAGATACTCCTGACTCCAGGGCCGGTGCTCTATCCACTGTGCAACCTAGCCTCCCCAAGAAGTTTTTTTTTTAAATTAATTTTAATTTTTTTCTTTTTTAAAAATTTACTTACTGCATGCAAAAGCAAGTTTCAACATTTACTTCCAAAACCTTGAGTTCTAAATTCTTTCCCTTCCTCCCACCTCCATTCCCCCCATTGAAAAAGCAAGTTACTTGGTATAGTTAAAAATGTGTAGCTTTGAAAAACATGACTACTATAGTTATGTTTTAAAGTAAACATACTCCCCCCCACAAAGGAGAAACCTCAAGAAAAATAAAGTGAGAAAAAAAAAGTATGCTTCAATCTGTATTCAGACACTATCAGCTCTGTTTTTGGGATGGATAGCATTCTTTTTTATGTTTTTTTTAAATATTATTTGAGTTTTACAATTTTTCCCCCAATCTTACTTCCCTCCCCCCACCCCCACCCCCACCCCATGGAAAGCAATCTGTCAGTCTTTATTTTGTTTCCATGTTGTACATTGATCCAAATTGAGTGTGATGAGAGAGAAATCATATCCTTAAGGAAGAAACAAAAAATCTAAGAGATAACAAGATCAGACAATAAGATATCTGTTTTTCCCCCTAAATTAAAGGGAATAGTTCTTGAACTTTGTTCAAACTCCACGGCTCTTTATCTGGATACAGATGGCACTCTCCTTTGCAGACAGCCTAAAATTGTTCCCGACTGTTGCACTGATGGAATGAATGAGTCCTTCAAGGTTGAACACCACCCCCATGTCGCTGTTAGGGTGTACAGTGTTTTTCTGGTTCTGCTCATCTCACTCAGCAACAGTTCATGCAAATCCCTCTAGGCTTCCCTGAATTCCCATCCTTCCTGGTTTCTAATAGAACAATAGTGTTCCATGATGTACATATACCACAGTTTGCTAAGCCATTCCCCAATTGAAAGACATTTACTTGATTTCCAATTTTTTTTGCCAACACAAACAGGGCTGCTATGAATATTTTTGTACAAGTGATGTTTTTACCATTTTTCATCATCTCTTCAGGGTATAGACCCAGTAGTGGTATTGCTTGCTGGGTCAAAGGGTATGCTCATTTTTATTGTCCTTTTGGCATAGTATGGATAGTATTCTTTATCATCAATCTGTTAGAGAAATTGCTTCAATATCATTTTTCCCATCATTGCTACTGTTAGCTGCATTTCCTTCCATCCTCTCCTCCTATTCCCATTTACTTTATTCTCTTTCCTTTCACCCTGTCCCTCCCCAAAAGTGTGTTCTATCTGACTACCCTCTCCTAAGATCTTCCCTCTTCTATCACCTACATCCTCCTCCCCTCCCCCTGTCCCTTTTCTCCCATCCATTTTGCTCCCCTCCATTTTCCTTTAGGGTAAAAAAGATTTCTATACACAATTGAATGTGTATGTTATTCCCTCTCTGGGCCACTTCTGATGAGAGTAAGGCTCAAAGATTTATGTTTCTTTTCCCTTTAACTGTTGCTGAATAAATATCTACAATACAATTTTAGCTTTTGAGCATATCTATGTAAAATTTTGAAGGCAATTGTCCCACCTAATCACCCAAAGCTGAGCTTTCTAGATCTCAGCTAAGTCATATCTTTTATTAATCTATGGGGAAAAAATCATTATTGGATTAAGGACTATGATGAATTGGGAGGTTATTTGATTCTTTTTATTTAGTTTTGGATCTGTACAGGAAAAGAGACCAGAAAGGTGACTTTTTAAATATCTCAGTCTTATAAACAACCAAGTATTTTGTATTTAGTAGATTGAAATAAAACTTTGAAAGATGATAGTAAATGTAACAAGCTGTGCATTTTTAATTTCCCTTGAATCAGTTGATTCCTACCTATCTCTTTTTCTGTTTTCAAAAGAAAGTATAAAATAACTTGATTCTCCACTTTTTGAAGAGCTTATGGGGATGCATATATATATATATATTACAGCAATTATAAGTTAGAATTTAGGGGGGGATTTTTGTTTGTTCATTAGGAATCTTGTTGAAGTGCTCATGTCTGGATTTATATGCCCTTCAAAAATGAAGCAACTTTTTGGCCCTATTGAAAGGCATGGCATTCAGCAAGCATTTAGAATGAACACCAAAAAAATAAAATAACCCTGTCTTCAGGGAACTTATGACAATCATAGTGCCAAGTAACACCTGCTTTATAATGAGATTTTTATGTACTTGAATCATTTAAAGAGACCAGTCGTAACTTGTGTTCAGTAATAATGCTAAGCTCTCTTGACTTTGAATCTACTGGGAACTCTTGCTATCTCTCTCTTTCAATTATCATTTTTCATTAAATTCAGGTCATTTCATAGATCATTTTGTTTTTCTAGTCCTGCATTTTTGAATGGAGTCAGTGGAATGCAGGCTATGGAAGGTTTTACCCATTTGGACACAGTTCCAAGAATCTAGGGCTATCCCCAATGTTACACTAAGGCACGACATCCTGAGTCATATCTCTGTTGGATTTTAGTAGAGTAATATGCACATAGATACAAATATGTGTGTGTATATATACATATATATATATATATATATTTAAATTTAATTTTTGGAGGTAATTGGGGTTGAATGACTTGCCCAGGATCACACAACTAGTAAGGTTTGAGGCCAGATTTTAACTTCGTATCCTTCTGACTCTAAAGTTGATGCTCCATCCCTGTTCCCATATGCATAATTTTAATATCAGTATCTACACTTTATTAAAATTCCTTGTAGAAGCTACCCTCTCTGGATCTCAACTTCCCTATATTTAAAATGAGAAAATAGAACTATCGATTCTATATCTCTCCTCTACAGACCAATCAAGTTACATTTGGAGAAGTTCATTGTCAGATCTAAGTGATGAAGTTGTACATTTAGGGAAGAAACTGTAATCTTTTGAGAGGAGGAGGTTAAAAGGAATTCATTCATCCTGTGACAGAATTAACTTGCTTAATGACCATGGGATATCATTTTCCTTTGAGAATTGTCTAAGCTGAAATGCCAGCATGAACATTCAATGTATCATGAGGTGAGACCTTTGGAAAGCACTTAAAGAGAGTAAATTATTACAAAATGTGAGAAGCATCAAACCCAATGAAGTGGGTGTCTGAAGAACTGAGTTCTGGTCCTAAGCAATTAACTGGGTGATCTTGAGCAAGTCACTACTTTTTTCTAGGCTACTGAAGTCCTCATTTGCAAAATAAGAGAATTGGAAAAATTGATTTATTTATATATTATGTATCATCATATATAATTATATTAATTATAATTATCACATATAATATAACTAATTATAATACATTTAATAATTATAAATATATTATTTAATATATTGTGATTCTGTAAGCTAAATGGAAAGTAATGTATCTGTTATTGATAATAACAATAGCGATAGCTCATGCCTCTATAATACTTAATTTACAAAATAATTTCATAAGCATAATCTCATTAGTTTCATGATCCTATAATTCCAATTTAGTTTTTTCATACAATAGCATTTTTTCTGGATGGTACAGAAATTCTCTTGGGAAATAAGTTGTTTATTCATTGACCAGCTACATTGAGAAGACCCATTTCCCTGAAGTGGGAAATTAAAGCAGTCTCTTTCTGAATATTTTTGTAGGTTGTCTTGCTTCCCTTTTTCACAGTTTCTCTGTTCTTCAACTTCATCATATTGATTATGTGAGATTTGGGGATATTTTTTCCCTTTTTTAAATTAAAATCTATTTTTTTTCAGCCAGCAAGTATCTTACTTCTCCCTCACTCTTGAAAAATACCCTTCCAGTTAAGAACAGTCACAAAATCCCACAAACCCTCTATTACCAGTATACATAATCAAACAAAACAAATGCCTACATTGACCATAGTTTAAAATATATCTCATTCTACAATCTGAGTCCTTCACCTCTTTATAAGAAAGTAAGTAGCATGCTTCATCTTTAGTCATCTGAAATCATAGTTGATGATTTCAGATAGCATTAGTCAGAAATGCCATTTCTTTCAAAATTATCTTTATCATGTTGATGTCATTATATAAATTGTTCTGATTCGGTCCACTTTCTTCTGGATTAGTTCATCCAAATCTTCCCAGGTTTCCCTAAAAACAATCTTTTCATCATTTCTTACAGCACAATATATTACATCATGTTGATATATCAAAATTTGTTCAGACATTTCCTAATTTGTGTCCCTTCCTCAAAATTCCCATTTTACTACTTTAAGAAAAACTATAAATATTTTGCACATCTCTAGTTGCAGTTTGTTTTATTTCAATCTAATCCTTCCCTTAATTGGCTATTCCTCAGATTTCTCCTCTTTTCTCTCCTTTACTTCTTATTACCATGTTGAGTGACTATATTTCTATATCTGATTCTGTGTGTGTGTGTGTGTTTGTGTGTGTGTGTGTGTATTCTTCCATCCTCTTACCACTAGTTCACTGATTTTCTCCTTGTTTGTATAATGATTGTGTGAAATAGTATTCCCTAGTTTTCCTTTTCTTCCCCCCTCACTTCAGTGTATTCCTCTGCCACTTTCTTTCTATTCTTCTCAAAAAAATCATATTTTTTCAAAAGATCTTCATCCTTTCCTTTGTTATGAGAAAAATCTTGCTACCTCTGAAGGAAAATATTCATATATATATATATATATATTTTTTTTTCCCTTGGAAAAATCTCAGTGCTATTAAAACGGTATCTTACACAGGGAACCTATTAGTTTATTGAATGATCGAATAAATGGATAAATGAATGAAAACTGACAGCGAGCTAGTGGTAGATTTCACTTTAAAGAATGACATGTTCTTGTCTCCACTTGATGATGTAGATTTAATTCCAGATTTCATATTGAGAAGATAGATGACATTCTTTTTAACTGATTCTCTGAGATGAGCAATGACATGGTACTATAGAAAAAACTTTGAAGTTAGAAGTTGGAAGCTCAAATCCAACTTCTGTCACTAACTACCTTTGTGGTGCTAAACAAATCTTTTAACCTCTGGGACTCAGTTTCTCCTTATGTAAAGTTAGGTGATTGAATAGATGGCTGCTAAGCTCTCTTCTAGTCTTAAATCTATGATTCTATGATATTGCTATCTTTGGGCTTTAATTAGTATATCTTTGAATGCCTATCCAGACAAATGCTCTATGGGAAAATCTTTCATTTTAGCTGTTGAGGAGCATTAAAGAAACACTTTGGGTAAGCAAGGGGAAAAATAACCAGAATTGGTTTAAATGTTGACTGACTGAGCAAAACCTCTTCCAACTCCACTGAGATATAAAATTAACTCTTAATTCTCTGAATTGAAAGATAGCATTAAGATACTACTTTCCTCTGCACTTCTATAACTTTTTGTGAGCTAATTCCTGAGTTGACATAAAAGGACAGTGGAAATACCTTGACCTCTTTTTTTAGGACAAAGAGAACCTTTTAGTGACACTTCATGCAAGAGTCAAGTCAAGAAAATAAATGAAGAACACTTTCTCCCAAATGTCAAGGTTGACATTTTCAGATTTTAAATTAACTTTCAACTTTACTGTCCAAATTCTATACCCATATATGGCTGGCTCAGTTATTCTCTAGGGCATGAAATATCTTATCAGCTCCAGAAAATGAGACTATACTATTGACAAAATGCCAGAGTCTCTGTTGGGAAGCTTGCCGACATTTCACCCGGACCATTGAGTTCTTCCTCAGCTGTTCTGACATCTGCACCTGTCCTGCTGTTCTCCTACTCTGCCAAAGTGCTCTCCTTCACTGAAGCATGTGAGAATCTGTCCTTTGAGGGATATGAGAATAGGATTCTTTCAAGATGTAAAAAGCTCCACTCCTGATGAGGCAGAAGCAACTCTAGTATGGTAACTATAGAACACTCTAGCACAAAGTAACTGGTCCTTCTGATGTTGTGTCCTGCCTGTCTTGGCAGCATGCCTCAGCATGTCTTTCAAGAGGTACTTAGTTCTGCCTTTGCACTAAAAGAGATATTGGTATAGACTGTGTTTCAATTTTATCTTTGGGGCTAGTGTTAGGTGACATTTTAAGAACTCTTTTAGAGATGATTATCCTGTGGAATGTCATTTTGGATCCAGGATATAGAAGTGATGGGTAGAGGGAGGGCTGTTTGTGTGTGTGTGTGTGTGTGTGTGTGTGTGTGTGTGTGTGTGTGTGTGACTGTGTATTCTATATGAATGATGGCAAGTTGGAATTTTATGTTTAGGAGGAGGTTGCCATTGTTCTTACAATGCAACAAGACCCCCTCTACATCCCATTGGGAACTGGATTGAAGTAGAGAGAGACTTGAAGAAAGGAGACCAATTAGGGGATAATTTCAACAGTACAAAATGGTGAAAGAATGAAGGGATAAAAGGAATATATGATAAAGAAGTTGAGAAAGTAAAAGGTAGACTTTTTATTAATTCCACTTTATTGTTCAAGGTATATACTTGTTTATATTATTTTCAAGAGCCATCACAGTTGAAATATGCTATTCACCCTTCTGATAGTGAAGTGATAGACTAAGAGTGCAGACTGAAGCATTTTTTTTAACATGACCAAAGCAGGAATTTTTTTGCTCAATAATATAAATTTGTAATGAAGGTTTTATTTTTCTTCCTTATTTAATGGGAGAGGAAGAAGGAGAGATAGGAAGTAGAGAGCTTGGGTCTTTGAAAATAAAATAACATATAAGTTATTGTGGGTCTCTTTTAGGGGCCTTCCAAATTATACTTTTTTCTTTCTCCAACGTAAGGAATCTTACAGAGCAGTATTAAAAGAACCATGGTGGGGTAGGGAGGAGAAAAAAGAGGGAGAAAAAAGGAAATTACATGATAATGTATATTTATTTATATTCTATGTATATATGAATATTGATAAATGTATTATGTATTTTAAATATACATATATTTATGTGTATATTTAAAAGAAATAGTTTTACATATAAGTTGTATATCATTATATTATGGAAATGCTTGTTCTATTTGTTAATGCTTCTTTTATTTCAGAATATAATAAATAAAATTTTTAAAAAGAATCATGGGATGAGATTGTCTCGATATTCTGGAATGTTTCTGAGCCTTACCCTTGTCACATTCTCTTTAGAAAAGCATGACAATAGTCTAACTGTTAAATTTATTGTGTTGCAGTTTTTGATGTATTTTCTGTGGCAAAAGGAAAATGATCATTGAGCAAATGAGTTCTCCTGCTAAAAAGCAATAGTTCAGGGTGGCTAGGTGGTGCAGTGGATAAAGCACTGGCCCTGGAGTCAGGAGTACCTGGGTTCAAATCTGGTCTCATACACTTAATAATTACCTAGCTGTGTGGCCTTGGGCAAGCCACTTAACTCTATTTGCCTTGCAAAAACCTAAAAAAAAGCACTAGTTCACTTTGGTTGTTGTTCATCATTCATTTTCAGAGGACTAATTATATCACAGGGGTGATGTCTTTATAGCATTCTAAAGTTTATATAGAAACAAAGGATAGTATAGTGTAACTATGTGTGGATGTATAGTGGTTAGAGAGCCTACCTTAGACTCTAGAAGAGCTACATGATCCTCCTGTTGATACATATTGTTTCATTCAGGTAGGTCCCCTTCTCCCCACGTACACAGCCATCATCCCAGTTCAGGCTCTCACCATCTCTTAACTGGACTATCACAATAGCTTACTAATTGATCTTGGTACCTGAGACCTCTTCCTACTCAAACTCATCCTCCCCTCAGATGTCAAAATAATTTTCATAAAGTGCAGGTCTCAACTGTGGCAGCTTTGTGGTGCTATGGATAGAGTGCTGAGTCTGGAGTCAAAAAGACCTGAGTTAAAATCTGGTCTTAGTAATTGAGTGACCCTGGTAAGTCACCTAACCTCTTTTTTTTGCCTCATTTAGTTAGGAATATTAACAGTACCTACCAACAAAAGTTGTGAGGATCAATTATATATTTTTTGTAAAATAACCAGTCTGGCATACATAGCAGCACCCCCCTCACCAAATAAATGCCCATTCCCTTTCCCTCCCTTCTCGATAAAATTCTGTGGCTCCTTCTTACTTCCAGGATCAAATTTGAAGTTTTCTTTTATTTACTTTAAAGTATTTTACCTTGGACTCCTTCCAATGTTCTTACCATGACTATACAGGTATCTGTATATATGGCCACATATATATGTATAAAGATGTCTGTGTATATATGAATGTATATTTTCATCAGAAGTATATATTCTTCTGTACATATGATCCAATTATGTTCTCCTATTTACTTTCCTCTCCAATAATATAAGATGGAGCTTTCTTTTTTTTTTACTTTCACACCAACTGTCACTTGTTTCCAGAACCCTTTCCACCCTAACCTCTAACTCACTGCTTCTCCAGCTTCCTTCAAGACTTAGCTTCAATCCTCCTTCTTGCTGAGGACATATCCTGGTCTTCCCTGATTGCTAGTGGCTTCCCTATATAACTACTATATAATCTACTCTTATACATCTCATGATGGTGCAACGAGGAGAGTGTTGGCCCTGAAGTCAGGAGGACTTGAGTTCAAATCCGTTTTCAGAGTCTTACTAGCTGTGTGACCTTGGGCACATCACTTAACTGTGCCTCACATCCAGGACCATCTCCAGTCATCCTGATTCATATTTGGCCACTGGAATCAGATAACTCTGGAGGAGAAAGTGAGGCTGCAGACTTAGCATAGCACGCACTCACTCAAATCCAATTTATGTGCTTGTCATGACATCACCCCCCCCCAATATCATGATCTTCAAAAACAAAGGATAAAAATAATTATTTACCTCTGTCTCCCTCATTCCAATGTGAGCTCCTTGTGGGCAAGAAAAGTGTTTTCGTCTTTATAGTTCCAGTACTTAGTACCTCTGTACCAGTGATTGATATTTAGTTAACACTTAGCAAATGCTTGTTGGTAGACTTCTGCTGATCTAATGTGTCAGCACTTTATTTAGTGATTGATGGGGATATATTGAAGGTTCAGGCAGTGGAGTGACACAATGAAAACAGGGATTTATTAGATGACTTGGATGAGGAATGATATTGGAGGCAGGAAGATCAATTAGGAGGTTATTACTATAATCTAGATTAGAGGAAATAAAGGCATGATCTAAATTAGTTATCCTTTCTCTCAACCAGTATCTTAACTTGGGGATGAAGGAAATAGAAGTTTGAAACTCTTTGGACCTGTTAGGTGAGGGTTATACAAGGAAGATAATTAGCCCTGACCCTTCACCAGCAAAGAGCAGGTCAACCTGAACATTAGTTTGTTGTTTAGGCATGTCATGTCTGGGCCCTTTGTGACCTCATTTGGGATTTTCTTGGCAATGATGCTTCAGTGGTTTGCCATTTCCTTCTTAGAGGATCCATTTTATTAGGCAATCAGAGGTTAAATAATTTGCACAGTATCATATAACTAGGAAACATCTGATGCTGGCTTTGAACTCAGGTCTTCCTGACTCCAGGCTCTGGGCACTATCCACTGAACCACCAGTTACCTCTTGAGCAGTTATCACAAGCATCTTAATTGGAGCTACAAGAGTAAAGCAAAGTCAGCAATGGAAAGTGGATGAGCTATCGGCACAGGTGACCAAGGCCAAGGGGCAATTCAAATGACAGAGATTTTACAAGCCATGAAAGGACAGCTGTTTTCCAAAACTAACTAAGAAAACTGAAGATTGGTATATTCACCCTTCAGCTTTTTACTAAAACAGGCACACCAGACAATTCTTTGCAATAAATGTGCAGGTACCTTGCAACAAACATGGTGGCTACACTGTAGAAGGTTACACTGAAGACCATACCCCTGCCTTCATTGTCTCTTGAACTACTCACTCTACCATAAGATCCAATAGAAGGAGAAAGAAAGAAAGAAAGAAGGAAAGAAAGAAAGAAAGAAAGAAAGAAAGAAAGAAAGAGAAAGAAAGAGAAAGAGAGAGAAAAAGAAAGAAAGAAAGAAAAAGAAAGGAAGGAAGGAAGAAAGAAAAAGAAAGAAAAGAAAGGAAGAAGAAAGAAAAGAAAGGAAGGAAGAAATAAAGAAAGGGAAAGAGAGGAAGAAAGAAAGGAAGGAAGGAAAGAAGAAAGGGAAAGGAGGAAGGAAGGAAGGAGGGAGGGGAAAAGAGGGAGGGAGGGAGGGAGGAAGGAAGGAAAGAAGGAAGGAAAGAAGGCAGGGAGGGAGAAGAGGGAGGGAGGGAGAAAAAAGAGGGCAGTAGGAAGAAAGGAAAAGAGGGAAGAATGAAGGAAGGAAAGAAAGAAAGAAAGAGGGGGAGGGAAGGGGAAGGAAGGAAGGCAGGAAGGGAAGGAGAAAAGGGAGGGAGGAAGAAAAATGGGGTGGTAGGAAGGAATGAAAGAGAGAGAGAGAGGGAGGGAGGGGGAAGGAAGGAAGGAAGAAAGAAATAAATAAAGAAAGAAAGAAAGAAAGAGAGAAAGAGAGAAAGAAAAGAGAAAGGGAAAGGAGGAAGGAAGATAGGAGGGAAGAGAGGGAGGAAGGAAGGAAAAAAGGCAGGGAGGTATGGAGGGAGAAAAGGGAGGGAGGGAGAAAAAGAGGTTGGTAGTAAGAGAAGAAAAGAGGAGGAAGGAAAGAAGGAAAGAAAGAAAGAAAGAAAAAGAAAGAAAGAAAGAAAGGAAGGAAGGAAGGAAGGAAGGAAGGAAGGAAGGAAGGAAGGAAGAAAGGAAGAAAGAAAGAAAGAAAGAAAGGAAAGAAGGAAGGAAGAAGGAAAGGAAGGAAGAAGGAAAGGAAGGAAAGAATTGAGAGGAAAGAAGAAAGGAAAGATAGAACTATAGAAGGAAAAGAAAGATTCAACCCCAGCAGTAGGTGGGGATGAGGGGGAAGAGATAGATGAGACAGAACTTTCAAAGGAAAAATGAACAAGATTTGGTAGTTGGTCAGACGTGAGGGGTAGAGTCAAGGAAAACAGCTGATTTGAGCTTCAGTGACTGGAAAAATGGTGGCACCTTAAAAAGAAGAGGTGAAAGTAGTTTTGTGATTCGCTTTACTATATACATATATATATATATATATATATATATATATATATATATATATATATTTGACTCTTAATGAGAGGAGTGTGACATAAGGGATAGGATGTTTAGTCTTGCCTTAGACAATAGCTACATTACTCTGGGTAAGTCACTTAACCCTTCTGAGACTTAGTTCCCTCATCTCAAAAATGGGACACCTACTTGAAAGCACCTACTTTAAAGTTTCAGGGGGAAACCATGAAAATGTATATAAATAAAACCCTTTGCAACCTTTAATGCACTGTATGTATGTGCCACACATATACATACACACATTCACACATATATGGTGAGCTAAGCAGCTAGTTAGATGTCACAGTGATTATAGTGCCAGGTCTGAAGTAAGGAAGAATAATTTTCCTGAGTTCAAATCTGTCCTCAGACACTAGCTGTGTGACTGGACAAGTCACTTAATCCTGTTGATCTCAGTTTCCTCTTCTGTAAAGTTAGAGTTAGGGTAGGAAATGACAAACTATTGCAATATCTCTGCAAAGAAAATCCCAAATGGGGTCAAGCAGAGTCTGATACAACAAGCAGCTAGTTGACACAGAAGAAATACTGGACATGTAGTCAGGAAAACCTGAGTTCAAGTCCTATCTCAGATTAGTAGGATGACCCTGGAAAAGTCACTTATGTCTATCAGCCTCATTTTTCTAAAATATAAAATACAGATGATAATAATAATAACACCTCTATTTAAAAGGAGGTTGAAAAGATCAGATCAAATGAAACAATATGTAAAGTGAATTGTAAACCTTAAAGCACTATATAAATAACTAGCAAGACATAAACACACACACGGGGGGGGTAGAGAGGGAAGAGAGAAAGAGAGAAAAGAGGAGAAGAAAAGAGAATAAAGAAAAAAGTAGAAGAAAAGAGAAGAGAAAATGAGAGAGAAATGTTATATTTAGTATTTTTAGGTCTCAGAGTATTGTCTAGTTATTTCATGGGTGTATCTCATCTCCTTCAATGTCCAGATCAGCTCTAAGGTCATAAAAGTTTAAAAGATGGAATGAATCTTAGAAATCATCTAGTATCTAATCCCTGTTTTTACAGGCAAGAAAAACAGTTCCTACAGTTAGTGACTCCTGACCCCTGATCTAATGCTAAAAAATGAACACCCCCCCCCACAATATTACCTTTGTGCCTCATGAAGTATACTAAGTATATATTATGTCTTCCAGAAATATTTCCTGGCTGAACTGAATTCAAAAATAATTGTCTGATTCAACATAGTTTCTTTATGGTCTTACTCTTAAACTATCATTATGTTATCACTGTCTGAATTTTAAACATTAATGCTTACTAATGTTCACAAAGAAATGTACCTTCTTTTTTTTCCCTCCATTCCTCTCTTTTTCTGAATCCTAAAGCAATATTTCTCCCTGAGTGCTTAAATTTATCATTTTGCCTATTGGCAATTCCTGTATGGGTAGAACCTTATCTTTGAAATACTTTCTCTCCATAGGAGAAGAGATTAAGTCAATTTCAAACTAATTCTGTCAGGATTTCAAGACATCAGCCAAGTCTGTCTCCATCTTTTCAGGGTATCCATTTATCACATTTTGAAGTTTTACTTCAAATGGATAGGATTTTGTGGGATGTCACAGTCTCTGGAAATGTAGCAAAGAGCAGCAGACATCTTTTAGATGTGAATTCTCTCTTGTAGATGATTTGCCGTTGATAAATGCTATATTGAATTTTCTTCCACACGTAGAAAGAGTGAAGTCTGTTCAAAATGAGAATTACTGAACACTGTGGAACACAATTCTTTAAAGAATTTCTCATGAGAATTAAATAAATTTTTGCTATTATTGGAAATATTCTGAAATAACCTTCTCAATAACAAAATATGATAGGGTGGCATCTCTAGCAGGGCAATGAATACTTTGTCATTTTATGCAAGAACACTCTTTGTGTATGAGAATAAAGTCATGGATCTATTTTAACAGTGAATAAAAATAATGACCTATAAAGATTCCAGGATTGACCAGAGAGATTAATACCTTTTGTTAAGGAATGTTATACTTCAATTGAACTTAATTGAATGTCAAACAATATTTCACCAATTACTTTAAAAAATTGCAGGAAGAATGATCCCGATATGGTTTCTAGCTACCTTAAATACTTAACCATTTTGGCATGACTGAGTTATATCTTCTTTGAAATCTTTTTTTATCCTTGATATAAACCTTACTCTTGGAAAGCAAGGTATTATATTTCTGGGCCAGTGCTTTTAAGATCAGAGATTATATCCAACTATAATCTTCTAAGGGATGTGCTGGGACAGAGCTAGGAAAAAGCATACATACACACACAGATATTCAGGTCTCAGCAGAAAAAAGGAAATGAGATAGACTTTGTTCACAAGGAACAGAAGTATGTATCAATGATTTTCTTCTTTGTGATAATGCTAGTATCATCAGATAAGCTATGAACTACATACAGCTCAGCATGAATACTCCTGGGGATCTCCTGCCAACCCATAATTGTAGGGAATCCGAATCTTGAAAAATGAGGAGAAAATATAGTCAAGTAAAGCTTTAAATAGTTGTTTCAGAAATATTTTGAGGTAGAAGGAATGTTAATTAATTATTTGAATGTTAGAAATTGAAATCCTCACAGGAAAATCTATGAAATACCTTTCAATTGTAACTGGTTAATTTTGTTGGGTTGACTTCCTTCTTGAACAGTTTTTCTTTCTGTTCTTAGCAATAGAAGAGAGGGAAAGAATTAGAATTCATGGCTGAAAGAAGAAACTAGGATGAGGTAGAATTGAACTAAGTAACTGAACTGAAACAGATGTCTCATCCAGGCTCTGCCCCATCCTCCTCTTTTCTTTGGCATAATTATAACTATCTGACATATTTATTGGCAGAATAGGCCTTAAATTTTTTTTTAGGTTTTTACAAGGCAAATGGGGTTAAGTGGCTTGCCCAAGGCCACACAGGTAGGTAATTATTAAGTGTCTGAACTCAGGTACTCCTGACTCCTGACTCCAGGGCTGGTGCTTTATTCACTTTATTCACCTAGCCACCCCTAGGCCTTAAATTTAAGTGAGATACCATGAATAAAGCATTTCTCAAATTTTAGCTATCATCATCATTATTATTACTTCTACTATTACTCCAGGCCTTCCAAAATCCTCTGATTATTGTCAGTGTGAGTGTACTCCCACTTTTTTTTGAAGTTCTTTTTTGCATCTTTGGGGTGACTTAGTAGCAACTTAACTTCATGAATGTGCAAATTAATTGCCTGATGCCTCTCTTTCTGGTATTGATTTCTGGTTGAAACTTCTTCTAGTTCTCAGATGACTGACCAACCATTTCTCTGTCCCTTATTAAAGTTTTTCCAACTTGATCATCAAGTCATTTTATTTTTTATTTTTTAAATTTCTATTTAAAAATTTAATTTTTTTATTTATTAAAGTATCTACTATGGGCTAGACATTGTGTTCAGCAATGAGATACACAAAGAGGTCAAAACAAACAAACAAACAAACAAAACCCAACTAGGCTTTACTCTAAGGAAGTTACAATCTAAGGGGGAAGAAAATTTGCCTATAGCTATGAAGAGGCAAGATATAGACAGGATAAACTGGAGAAAACCAACAGAGGGAGGGCATAAGGTTTAAGAAGACTGGGGAAAGACTTGTAAATCTGGAAGAAGAAGGGTCTTCAGTCAGAAGGAGGGATCCTAGTCAGGGGATCTAGGCTTCTTGCAGAAGAAGGAATTTTAAAGGGAACTTGGAAGAAACCAGGGATGTGCAGAGGTGGAGATGAGGAGGGAGAGGATCATAAGAACTTGAGTTCCTGTGGTATATAGCCATTGAGAACATAGAGTCATTTTTATGTGACAGAGAATCAGAGTGGAAATTAAGTAGAAAAAAAGGCAGCGGATGGTCCAGAGAGATTTCTTGATATTAATACAATATAGGATTCTTGGATCAAATCTTTTTCTGGGACTTGACTGAATGGGTCAATTTCTTTTCCTTTGTCGATTTTACCCCATATGATTGAATATAGGATAATCTCTTAAATAAAATTTCTGTTGTTCATGTTTAGGTCATACTAAACTGGAGAAGCAAGGTCCCCAAATCCAATATAAACAACATGTATTAAGGTTGGATCTGAAACAACCTTTATTTCACCCATAAATCATAATAATAAAGGAACATTTATAGTGCTTTATTTAAGTTTTGTAAAGGTCCTTTGCAAATAATATATTATTTGATCCTCACAAAAGCCCCTGGTGAGTAGGTGCAATTATTATCCTCATTTTACAGATGAGAACAATGAGGCAGACAGATGTTCAGTGACATGACCCAGATCAGACCTGAGACTGAATTTGCACTTAGGTCTTCCTTACTTCAATCTCTGTACACTATGCATTACACTAATAAAAACTAGCATTTATATTTTACTTTATAAATATTATCTCATAATAGGTAACTATTATTATTATCCTCATTTTATTGAGGAAGAAACTGATGCAAATGAAAATTAAGTGACTTGACCAGGTGGTGTCACATAGCTGGTTAAGCATCTGAGGCTGAATTTGAACTCAGCCAGCATCTCATTCATTGTGTTATGCTACCTAGTTGTCTCTGCATTAAAAAATGCACAAGATACTACAAAGGAACCCATTAAGAACATAAAGAAGCAATGAGCACTTACTGGTGAGGCCTTCACCATCCTCCAAATTCTTGAAGGGAATTATGCTTGAAGTAAATGTTAGGATAATCCTCTGCCATACTGGTAAGTTATTCATTTTTGAAATTTTATTTATTTTAGTTTTAATGTTTGGAATAAAGCAAGTAATACTATAACATAGCATAATAAAAAAGATGATTATTCATGAAATTGTAAAACTATTATGTACAATTGACTGTTCCTTTCAAATATATATATATATTAAATTTACCATGTAAAAATTTCATTCCTTTTTTTCTTACCCTATATCCTTGAGATGGCCACTATTAGACAGAAATTGGAGCATATATATATATATATATATATATATACATCATATATACATGCAAAATTATTCTAAATATACTTCTAACAGTTCTTTCTCTGGGCTCAGCATCTTTCTTCATATGTCTTTTATAGCTAAACAAGTTGTGGTATATGATTGTGATGGAACACTATGATGCTATAAGAAATGTTAATATGAAACTATGATCTTAGAAAATATGGAAAGTTATTCTTTCTCACAGAATTCTGCAAAGTATTAATATTTACAGCATTCTCCTATGGCTTAGATTTCCCTCAAAAGATAAGTATGCTTTGGAACTTGATGAACAAATGAATTAGATCTGCTTTGATTGAGTAAACTCTAGCTTTGTTCTCCAAGTAGAATGAAGTGCAGGAATCTTGTAAATTTCTTCTTCCCTCTTCATTTAATAGTAAGAATGAGGAAATCTCACTACCCAGAGTGCCAGTTCAGAACATATAAATCCATAAGGCATCTCTTGAAACTGGTGCTAAAGAGGAATATTCCCCTTTTCCCCCCCAAAGACTAGATTATGGCAATACATTGCCTAGGAAATTCAGATTTTCCTTCCTTTCTAAGAATGACCTTGAGGAGATGCCCCAGAGTTTCCCTCTCAGCTCTGGGCAAGCCATATATGTTTGCTGTAACCATTGCAACTCCGGTGGGAATGAGAGAGATGTAACCCTTGTTTTAAGTGTCTCATATAAATACCATAGATACTCTTACTGTCTCTTTAAGAGGTAGAGAAACTTGAAGAGTAGTAATTTAAATTGTCATCCCCATGGAGTTGGATTGAGTGTTGAGTTTACCTTTGGTCTATGAAGTTCTATAAATAGTTTTTGGAGGAAAAAGAGGAAGAGTGAAAAGTTCTTTTTTAGAAGAATTGAGAAGTTAATAAACTGCTATTTTATGAAGGAGCTTTATAAAGAGAATTTTATGAGGAGTGAGTCTGGAAAAAAAAGACTATTTATAATGATGACTAAAGAAAATGAAAAGATTGTTCCCCTGTCATGACTGAGTAGAGATATTTTAGGAAAGAAAAAAAGAAGATGGAAGATTGCCTTTCTTTTTTTTAAATTTGTTTTTATTTATATGTATATTTTTAAATAACAAAATTTCCTTTCACCCTCCCTTCCCACCCCCTCCCCCCAAACAGTCAGGTTAGCATTGTAAATACAAATTTTTGGTAAAAAATATGTTTACAGATTAGTCATTTTCAGTATGAGGAGTTTGGATTAAGGAAAAGAGATGATATTTATAAATGCCTTTGTCTGTTGCCCATTGATCTTTCATAAAGTATTTCCCTAATATTCTGGAGCTGTTGTTTTTTACATATTTATTTGTACCAGAGAAACACTCAGGTATTAGTTATTATCCATTACTTTATTAATATAACTGGACCATTTCCTTTTCTGATCCTACATTGTTCTAGAACAGTCCTTAAACCACTTCCTAAAAATATTTCTTCATAGAGCTGCCATGCCTGTTTCCAACTATTTAGACTAGCTCAATGTTTGGATACTCAATGAATGATAAAGTGTTTGAGAACATACTAGATTTTTTTAAAATGGAACATTTCACCCCTGGACCTTGCTTCTGTATACCATCTAAATAGCATCATGTCACTTTGGAACTTCCCATGAAGGGTGGGGGGAAGAAGGGCAGCTGATCAAACCTGGCCATCATGCAGAGGTTAACACTTGGCAATGTTGTTCAGATGAGCCTGAGACTGGATTTCAGGTGACTGAATAATGACATCAAGTTGGATGTCCATGCTTGGAGATAATTCTGTGATGTGGTGGACTTTGCTGTTTCTGAGTCCAATGGGTGAAACAGAATAGGAGGAGGTATAGTTTCTTCATTGAAGTTGATCTTTCATATGAAGAGGTACCCACAGTAGACAAGAGCATTGAAGAGATGGTATAAAGTCAAGGTAAAATATAACTATTCAATGGTCTCTCTCCCAAAATTCTTTAAATTCTGATGAGGTTTAAGTCTCAAATTTATGAGTTATAGTTACACATCAAATTACTGAGTCCTATTTCTTTTTTTTTTATTTGTTTTTATTACTGAGTCTTATTTCAAGTCTTTCAGTCATAGAATTGACTATTTCTTTTGTGTGTACAAATTAAGTACCTTTCCCATATTTGAATAATATTGTACATGGTGTACCTTTCTACTCCCCACTTTCAAAAATAATGTAAGACATGAAGCAAAGCCTAAGCTTTAAATAAATCATACTTAGAGTGCTAGAGTGATGCTATAATCAGCTGTAAAGTGAGAGAAAAGAGAGCCTCACCTTGTTCATTAGAGTCAGGCTCATCTAGGACTGAAAACAATACAGGCTGCATATATGGATCTAGAGAAGATGGAGGCCCTTAGTTGAAAGGGAGTAGACTTTACTCTAGTTTTCTACAGGTCTAGAAGTCTTCAGAGCCTGTCCAGGTGTGAAAGAGACAATCTGCTTATCTTGAAGGATAGCAAAATCTAATGAGAAATAAGAAGTGCACAAGAGAAAACAAGAGTGAGGGCCAGACTAAAGTGGACTAGTTTGAGATTACAGTGAGTGTGAGTTCACTTTGGTGAAGAGACAGACATTGAGGAAGAGGATGATGCTTAAACTCTGGCAATTAGCCTTGAAAGAGTCATCAACTGCTTCATACCTTTGGTGGGGGGGCAGAAAGAAGATACTTACCATTGAAAGTCCTACCCATAGGTAGGCAACACAATGCAACCACTTTACAACAATAGCCACCAAATCCTAGCAAGTCTTTAGATTTTGAAGGTTCTTTGATTGCATTCAAATCATGAGAATGTCTGTCTTCTGTGGATAAGTGCTCACAACTTATTATGAGACCATCTGAACCTCATACTTGACAGAGGCTCTGTAAAACTTGTCATTGGAAAGTATAAGGTTATTTTTTTCTCTAGCTACAAAACATTCATTAGTCTTTCCTCATATTCTTCTAAGATCAAAGCATGCAGACATTGGGTTCATTTTCAGTCTTCTGATGTATCTTTTAAAATTTATTTTTATTAAAGATGTTATTTGAGTTTACAATTTTTCCCCCCCAATCTTACTTCCCTCCCCCAACCCCCTCACAGAAAGCAATCTGTCAAGTCTTTACTTTGTTTCCATGTTGTATATTGATCCAAATTGAGTGTGATGACAGAGAAATCATATCCTTAAAGAAGAGACAAGAAGTCTAAGAGGTAACAAGATCAGACAATAAGATATCTGTTTTTTTCTAAATTAAAGGGAATAGTCCTTGAACTTTGTTCAAACTCCACATCTCCTTATCTGGATACAGATGGCACTCTCCTTGGCAGACAAACCACAATTGCTTCCAATTGTTGCACTCATGGAATGAATGAGTCCTTCAAGGTTGATCATCACTCCCATGTTGCTGTTAGGATATACAGTGTTTTTCTGGTTCTGCTCATCTCACTCAGCATCAGTTCATGCAAATCCCTCCAGGCTTTCCTGAAATCCTGTCTTTATTGCCCTTCATGCTATCTTCCCTCTTTTTGTATTTTCCCCCTTTCCCCCTTTTTCCATATGTTCCAGTATTTTGTTTCTGAATACCACCCCCTTCAGTGTGTTTGTCCTCCTATATTGCATCCTCCCCTTTCCCTTTTCCCCTTTTCCCTTCCCTTTCTTTTGTTGGTTCCCCTTTTCCCCCCACTCCCCTTCCCTTTCTCCATCCACCCTCCACTTTTTCCCTTTTAATACTTGAAAGGTTAGATGTTTTATAAGTTAACTGAGTATGTGTAGGTTGACTTTAAGCCAAGTCTGATGAGAAGAAGATTCAGGTGTTTCTCATCTGCTCCCTTCTTCCCCTCTATTACCATAGATATTCTGTACCTCTTAATGTAATGAGATTTACCCCATTCAATCCCCTCCCTCCTCCTGTCTCTTTCCTGTCCCCCTTTTTAAGGAGGTAGTATTTTTTTTTACATCATTCTATCTGAGTCATAGAAAATTCTGAGTATCTGTCACTTCTAGCTAAGTATATTCTATCTAATAGAGTTGTAATTCTTGAGAGTTATTAGAGTCTTTCTCCCAAGTGGGGTTAAAGCCAGTTATATCCCATTAGATAGCAGTCTCGTGGATACATCATAAATGTCCATCATTTCTAGCTAGGTATATTCTCTCTGTTAGAGTTACAATTCTCAAGATTTATGAGAATCTTTTTCCCCATGCTGGGATATAGCCAGTTTCAACTTACTGGAGAGCAGTTTTTTTCCTTTCACTGCCCCCCTCCTTTTTTTCACCTTTTCATGTATCTCTTGAACCTCCTGTTTGATGTCCAAATTTTCTATTTAGCTCGGGTCTTTTCATCAGGAATTTTTGGAAGTCTTCCATTTCATTAAATGTCCATCTTTTTCCCTGGAAGAGAAGGCTCAGCTTTGTGGGAAAGTAGATTCTTGGCTGCATTCCAAGCTCCCTTGCTCTTCGAAATATCTCATTCCAGGCCCTTAGATCCCTTAATGTTGATGCAGCCAGGTCCTGTGTGATCCTTACTGTGGCTCCTTGATATTTAAATTGTTTCTTTCTGGCTGCTTGTAGGATTTTTCTCTTTTATATGATAGTTCTGGAATTTGGCCACAACATTCCTTGGTGTTTTCATTTTAGGACCTTTTTTGGAGGGGATCAATGTATTTTTTTAATAACTACTTTGCCCTCCAATTCCATGATATCAGGCCACTAGATCCTAGGTCCTGTACACTAGAGTAGAACACTAGAACACTAGATCCTGTAATATTAAGTCCATGGTTTTTTTCTCTTCAAATTTTTCAGGAAGTCCTATAATTTTCAGGTTGCTCCTCCTCGATCTATTCTCAAGGTCAGTGGTTTTGTTAATGAGGTATTTTACATTTTTTTTCCTATTTTTTCTAGTTTTTGATTTTGTTTAACTGGCTCTTGCTGTCTCATGGAGTCATTAGTTTCTGCAGACTCCATTCTTTTTTTTAGGGAGGAGTTTTCTTCATTAACCTTTTGCACCTCCTTTTCCAATTGGTCAATTCTACTTTTGAAAGAGCTTTCCATTTGACCAGTTGAGGTTTTGAGAGAATTATTTTCTTTTTGCATTTGCCCAATTGAGGATCTGAGAGAATTATTTTCATTTTATATTTATCCAATTGATGATGTGAGAGATTTATTCTCATTTTGTAATTGTCCAATTGAGGATCTGAGAGATTTATTCTTCTTTTGTATTTGTCCAATTGTATTTTCTTTTTTTTTTTTTAGGTTTTTGCAAGGCAAATGGGGTTAAGTGGCTTGCCCAAGGCCACACAGCTAGGTAATTATTTAGTGTCTGAGACCAGATTTGAACCCAGGTACTCCTGACTCCAAGGCCAGTGCTTTATCCACTATGCCACCTAGCTGCCCCATCCAATTGTATTTTCTAAGGATTTGTTTTCTTGTTGCAAGGTATTAATTGTCTCTCCCAAATTTTCCAGTTGATTTTTAATCTCCTTCCTTATTTTTTCAAGGAACTCTTTCTGTGCTGAAGACCAGATTGTATTCTCCTCAGAGGTTCCAGTTCTCTCTGAGTTAGGGTCTTTCCCTTCCAAGAATTTTTCTATGGATCCACCTTTCCGCTGACACTTCTTCATTTTGCTAAGACCTTGAGTTGGGGAGGGGCTGGTTCACAGGGGCTTGGGATTGCTAACGGCTTTACTCACTGAATGCAATTGCTTTGGCTGGTCAATAGGAGGTGCTGGTTGCTTCCTCTGGAGTGTCTGTGACCTTGATTGAGGCCTTCTCCCTTTGCTTGAAGGGAGGAGTTGGAGCTATTGAATTCTTTTGCTTTCAATCAATGGTGGGCTTTACCCTGGCCTGAGGTCATTTCTCTCCATTGTCAGATGGGCTGATTCTTCTTCTCACACACCTGGGCCTGAGGCAGAATTAGTCTGCAAATGTTTGTTCTGGGAAGAGGCCTCAGCTGTAATGGAGGTGTGGACTCAAATTTTCTCAGACCAGAGGAGCCCAGGGATCCTGTCTGCAGCTCCTGCACCAGAACTCTCCCCAAGCCCTGTCGACAAGCTCCAGAGAGACAGCACCAACACAAGTGCCTCTGCTCCCTAGTTGACTCAAGCCCCTGCTGTCTAGCCCCACCTCTGATCCAGCAGGTCCGGCTCTCAGGCCCTCAGACTCCCGGCTCCACTTCAGCTGCTAATCTGACTGATCCAGGGCTGAACTGCCCTCTGAGTCCATATTCACCCACCTGAATTCGACTGATGCTGCTGCTGGAGACAAATCCTGAGGTAGATGTTCTTTCTATTGGCTTTTCTTTCTGGGTTTTGTGGGTCAGATTTCTTTTAAGAGGTTTTCCTCAAATGATAAATGGGGAAACATCAGGAGACTTTAGAACTGTGCCTGTCTTCTCTCCACCATCTTGTCTGGAAGTCTCTTCTGATATATCCTGACAAGACTAGAATTGGTTACGATGTGTGCTACCATGTCATTGATCTGTGGTAGATTTAGATAACAGAACAGGATTTCTACTGTTCTATTGACACCAGCAACTTCCCTGGGAAATTTCTTGGTGGCTTCCATGAAATCCAGGTATAGGTAATAGTTATTACTCAGTCCCTCAGGATGAATTCAAAGAGGTTCTATGTCTATCATAAAATGCTTGGAATATCCTGACTATTTGTTTTCCATTGTCCTTGAAAGCATTACAAACCATATCCTCAATCTTTACCAGAGAAAGTCTTCTAGAGGCAACTAAGAAGTGCAGTAGACACAATTCTAGATCTGAATTCAGGGAGACCTGAGATCAAAGCAGTTTCGGATACTTATTAACTGTTTGAGTCTGTTCAAGTTACTTAATCTCTCTTTACCTCATTTTCATCAATTGCAAAATGGAATTAAAAATACTTACCTTGCAGAATTCCCTTCTCTCACCCCTTCCTCCTTATTTCTATTCATCTGTTTCTGATTTCATCTTCTCAAATGCCATTTTTGCTTCCTTTTGTAACAAGACATCAATATCAGGATTCAAGGGCAGTGTGGTGGTTCCAGGCACTGATGGTGAAAATAGATCATTATAGAAATGAAAATAAATCTAAGGCATTTTTATATATATATTTGATGTACATTATGTACATTTGATGTCCTCTTGTGAGTTTCAGTTTCAAATGCCCTGGAAATTATATGCTTCAGTTAGGTCATTTACTAAGTTCTCTGTAGACTATATTCACTTCAAGCCCTTTGATGTTTTAAGAGGTTGCTTACATTGTTTTTGCAATCCTTTTCTATTTTGCAAATGATCTTGTGTGCTAAATCAGTGTTGTCCTTGGCTCCAACATCTATTAATTTGGTTAAGGAGATTATGTTTCCCAGCTAGGGTGGTTTCTAGGATGCTAATTTTCATAGTGATCTCTTTTACATAAGTTAAATTTTTGCAGGAAATGGTGATAGTCAAGGTAAATGGTTTTGTCTTTTTTCAGTTTCTGATTTTTATTGACTATTAGAGTCAGATCAAAGTTGTCATGATTATATGAAGCATTCTCTTATCATATTTATACTTGTATATCTAATTAGATGTTGATTTTGACTTTTGCTTTGCATTAACTAATCTCTATTGTGACTGTATAAACAAATAGATCTATTGACACACATATCATCATCCCATAATTAAAAGTCTGTTTATTAATATATAGTTAATTTCATTTTATAATGTTGCTAAATACTTTCTTAAAAGGTAATTTATATAGCTATTCTTATACATATCATGATGGACAACTGGGTGATATATAGATAGAGTACAAAGCCTGGAGTCAGCTAGATTCCTTCTTCTGAGTTTAAAACTGGTCTCAGACACTTACTAACTGTATGACACTGGGAAAGTTACTTACTTGTTACAAACTCTATTTGCCTCAGTTTCCTCATCTGTAAAATGAACTGGAGAAGGAAATGACAAACTACTCCAGTATCTTTGCCAAGAAAACCCCAAATAGGGTCACAAAGAGTTGAAAATGACTAAAAAATTACTGTACAACATGAGCTCTTTCAGATTGGATACTTCCCAAGGGCAGGGATAAGATCCTAACCTGCTCACATTTACACAATGTATTGCACAGAGTAAGTACTAGATAAATATTTATTGAATTGAACTAAAGAGATTTAATCGGCAGGCAAAAATAGTTTGATCTAAGGAGCTTGGGAAATGAAAGAAAGGAAAAAGATGATAGTAGACACAAGGAATAAGATCCAATTATAGAGACATGATTAATAAATATGATCATTTCTTGTTACTTGACATCTTCTATTAATTCATTTATTCATAGATATTAAATCTAGCTTATAGGTTACCACTTTTAGCATTAACATTTTATCTTATTTCAACTATTTCTGATGAAAGTTTTTTTTTCAAAATGTATAACATAGTTGACTTACATCTTAAATAGAGCACAGTGAATAGAATTTAATCTTCTCTTGGTGCCTGAGTACCATTACAATGAGTTTTTCCTTGAGATCCATAAGGATGTGTGTGACTCTCAGCTCATTGTGTTTTTTGAGTTCTTGTGTTAGCATTTTAGGGTTTTTGTGCTTTGCTTTTTTTTCTATTTGTCTGGCTATAAATTTTTTGTTATCTTTAGTGTGCCTATGTGCTTTCTCCTTGCTTGTAACCTGTTTGTATTTTTAAATCTTCTTTCTGCCAGATTATCAAGAATCATACATTTGTTCATTTATTCATTCATTCATTCATTCATTCAAGTCTCAAAAAAGAATTTTATTGAAGTCATATGGTGATCATGTAGTGGTTAGAGTATTGGACCTGGGGTCAGGAAGATTGAGTTCAAATGTGGCCTCAGACACATAACTGTGTGATCCTGGGCAAGTCATTTAACTTCTGTTTGCCTCAGTTTCTTCAACTCTAAAAAGGAGGTAATAACATCACCTCCCTTGAAAGATTGTTATGATGATCATTTGAATAAATTAGAATAAATATAGATAATGCAATAGAACAGAATAGAAAGATAATATAGAACTCAGCAAAGTGTTTGGTAATTAGTAGGTGCTGTATAAATGCTTAGTCATTCCTTTATTAAATACCTATTATTTGAAAGAAATACTACTAGACACTAACAATTTAAGGACAAAAACAAGACAATTATTGCCTTTCAGGATTTTACAAAAATTCTATTGATGAGAAGATAAACAAACAAATAAAAGCAATAATTAAACCTGTGCTTCAGGTCTATCAGGATTTTGAGGTCACATGGCCCAAGTCCTAAGAAATAGTCTTAAGAGCATTGTTTTCTCTCTTAGGCTTTTAGTCATCATCGAGAGCTACTATTTCAGGAAAAATTTCAATTGTTACATAAATAAAACTGGTTCATTTAAAGTTTTCCTTAAAGTAGATTATATGGTCCCAACTCTTGTATGGCCACTCAAGGTAGCAATACTATTGGGTAGTAAAACCTTTATTTCACCCTGCAGAAATGGCTCCCAGAAGCTCATAAACTAATACAGAAATGAATTAACCATTCAAATAGCCTATTCACATGTGTGTCTACATATATGTGATCAAAAAGACTCTCATGCACTCATATATACACCTATACATATAGTTGGCATGAGACTAGAAAGGAAAAAGAATTGTCATTTTTATAAAGTCTCTTCAGTATTCTTTTTTTCAATTTAATCTCTTTTACATTTATAGCCTCAAGTTGCCTCAGGAATTTGTCTGTTCCAATTTATAAAATTTTATAGTTTTATCTAAGCCTTGCTTGCCATTGAGCTAAATAAATTTTGTTCCATGTAACTTATCATGTGGAGTGTTTTTGAATACTTGGCTTTATAAATCCTGTATGAGAAGTGACTGAATAATTGGAAATCAGAGAATATGGCTTATTCTCCCACTGCATTAGTTACTCAGTGGTGTCTAGAAACCATTTTCTTTTAAACCTGAGTCCATAAATTATCATTTTATTCACCATTTAAGTTGCAAATAGTGACAATAACCTCTTTTTCATCCAGATTTGATGGCACAAACTACTTTGTTACTTGGAAAAAGTTCTTTTTTTCCTCAATGTGGGTACTCCTGCCATTGATGCAGATTGCAGCTCTCTGGAGTCACTGGGACCAATCACTCTCATCATCTAATGGCTAGTCTTTTTTTATGCTTAGCCTTACCATAATTATCTAGGTTGGTTCTTGGACAGCAGAAATATTTCTATATTCAAAGCTCTTCTAGCCTGGTGTAACTTGCCAAAGTGTGTTCCTTTGGCACTGCCTTAAAAACCCAGCTTTATCTCTATGCCAAAATGGAGGAATTTTATGAAAGAATGCCATGGGAGAACTCTTGTGCAGTCCTCTTGTGTGGTTGTGTATATTTTTCTAATTCTTGCTGATAATGTATAGACTGAAGCAAAATGTTTTCTCACTGACTTTGTAGTTAAAGGCTGGAATATAATCCCCATGACCTGAAAGGATCTTTGACATATCCAATGTCTGGCCATTATGTTCACTCATCTCTCTTTTCATAGCCTAAGCAAATCATTCCACTTTTGTAGTTGGCAAAGCACAAATAAGAAACAGATCAGCAAGTTTTTGTTTGGGATTTTGGGTATATTTGTGAAGCACTGGCTTTGCTTTTCTAAAAAAGTAACCCAATCTAGCCCATTGCTGAAGCAAATATTTTGTTTAATAACTTTGAATTAGTGAATCAGTAGATTTAAAGAACTAGAAATGTTGGAAAATTGTCATTTCAATGCTAAAAACTTATTTTTTTAAATTTTTTCCCAGTTTTTTGAGGTGAGGCACAGTATCTTGCATATAGTAAATATTCAGTAAATGGTGAGTGAATGTTGTATGAATATTTTTATAGGTTCTATTAGGCATCAGATTCAATAATAATAGGGAATCATAAATTTATGTATATATATAAATGTATGTATATACACACACACACACACACACACACACACACACACATAAAGCTATATGCAAACCTTAATGTGCTACATAAATGTTGTTCTATCATTTCAGCCATGCCCAACTCTGTGACTCCATTTGGGATTTTCTTGACAAAGATACTGAGATGGCTTGCCATTTCCTTCTCCAGTCCATTTTATTGTTTTGTTTTGTTTTGTTATGTTGCAAAGGCAATGGGGTTAAGTGACTTGCCCAAGGTCACACAGCTAGGTAATTATTAAGTGTCTAAAGGTCAGATTTGAACTTAGGTCTTCCTGACTCCAGGGCCAGTGCTCTATCCACTGCACCACCTAGATACTGGGTTCATTTTACAGATGAGGACACTGAGACTAACAGGGTTAAATGACTTCTCCTGGATCACAGAGCTAATAAGTGACTGAGGCCAGATTTGACTTTGGGCCTAGGACTATCTATAGAGGCACCCAGCTATCATTATTATCATCATCATCATTATTAATCATCCAAGGTCATTCAGGAAGTGAGTGTCATTGTTGGAATTAATGACTTCAGGTTAAATACTTTGTCCACTTTATACCATATTGTCTGATTCTCTAGTTCTAATTCCTTATTTGAAATTAAGGTCCAAAAAGATGAACTGATTTAAGGTCACATAGGTGGTAAGGAGACAAGTCAGGATGCTGATGTAATGCATTATGTTCATCTCTCCCTACTATAGTCTGGCTTCAAAGGCTTGAAACATGAAACTTCCTCTTCGTTAGCTACAAGGTTTGTCTCATGTATTATGCTACCAAATAAGAAGAGAAGGATGGAAGAAGGGAGAAAGGGAGGAAATGAAGGAAAGGGAGGAAAGGAAGAGAAGGAAAGAAAGGGGGGGGGGGAGGAAGAGAGAAAGAGAAACAGAGACATAGTGAGACGGGCAGAGAGAGACACATACACAGAGAGACAGACACAGAAAGAACACCTTTTTGAAAAATCTGAGATGTAACATCTTCAAAAACTTTGTTTCCCAATTTAACAGCCCATAGTAAAATGCATACAGATAAGCATCACTAAAAATTTGGTAGATGAACATCAAAGCTCAATTTTCCAATCAAATTGTTGCTTTTCCTAAAAGACTTTTTCTTTTTTTTTCAGAGTGACAAAATTTGTAAGTACAAAAGTCTTTCTCCCTGCTTTATTCTTTCATTTTTTCCATTTCCTTTCTGGTTGACCAAACCAAGAGGGAAAAGAAAAACATCCCCACACTTAGGAGAAACCTAGAAGTGAAAAGCTAATTTATTTCTAACTAAATTTAATTTTACTAGGGGATGATTAATCCCATTTATAAAGACTCATGAAAACATACAAAAAGCAAACAATTATTACTATACACACAGAGATTCAAAACAATAGTTAATTTTTCAGCAGTGCCTACTGGAAAGTCTATTAAATTTTCTATTCCTTAAGAGGAAGGAAAAAAGGGGATGACTTGCTTCCAAGTTTTCTTCTCTCTTTTCTCTTTATCCCATTCCAGGTTCTCCACTAAATTGAGCATTATTTGATCTATTATTGTCTGTCAAACAGTTAAACTCTGTTTTAAATAGACAGAATCAAGTTTCTTTCTTCAAATACTTTTTCAAGTAGCTTGGTCCTATTATTAGACATTTCTTCTGCTGGCTGCACAAAGCTAAGATAAGGGAACACTGCCAAAATCTTATATGGGGAAGAGGTAGACTTTACCCCCACCTCCATTCCACCCTCTTTGTTTTGTGGAAGTCTGTAAACTATATTCAATTGCAATTTGCTATTAAAAGCCTAGTAACCCCTTTTGCCCTTGCCTTGATGCTATAATTACAAGTCATATATTAAGTGTTCTTTCTCTTGTTTGCTCTGATAAATGCCTAGTTTCTTTTCCTGTCTGATGAAGGTGCTATTATTTAAACACATGAACATGTTTAGAACAGTGTTCCTAACTGTATTTCCATTAACTGTTTTATATTAAGTTCCAATAAACAAAGCTCTTTTCCATAGTCTTTTATTTGATATAATGACTTGCAGCTACAATTTCCTAGGGCCTTCCAAGGAAAGTTCCAAGCGTGGACTGAAGATATCTGACCATGCAGAGGGAATGTTAATTTAAAAGATTTGGAGCTCTAATAGGACTCATATGATGGTGAATACCAATATTGTTTTATTATAAGGTATTTAACCCCAATTCTCTCCCCACCTTTTATGTTAGTTTTAGTGTTTATGATTTATACCTACTAAGCAAAACTGACTCTCCTTTAGCAAAAACAAATTTCAGAATATAAACTGCTCAAAAATTTTGGTAGAAAGAAGATAGACTCTTGAACCCCAACTCTATTTTTTACTTCTGTGCATTCACTTATGGTTTCTCCCTTTGATTTCTGCTGGTCATAAGAAAATCACCTCCCAGAAATCTATTTATGCTCATTTCACATTTTTTGAGGGCAGAATATGATTTATAGTAAGTTTGCATGAGACCCATGCAAATAAAAATGCCAACTTACTCCATAGCTAACCTTGGGTTCATTTTCATAGAGATGGTGACTGAGAAAGGTCGGGGTGGGCACGGGAGGGGTTTCTTCTTATGATCTTGCTTGGGATCTAAGTGTCATAGCCTAGGGGCTCACTCTTCTGCTTTGGTGGTCATGCACTCATAAGAAGTAATATGGTACAAAGATAATGCCAAAATTTGCTTATGGTCTGAATTTTAGATTTAATTTCTTTACCATCCTGAATTTTGGACTCTAAAGCACATTCTAGATTAATTTTTGTAAAGGGCCCTTTGTTCAGTACTTTATACATACATACATATACACACACACACACACACACACACACACACACACACACATATATATATATATATATATATAGAGAGAGAGAGAGAGAGAGAGAGTAGTATTGCATCTACATGAAAAGTTGGCAGGTGATTACTAATGTCTATATATGTATGCTTGCATACTTTTTTCACAAACAATGGAATTTCATTTGCATTCACAAAAGATTAACAGTTACAGTTACAAAATTCTGTATTACAAGCATTCTGAAAGGAATCAGAGCAGTCATAGATTAGAGGTACTGACACAACCATTGCTGTAGACTCCAAAGACTGCTACTTACTACCAAACTTAATTCCTGACCTGAATAGCTTAGATATATCAAGAATAGATAAGTTTTCCCCAGTAGAGTGTAAGCTCCTTAAGGGTAGTCAATATTTTTCTCTTTGTCTTTTTTTTTTTTTGCAAGGCAAATGGGGTTAAGTGGCTTGCCCAAGGCCACAGGGCTAGGTAATTATTGTCTGAGACCGGATTTGAACCCAGGTACTCCTGGCTCCAAGGCCGGTGCTTTATCCACTACGCCACCTAGCCGCCCCCTCTTTGTTTTTTTATCTCAATTGCAGGCATATGCTCATGCCAACAACTTGCTTATGAGTCAATTGCTAATTTTTATCATGAACATTTGTACCTTGGAAACAATCAAATAATACATCACAAGGCTTAGTTTATTGTTTTGTTGATTGACCCAAGAGAGTTAATACAGTTTAAACCTAAAAGTATGTTATATATTTTCAGAGGACCAGTTGTTAAATCAGCCCACCCCTACTCTAATGCCTGGGTACCACATACAGTAATGGTGCTTAATAAATAATGGAGTTAAAGTCTAAAAAAAGAGTGAGTACTTTTAAGAATCAATAGGATGACAATGGAATAGCTTGCAGTTTAGAAGGTGTGCTCTGATTACCCACCTTCCACCCCAACCCTACCACTTTATACAGCTACAGGTCTTACCCTTGCAGTTACACAAGCTCCACACTAAGTCCTGCCTCCATTTCCAATCACCTTATTCCAATTGCAAGAGAAGAGAAATTGTAGCAACAAAACTTAGATCCCAGGGTGATTTGATGCTGAATGTGTGAAAATTCACTGAATTATGTGATCTTTCCTGGTCTATTTTAAAGAGTGAACCATAAGGAAAGAAAAGATTTTCAGGAAGCATTAGGATTCAAGTTATTTCCTCTACTTAGGTTGTTAGAAAATACATAAGAAGCTCTAAATTTGCACTGAAATTTGCACAGAAAAAAATAACCACATTAAAAATTGGAGTTTAAAAATAGTAAATTCCTGGAGAAGAAGGAATTATATTTACATATTATAGGAATCAAAGAATTCTCTTTGAGAATAAGGATAAGATGAATAAAGATGTTATTTAAGGACTTATAGATTTATTGAATATCTATTAGTATTTCATTTTTTTAACATAGCAACCCTGGTAGGCAATATTCTTATCTTCCTCTTATAGATGAGGAAAATGAGGCACAGAGAGTTTAAATAGATTGTCCAGGTCTGCAGAGCTAAAATTAAAAAAAAAGTTGTTATTTTTATGCTTATTTTGAAAGTAAAGGAAGGATCCTAGAAAGGAGAGGACCTTTGATAGTTGGATGGTACTGTGATAACTGACAAGAGAGAAATGGCAAAATTGCTCACATCTTTTTTATTTTCCATTTTTTTTTCTGAAAAGGAGAATAATCTTTACACTAGAAATAGCAGAATAGTAGCCATTGATGGGGAGCCAATTTCCAGGACAAGTAAGGAAATAGTAAGGTAACACCTGTCTATCCTTGATGAATTCAAGTTGCTCAGATCAGATTTTAATAGAAATATGCTTGCAAAAGTTTTTGTTTAATGTACTTATTAATTTAATTTTGCTTCTTATTGCTTTGTTATGAATATGGTCTATTGTATTTATAGTTTTCCTAATAGCAAAGTAATCTTTTACTCCATATATAAAATCAAGCTAATCAGAGTATAATGTTTTTAGAAAGATTTTATTTATTTTGAGTTTAACAATTTTCCCCCATTCTTGCTTCCCTCCCCCCATCCCCACAGAAGGCAGTTAGTCTTTACATTGTTTCCATGGTATACATTGATCTAAGCTGAATGTGATGAGAGAGAAATCATATCCTTCAGAAAGAAAAATAAAGTATAAGAGATAGCAAAATTACATAATAGATAATATTTTTTTCCCTAAGTTAAAGGTAATAGACTTTGATCTTTGTATAAACTCCCTAGTTCTTTCTCTGGATATAGATGGTATTCTCCATTGCAGATAGCCTCAAATTGGCCCTGATTGTTGCACTGATGGAATGAGCAAGTCCATCAAGGTTGATCATCACTCCCATGTTGCTGTTAGGGTGTACAATGTTTTTCTGGTTCTGCTCATCTTGCACAGCATCAGTTCATGCAAATCCTTCCAGGTTTCCCTGAATTCCCATCCCTCCTGGTTTCTAATATAACAATAGTGTTTCATGATATACATATACCACAGTTTGTTAAGTAATTCCCCAAAATGGAGGACATTTACTTAATTTCCAATTCTTTACCACCACAAAAAAGGCTGCTATGGAAATTGTTGTACAGGTGATGTTTTTACCCTTTTTTATACCCTTCAGGGTATAGACACAGTAGTGATATTGCTGGATCAAAGGGTATGTACATTTTTGTTGCCCTTTGGGCACAATTCCAAACTGCTCTACAGAAAGGTTGGATGAGTTCACAGCTCCACCAACAATATAATAGCATTCCAGATTTCCTATAACCCTTCCAACATTGATCATTGTTCTTTCTGATCATGTTGGCCAGTCTGAGAGGTGTGAGGTGGTACCTCAGAGATACTTTAATTTGTACTTCTCTAATAAGTAATGGTTTAGAGCAATTTTTTCATATGACTATGGATCACTTTGATTTTCTCATCTGTAAATTGCCTTTGCATATCCTTTGACCATTTGTCAATTGGGGAATGGCTTGTTTTTTTGAAAATTTGACTCAGTTCTCTGTATATTTTAGAAATGAGTCCTTTTTCAGAAATACTCATTATAAAAATTGTTTCCCAATTTACTAAATGTCTTTTAATCTTGGTTACAGTGGTTTTGTCTGTGCAAAAGCTTTTTAAAATTTAAAGAAATCAAAATTATCTAATTTGTTTTTAATGATGTTCTCCATCTCTTCCTTGGTCACAAACTGCTTCACTTTCTATAGATCTAACAGGCAAACTACCCCCTTGATCTTCTAGTTTGCTTATAATATTGTTTTTTATGTCTAAGTCCTGTATCCATTTTGATCTTATCTTGGTATAGGGTTTGAGGTGTTGGTCTAATCTAAGTTTCTTCCATACTAACTTCCAATTTTCCCAACAATTTTTATCCCAATAGCTGGACTCTTTGGGTTTATCAAACATCAGATTAGTATAATTATTTCTTGCTATTGAACCTAATCTATTCCACTGATTTTTTTAGGCAATACCAGACAGTTTTGATGACTGATGCTTTATAATATAATTTTAGATCTGGTAAGGCTAAGCTACCTTCTTTTTCACTTTTTTTCATTGAATCCATGGAAAATCTTGACTTTTTATTTCTCCATATGAATTTACTTGCAACTTTTTCTGACTCATTAAAGTAATTTTTTGGAAATTTGATTGCTAGGGCACTAAACAAGTAGTTTAGTTTTGGTAGAACTGTCATTTTTATTATATTAGCTCAACCTATCCATGAATAGTTGATTTTTGCCCAGTTATTTAAATCTCATTTTATTTATGTGAGAAGTGTTTTGTAATTGTTTTCAAAAAGTTATTGAGTCTGCCTTGGCAGGTAGACTCCGACATATTTTATATTTTCTGAGGTTATTTTGAATGAAATTTCTCTTTCTAGCTCTTTCTGCTGTATGTTGATAGTCATATATAGAAAAGTTTAGGATTTATGGGGATTTATTTTATATCCTACAACTTTGCTAAAGTTGATAATTATTTCTCATAGTTTTTTAGATGATTTTGGGGGATTCTCTAGATATACCATCATGTCATCTGCAAAGAGTGAGAGTTTTGTCTCTTCCTTCCCAATTCTAATTCCTTCAATTTCTTTCTCTTCTCTTATTGCTAAAATTAACATTTCTAATACGATATTGAATAGTAGTGGTGATAATGGGCATCCTTGTTTCACCCCTGATCTTATTGGGAATGCCTCTAGCCTATCACCATTGTATATATGTTTGTTGATGGTTTCAGATAGGTACTGCTTATTATTCTAAGGAATAATCCTACATTCTCTAGTGTTTTTAGTAGGAATGTGTGCTGTATTTTATTTGTTATTTTCCCCCTTTTCTTCCACTCCCCATTCCCCCTTCCCTTTTTCCCTTTTATATTTGAGAGGCAAGATAATTTTTTTAACTTAACTGAGTGTGTGTGTAAGTTAACTTTAAGCCAAGTCTGATGAGAAAGATTCAGGTTCTTCTCACCTCCTCCCTTCTTCTCCTCTATTACAATAGGTCTTCTGTACCTCTTAATGTAATGAGATTTACCCCAATTCAATCTCCTCCATCCTCCCATCTCCTTACTGTCCCCCTTTTAAAAGAAGTATTGTTTTTAAATCATTCTATCTATGAGTCAGAGAAAAGTTATAAGTATCTATCACTTCTGGCAAAGTATATTCTCTCTAATAGAGTTTCAGTTCTCAAGAGTTATGAGAATCTGTCTCCCAGGTGGATATAGCCAGTTTCATCTTATTGGATAGCAGTTTTTTTCCCTTTACCCTTTTAAAACCTTTTCATGTGTCTCTTGAGCCTCCTGTTTGATGTCCAAATTTTCTATTTATCTCTGGTCTTTTTATCAGGAAATGTTGGAAGTCTCCCATTTCATTAAATGTCCATCTTTTCCCCTGAAAGAGAAAGCTCAGCTTTGCCAGGTAGTGGATTCTTGGCTTCATTCCAAGCTCCCTTGCTCTTTGGTATATCTCATTCCAGGCCCTTCAATCACTTAATGTTGATGCAGCCAGGTCCTGCATAAATCCTTACTGTTATTCCTTGGTATCTAAATTTTCTCTTTCTGGCTGCTTGCAGGATTTTCTCTTTTATCTGATAGTTCTAGAATTTGGTCACAACATTCCTTGGTGTTTTCATTTTAGATCTCTTTCTGGAGGGGATCAATGTTGTCTTTCAAACTATTTTGCCCTCTGGTTCCATGATATCAGGGTAATTTTCCATCACTAAATCCTGTAATATTAAGTCCAGGTATTTTTTTCTCTTCAATGTTTTCAGGAAGACCAATAATTCTCAGTGTGCCCCTTCTTGATCTGTTGTCAAGGTCAGTGGTTTTGCTGATGAAGTATTCTACATTTTCTTTTATTTTTTCAATTTTTTTGGTTTTAACAGTCTCTTGTTGTCTCATGAAGTCATTAGTTTCCACAGCTCCATTCTTTTTTTTTTAAGAGAAGAATTTTCATTTACCTTTTTCAATTCCTTTACCAATTGGTCAATTCTAATTTTGTAAGTTTTCCTTTTGACCAATTGAGGTTTTTAGAGAATTATTTTCATTTTGTATTTGTCCAATTGTATTTTCCATGGAGTTGCTTTCTTGTTTCAAGGTGTTAATTTTCTCTCCCAAATTTTAAACACCTTCCTAATTTCTTCAAGGAAGTCTTTCTGTGCTGGAGACCAGATCATATTCTCCTCAAAGGTTCTAGGTCTCTCTGAGTTAGAGTCTTTTTCTTCTAGGAATTTTTCTATGGACTCTCCTTTTCATTGGCCTTTCTTCATTTTCCTAAGACCTTGTGTTGGCGAGGGTTTGATTCGCAGAGTTTTGGTGTTGGGATCCCTAGAGGCTTTGCTCACTGGGTTTAGTAACTCCACCTCATCAGGCCAGTAGGGGGCACTGGTAGCTTTTTCTGGAATGTTTGTGACCTTGATTTAAGGCCCTCTCCCTTGGCCTGGAGGGAGTGATTAAAACTGTTGAATACTTTTATGTTTGAACAATAACAAGCTTTGCCCTAGGGCAAGTGAATTGCTCTCCCTATTCACTGCTGAGGGAACCCTGCTGCTCACACCTGAACCTGGGACAGAGGTGGGCTGTGATTGTGTTTGTTCTGGGAAAAGGCCTCAGCTGAAATTAAGGTATGTATTCTGAGTTCCTGGAGACCAGAAGAGCCCAGCAATTGGTGTCTGCAACTCTCCCTCACTGGAACTCATTCTCCAGCCTGTCGGCAAAGTTCCAGACTATCAGTGCCACCACCAATGCCTCTGCTCCCCAGTTGGTCCATGCCCCCAAGGCAGATCAGGCCAGTCTTGCTCTCAGGCTCTCACCCTGTCCTGTGCTCTGGGCAGAGTCCACCCTCTTTGCCCTGGCTCACCCACGATCCCGGAAGATAAATCTTGAGGTAGATGTTCTTCTTAGTTTCTCTTTGTGGGTTTTATTGATCAGATTTCTGTTAAGAGGTTTGTTTCATATTATTTATGAGGGAATATCAGGAGACTTTAACTTAGTGCCTCTCTTCTCTCTGCCATCTTGGCCAGAAGTACAGTATAATCTTTTTCAATAAGTTTCAGAAACCTCTATGCTAATATTTTATACATCTTTGCATTCACATTGATTAAGGATGTTGCTCTTTGTATTTCTTTATCTGCTTTATATCTCTGATTTGGTATTAATGCCATATTTGTATCATAGAAGGGAGTATCTTTTTCAGTATTTCTATTATTTGTGTAATATTGGACTTTATTGCTTTTAAACAGAAGATTGAATTCATTAGTAAAACCTTCTGATCCTGGAATTTTTTTCTTTGAGAGTTCATTTATATCTGGTTCAGTTTATTTTTATGAAATTGAGTTATTTAAATTCTTTCTTGTTTGGCCAATCTAATTTTTTAAGTAAATACTTTCATAAAAGTTATCAGGTTTATCAACATATGACTGGGAAAAGAATTTCTTAAAATTTGCTTTATTTTATTTCTAATTGCTTGAGTTCTATTTTATCATTTTTATATAATTTTTTCTTCTCTTTTAGAATCAAATTAACTAATGGTTTGCTATTTCATTAGGTCTTTAGAAATATAGTTTTATTTACAAATTCATGGTTTTTTAGTTTTGTATTTTATCAATATCTTCTTAGAATTTCAGAATTTCTGTTTTCTGATAATTGGAGATTTTAATTTGTTGCTTTCAAATTTCTTTAGTTGCATACTCAATTGACTTAGATTTTATTTTTAGTCTGGGAGAAGTGTTACCTTTTATATGTTAAGAGTATAGAATGTATGTGTAATATCACCTTTCCTCATTGGTCAGTTGTGCTGTAGCATAATCTCTAGTTCTTTACCAATTTATCTACTAGGTAGTATAAGACAATCTGTTTAAGCTTTCCATACTTAGTTTACTCTTCTGTAAAATGAGGAGTTATACTTAAAACTTGAAAGTTACTCTCCTTTCTAATATCTATGAGCAGGTATATAAATTATACTTAGTAATTATACTTTAGTTTGGACCAAAGATTTATTTTCTTATTTTCATAAGTATCCTTATGCTTCACAATCTGCCTTCAAGCATTTTTAATTAAAAATATTATTATTGCTGCTTTTAAGGTTGTAATTTCTCTCAACCAGTCAGCAAATATTTAATGTTAGCTGCATTCATGGAATGCTGTGCTGACATTTTTCACTTTTATTTTCTCTCCTGTCACCAGTTTATTATCAATCTTGATTTTCTATATCCGAAGGGAGCCAGGCATGAAGGAAAAGAACATATATTTGATGAGAATGAGAAAATAAGGATGTAAAAGTCATTTCAAATCTTTGTTGACTTTTAGTAGCCTTGAGACCAAAACTTAGGTCAAACTTCAGTGTGTATGGGAAATGGTCATGATTTTGTTGAGGGAATTTATCTCACTCTTATTTTGTTGTTGTTGTTATTAAGTGTATCTGACTCTTTGTGACACCTTTGGGGTTTTCTTGGCCAAGATACTGGAATGCTTTGCAGTTTCCCTCTCCAGTTCATTTTACAGATGAGGAAACTAAGGTGAACAGGGTTAAGTGACTTACTCAGGGTCATACAGTTGGTAGGCATATGAAGCTGGATTTGGACCCAGGTCTTCTTGACCCCAGGTCAAGTGCCTATCACTGTGCTATCTAACTGCCTTTCAAAATTATCTGTGTAAAAATGAGCGGTAAAATTCACAGTTCCTTATACTGGGGAGTGGGGGTGGAGGTGGGGCAGGAAAAAGATCTTCACAGAAAAAAGAGTCAGCTTTGGCAAAGAAGACAAAGAGCTGATTTCTGAGTAAAGGGGACTTTTATTCAAAGCTCACCTCTTGCCTTTTTTGTCCTATTACTCAGAGCAAAAAAATTGAACCTTCAGTGCCTGTAAGCAACTCTCTAAAATATTAAGTTGCTTTCTACCAAAGCAAAGCTTACCAGGAATTACCTATTTCTATGAAATCACAGTGGGTGCTGGATAATACCACAGTGCATAGAGCAAGACTCATCTTCCTAAATTCAAATCTGACCTCAGGTACTTACTAGCAGTGTGACTCTGGGCAAGTCACTTAGCCCTGTTAGTCTCAGTTCTCTCATCCATCAAATAAACTTGAAACGAAAATAGCAAACCATTCCAGTATCATTTCCAAGAAAATCCCTGATGGGGTCAAGGAGAATTGGACATGATTGAACAACAAGGCTATGAAATCACAGATTAAGTCACTCTTCCCTTTCCTCCTCTTCTAAAAACCACCAAAACAATATAAAACAAAAATGATGCTTCATAACTATAGAATGTGACTGGATCAGTATATGAAAGGAATTGATTTTGAATCAAGCAGAGAGAAATACCCTGTTTGGATCTTTTTTCTCTTCTTTTTTTAAAATCCTGTGGTTGAATAAAATCAATCACAATCCTTCAATGAACAGGAGTTAGTCAATTTGACATTTATTAAGTGTTTACTATGTGTAAGGCATTGAAAGTATTTTCACAATCTATATTTTAATGATAAAAGGTATTAAGATTCTCCAGAACCCTATAAATCCAAGAGACAAACAGCTGATTTCTATTTAGGCCCTGCATTTACTTCCTCTTAGTCTTGAAATCTTCTAGGGTTCTGGAAGATTTCAAACCATCCCTGTCATTGTTAGTAGTCACATCAGGAGAGAGTACCTGCTTTCTATTTTTCTTGAAACCTACACTATGAGTTCCCTAACCAGAGGCAGGTGATTAATTGGGAATACTATCTTAGGCTCTCAAAGTTTGCTGGGTACTTCCTCTTTTCATTTTCTCCATGCCCCAAAGGTAAACGAGATGCTGAATCTTTCTAGACCAAGTCACAAAGTATTCCTAGGGGCATGATTTTCTCTTGAGATTTTCTTGAAATTCCTAAATTCTGAGACATCTGGTCAGGCTACAATTTGCATTTTTGCTTACGGATGAATTGGTTCTAGTTCACCTAGTTGCATCTCTGTTATTTTAAGGAGTTTATAAAACACAAGTTGTTAACTAAATCATTACCATAAAGTTCTCCCACAACAGCAGTTTAGTACCCAAGTAAGGGAGAGTTCTCATCTTCTCTGACCCTTTGTCTTAGTTAACTTCTTTGTATTTCTAGTAACATCTATTGTTTTCTTTGTATAAAATTAATGTAAGATATGCTGTGCAAATTATTATTATTGATCAAACATTTTATATGAAACAAATCAGGAAATAGAAATTCTACTTTAAAGTGAAAGGGGGAGAAATGATGTGACAACAGTATTGTCAATTGATAACTAGAGGCTTTTGTTGGTGTTGTTCATTGTTTCAATCATATCCCACTCTTCATGACCCCATTTGGGGTTTTCTTAGCAAAGATACTAGAATGACTAATCAGTTCATTTTACAAATGAGGAAACTGAGGCACTGTTAACTAGGTTGTATTAATTTATCTCTCTGCTGCTCTCTTGAAACTTATTGCCAGGGCGGCTAGGTGGCGCAGTGGATAGAGCACCAGCCCTGGAGTCAGGAGTAACTGAGTTCAAATCTGGTTTCAGACATTTAATAATTACCTAGCTGTGTGGCCTTGGGCAAGCCACTTAACCCCATTGCCTTGCAAAAAATCCTAAAGGAAACTTACTGCCTTGAGAGCTCTTTTTAATTTTTTTAAAACTTGGGTAATCTATATATTAGGACAATTAATTTTCAGATTCCTTGCTATAATAACTATCTTAACAAGCCAAATATCTCAAAATTGAGCTATCTGATTTTTGTAGTTGTCTGGTGTGTGTGTGTGTGTGTGTGTGTGTGTGTGTGTGAGAGAGAGAGAGAGAGAGAGAGAGAAAATTTTAAAAGGGACCTGAGTCATGTAATCTATCATCAGACAGGATTTTCCTTTCTAACACTTCTGACAGTTGGTCAGGGAGAATTCAGAAGGTGGCCCAATTATTCCTGGACAGCTTCATTTGTTAGGAAGTACTTAGTAACATTAATTAACACAAGACAAATTTGTGTCTCTATAATTTTATCTGAATGCTTCCTGTGCAGTCACATTAGTCTCTAATAATGCATCTTTCTAAGAGTTCAAACTATTCTGATACTAGTTGTATGACCTAGGCAAGTTGTTGGTTTCCTTGGTTTCCTCAACTGAAAATTTAGGATAATAGTAGCATCTACTTCAGGGAGATGGGGGGGGGGAGTAGTATGAGGATCAAGCTCTAAGTATAATAGGGACTAGTACTTAGTAGGTACTTAAATACTTGTTTTTCTTTCCCTCCTAGAATCATTTGTATTTGCATTTTCAGAGCTTAAGATCTTTCAAGACTCTAGCCACGCAAATTATTAATTGCAGCTCTTTGAAACCTAGTTTCATAAAATCTAAGACACATATCTGACTGTCTGACATTTTTCAGTTTTTATAAACCCCAAGGTATTCATTTCTCCCCAAGGTTTCTCTTACTTGTGCAAGTTGACTTTCTTAGCCATTAGTAGCTTTTTTCCCTATTCCCTCTTTTTTTTGAGACATAAGATTGTCCATTTGATAAGTCAAGATCAGATTCTCTTTTAACAATTTTTCTAATGTGAAGCTGTCAAGAAAGGCTCCATTGTACCATTTGTTCTTCCCCAAGATGAAAGGAATACATGAGATACCTTTATTGTGTTTTCGGTGGAGGGTAAAATATACCAAAAATTTCTTCCCTGTTCCAAGATTATTGAATCACTTTTGTTAATTATCACTTTAAAAAACTCAATCACACCAAGAAAAGAGGTACTCTGCCAGCCATACACATGAGAATTTGGTATTTATCAGCATTCCTTTTAGCTGTCTCCAAGGCTCCCTCTGCTGGACTGAGCAAAAATCTTTTTTACCCCGTAGTCTTTGTAAGACTGAGCTTAAGTCACAAGATCCTGATCATTCAGATATAGGACCTAAAAGCCATTTGTCATGCAGGAGGCACTTCCAGGGCCATGAGCAATAGTTTGGGAGCCAGAAGGGACCTTGGAGGTGATTTAGTTCAACCTCCTTATTATAAAGATGAGCAATTTTGGTATTCAATCATTTCAGTCATGTCCAACTCTTCTGATTCCATTTGGTGTTTTCTTGGCAAGATAATCAGTCGTATTCCTTTGTTTATAAATATAAAAGCATTAACTCATCCAAGGCATGAGGATTTCAAGTTATATTTTGTAGTTGGTAGAGGAGGGGAATTGGTAAGGAAAGAGAGAGAGAGAAATCTTTTTATCTCCTCTTAATTCTTCAGGCATTCTATAAGAGGAGAATTCACATTCTTTGAAGCTATGTCCTAAATCAAATGACTGTCTCTGGCCTATGGGATGTTTCTCCTGGCCCTAAGATGAGAGTTGAATAGCAAAAATGTTACATCTAAGGGAAACCTCATAATGACTCTACAAGGAGGATAAAGACCTCTAGACCATAGAATGTCAGAAATGGTGAGTCACCGTGTATATTGTGCATATATGTTTCATTATCATTGTACTCTGAGTCCAATCTTTCCATGGACATTGACTATTTTGTAGAAGATAAGTCCTAGCTTTTTTTGGGGGGGGGAATATTTTTGAATAAACTTTTCTTAGATACTATTTTGGATTAATTATTCTATATTACTGTACTATATAACTGTATTTGCTATACTAATAGTATACTATTTAAAATTAACTAGCTAAAAAACTAATTAAATGCACTGGCTGGTTATTAATAGGAATTACAATTGTGGGAGTGGCTTATGAATAGGAGAAGTCAACTACAAGGTTACCTCTAGAATCTGAAAGTAGAAGCCATCATTGCGATTGGGAGTGAAAGTTGGAAGAGACAGTAGAACTGAAGGGATGCTAGGTAGATATAGCTCTTATTAAGCTCTTGCTATATAGCAGGCAATTGGAATAAAAATACAAGCAAGGGATGGACTGCTTACACCAAATATGACAAGGTGCTGAGAAACTAGGGCGTAGAGGCTGAGAAAGGTACTTTTGTAGATACATAGTCATGAGACATCTGAGAAGCACCATGGTAGCTTTGGCCAACAAGATCAGCCAAGATCTTTTATATCAGAGCCAGGGGACCCAGAGCATTCCAAGCTTCCACCAGGTTGGAGACGAAAGGAAAGCAGGGAGGGCTACTAGGAAGTAACATTTCATATATATATATATATATATATATATATATATATATATATATATATATATATATATACATATATATAGGCATATGTTACATTTTAATATAATCTTAATGTTACTAAAGTATATTAATAATATTAAAGTAATTTAAAATCATTAAAGTATATTAATTTTATTAGAGTAATAGTAATATTATTAAAGTAATGTTAATATTATAAAAGTATATTCATATTATTAAAGTAATATTATAATATAATCTTATTATGATTAAAGTCCTATTTTACAGAAGAGGAAGTGAGACCCTGATAAGCACAGTGATTTAGCTAAGGTAATATAAACTAGTCTCAAACCCATGTCCTCTGCTCCAAATCCCAATGCTCTTTTGACCCTAGAGGTACCATGAGGAAGGTGCTAGAACACCAAAGCAGGCAGAAAAAGCAGAAGTGACAGATCATTATATTTATTATATTACATTGTATATTATATTATTACATTATATATTATTATATTACATTGCATTACAATATATACAGCATATAATATGTAAGAATTATATGGGGAGTAACCAAAAAGAGGATTTCCAAAGTCATTGATTATTATGAATCTGTTGCAATCAAAAATTTTGGTGGTAAACAGTTTTTTTTCTTTCTTAAAAGTGTACTTGGTTACTTCCGTGATAACTTTTTTCCCAGCCATAAAACATCTGGCAGTGTAACATGAAATGTCTATTTAGAGATACTTGCTGCTGGATCATTGGTACTAAAAGTAAAATTGCCATATGTTCTACTGCATATGACAAGCATGGAGAGAGAGACTCAAATTTTTCTGATTAACAAGTCAGGTTTCAAACAAATTAGTGCTTCTAGTGATTTTCCACCAACCCCACACCATTACCTCTCTCTTCACCTTTCCAGGGGACACTTATTTTCGCCCTCTTGTTGACATATTACCTCATCTGGTTTTTCTGCCTCCTTGGGTGACAAGGTTATAGCACCATCCCAGGAATGACTGGAATGATGGTACCTCTAGGGTCAAAAGAGCATTGGGATTTGGAACAGAGGACATAAGTTTGAGTTTAGTATGTACTACCTTTGGCAAGTCACTATATTTATCAGGGTCTCATCTATAAAATAGGGCTTTAATCATAGTAAGACTATCTTATAATATTACTTTAATAATATGAATATAATTTTATAATATTAACAATAATATTACTATTACTTTAATATTAATATATTTTAATGATGTTAAATTATTTTAATATTATTAATATATTTTAGTACCATTAATATTACTTTAAATGTGATTTGTAATAGTTAACAAATTTTTTGAGTATGCAATCTCTTTTTAATATCAATAATTTCCTATACTATGATAATTGCTATACTATATACTATATACATATACATATATTTTATATATATATATATACATTTATATTTATATATGTATTTATCTGAGATGGAGAAAATGCATCAGTTCAAAAAGTTACTATGAATTCAGGGACATTTTAAGATGAATTTGAAGTGTTGTAGCATGGCTTCAAGTTGTGTGAGACCAAACAGTGTGAAGTATTGAAGCTGAAGATGACCCAAAGTGATTTTCAATGGGATGGCACAAGGTGGGCATGAGAAACTACATCTTACAAATAAGGAATTATAAAGGTAAAGTGGTATAAAGGATAAATAGATGACTGCTGGTGATGTGAGGTGACCAAAGGAAAAGATAACTGATGGTTGGCTCATATATCCTCTGGTATACATATGATTTGAGAGAATTCAAGAAAAGTCTCCATCTTTGGATATCTATGGAAAACATAAAAGGACAGAAATAAGATTGCATGGAAGGGACAGCAAGGATTGTGAGTTAATGGAAGGAATTCACACACCCATAAAATCATAGTTCTGTTGTAAGAATTTTTTTTATTAATCTTAGTAATATCTATATACACTTGAAAGACAATGACATATAAATATTTGTGCAGTCTATAGAATATCTGCTTTCTTAGTTCTTATACTGAGTCTTGCTTCATATTTTATTGGAATTAACTAGACTTCAAAATGACATTTATGTATTATGTATTTATATATCTGTTGAGCAGTCCAACGGTTTATGGCTTAAAATATGGGAGCCCCTGGACCTTAGGATCTCTAAGATCTAGTTATGGCTATGCTGAATGTCAGATTTTTATCTGCAGGAATAAGACAGCTTAGGCAAGTGCCACAATGTTTTTTTTTTAACAATTTTAAATTTAAATTTTAACTTTTTGCCTTTGTTTTTTGTTTTCATTTCCCATTTTTTAATTTGATCCACTTGATCAGACCAGAAGAAGAAAGCTCACCTTGTTTTATTATAACAATTAAAAATAATAATAGAAAAAAGATTGCCTGACCAAGGTTGGGGGGTGAGTAGGAGGAAAGAATCACTATTCCAGGAGTATGAGGGATGCAAAGTTCATATTTCTGTAGTAATAATAATTGTAGCTAGCATTTTTAGGTGTGTAAAGCTCTTTGTCAATATTATTTTATTCTCACATTGTGGGAGATGCCATTATTTTCCCCATTCTGAAGATGAAGAAACTGAAGCACAGCACACAGAGCAATTAAGTGCCTTGCCCAGTATCACACGATTATTAAGTGTCTGAGGCAGAATTTGAACTCCGGACCCTGCTACCTAGCTACCTCATAGTTTTAAGTTTTATAAAGCATTTCTCACAACAGTCCTATGAGGAAATCAAGGCAGATCAAGAAAATGAGGCCCAAATCAGGAAATGGTGCTTTGTCCAAGGTCACTAATATTCATTTGAGGAGTGTGTGTGTGTGTGTATGTGTGTGTGTAGAGGGTTTTAAATCCATATTTCTTGGTTTCAAGTAGTACACTACATCAAACTACTACTACACACGGTGCCTCAAAAGTTTTAGTGCCATTTTAAAGTTATTAAAAAGCTTTTTACCATGTGTGCTTTTGTTATCACTTAAACTTTAATAGCTTGGGGGTGGCTAGGTGGCATAGTGGATAAAGCACCAGCCTTGGAGTCAGGAGTACATGGGTTCAAATCTGGTCTCAGACACTTAATAATTACGTAGCTGTGTGGCCTTGGGCAAGCCACTTAACCCCATTGCCTTGCAAAAAAAAAACTAAAAAAAAAAAGAAATCATAAACTTTAATAGCTTAAAAAGTCACTAAGAATTTTGGGACCCAATATATAATATACATAATAGCAGAAGCCTTCCTCTTGATAAGTTATAGAATTGTGGAACATTAGAACTTAGAGATTATTGAGCCCAAACACTTAATTGGACTGATCAGGACACTAAACCTACATAAATACAGTTACATAGTCGAGGTCAAAGGATTAGCATAGCCTCCATCTATATTTTTCCTTCTTATATCCTTCTCACAATGGAACAAAACTAATTGATATCAATAGTTTTTAGTCTTTTGAAGACTAGAGTTCAAGTTGAATTGAAAGAAGAATTATCACATGACAATATGATATTTGTTGAGTCATATTTCAGAATGTCCAACTCTTTGTATGACCCAATTTGGTGTTTTCTTGGCAAACACAGGGAATGATTTGTCATTTAATTCTCTAGCTAAAAATGACTGAAAAGCCTGAGAAACTTCTGTGTAATTAATAATCAGCTTATTATATGACATAATCAATAAGTTGAGGTCAGTGGTTTCCTTGGAAACCAAAATGAACCATTGAGCTCATCCAATGCTTAATTACCCTTGGAAGAGTGGATGTTCTCAACAAATAGAAATCAACTTTGGTTAATTAATGAGAGAATGATTATTATCACGAGAGGTGGGCTTATTCTAATGAGAGCCTGGGTGACTTTGATAATGTCCCTCTTAGAGTCATCTTAAGTCAGACCACTCCTGTCTTCAGCAATCAAGAGAAAGGGATATGGGCTGCTAGGTGATGCAGTGAATAGAGCACCAACCCTGGAGTCAGGAGGACTTGAGTTCAAATCTGGTATCAGACACTTGACATTTTCTAACTAGGTGATCTTAGACAAATAAATCACTCAACCCTGATTGCCTTGCATCCAGGACCATCTCCAGTCATCCTGATTCATATCTGGCCACTGGACCCAGATGGCTCTGGAGGAGAAAATAGGGTTGATGACTTTGATAACTTAGCACAGTCCTCACTGTCCCCCATGCAAATTCAGTTCTCTTGCTTGTCATGGCATCACCTCCTCTGATGTCATGATCTTCTTCAAGAAAGAAGGACAACGGCGGCTAGGTGGCAAAATGGTTAAAGCACTGGCCCTGGAGTCAGGAGTACCTGAGTTCAAATCCGGCCTCAGACACTTAATAATTACCTAGCTGTGTGGCCTCAGGCAAGCTACTTAACACCATTGCCTTGCAAAAACCTAAAAAAAAAAATAAAAAGCTTTTTTAGGGCAGCTAAGTGGCAAAGTGGATAAAGCACCAGCCCTGGAGTCAGGAGTACCTGGGTTCAAATCTGGTCTCAGACACTTAATAATTACCTAGCTTTGTGGCCTTGGGCAAGCCACTTAACATCATTTGCCTTGCAAAAACTAAAAAAAAGAAAGAGAAAGAAAGAAAGAAAGAAAGAAAGAAAGAAAGAAAGAAAGAAAGAAAGAAAGAAAGAAAGAAAGAAAGAAAGAACAGACAAATATCATCAGCCATAGGGATTCATCTTTGTCCTGTTGTACCTGAGTAGAACAATGGACTGGAATTTTCTTAGGTTATTCTCTATACTCTTTAATCAACTCTCCCAGTTGGGTGGGGTCCAGTCCCAAGATTAAAGAGAACACCATTGTCAGTTCTGTCCTTTACAAGGACTGGGTTTTGAATGAGAGAATAGAAATGGAAACCTCCTGGATTTCACCCCTCCATATATTAATAGTTGGCTATTAATAATCATTTTTTCTCAGCTCATTTTATAGGTGAGAAAACTGAGACAAAGTTAAGTGACTTGTCCAGGGTCACATAGCTAGTAAGTGTCTGACCCCAGATTTGAATTCAAGAAAACTCATCTTCCAGGCTTCAGAACCTATGCTCTAGCTATTGTTCAGTTAAGCTGTCCCCCAAATAAATATACATGCCTTATGAAGAAATATTTTCAAAAGATCTACCCCCAATTCTTTACATCCTCCCCAAAGTTTTGTCATTAAAGATGCAAGTGATAAATGAAGTGTGTAAATATAAAAATAAGCTCCAGTAACTGATATTCATCATATTCTAATTTACATATGGTAAATTAGCCAAATGATTCATATGTAGGTGGAAAATACATGCATAAGTCTTTTTTTATTACTATTTCTCGTCCCTTTCCTTAGAGGAGAAAGAAGGATAATGACTCCATCATCTGAAAAGTTCCTTATGATTAGACAAAGAAGGCAATTTTATACTTGTTAGTTTGATTTTTCTCTCTGTACCTCCCAGTGAGCAGTTTGATTACCAACCTCCTTCAGCCTTTTCCTAGTTCAGAAGATAGGAACTGATGGAAATAAGATATGTTTATTCTGTTTCTGAAAATTTGGTTTATTTATTTAAGCATTGTCAATACAATTTAGTTCCTATTTAATCTGTATCCAGAGAAAGAAATGATAGAAGTATTTTAGAATGGTTTTACACACATGCATATATATGCATATATGTATACATATCTATATACAGATATACACACATACACACATATATATGTATTTGTGTATACTGATAACAATCTCATGGGTAGAGGAAGAAAAAACATAGGAAAGAGAAAGTTACATGATAACTTTTCTATATAATAGCAAGTTGTACATAATAGAATTTGCAGTTTTATGCACATTCATCTTTTTTCTGTTTTACTATTATGCAAGTACTTTTATTTCTTAAGTTCAGAATAAAATAACTTTTTAAAAAAGAAAAAATATTTAATAGCCTCTGTCAGAAAGACTGTAGAAAATAATGATTAAAGATCTAGACCAGAACCCTGTATTTCAGTTTCCTCATTGCCATTGAAACATTTCTCAGAGCACTGCTAAAGGATCACAGATGGCATAGGAAGATAAATGGATAATGGTTAAATGTGGGATGATGAGCAGAGAATGAAAAATTCCTTGAAGGCAGAAATCCAAAGGGTGCCATCTATCAATTGCTCTGAAACACTAGTTACCATCAGGAGTGGCCAACATAAATTTTCCAAGAAAGCTCAGATTTCAAAAGAATAGATAATGTGTATTTGAGGGGAAAAACTAAAGTGACAGTTTTCTTGATAATGCCACTTGATGTACTAACATATTTTAGTAGAGGGTTGAGATCTAAATATGTCATCATGAATAACTTATTTGTCTAAACATTCATTTATCTTCAAATTTTTTTGTGAATATATTTCTTCATTCAACAACATTATTATGGGAGCATCTATTAAATGTGTTTTATACACATTATGCATGTCTCTTTATATATCCACACATACATTTATGGACATGAACTTTTACATGAGATGCTGTGTAGTTGATTTCCATGGAGTCAGAAAGATCTGAGATCAAAGGGGCGGCTAGGTGGCGTAGTAGATAAAGCACCGGCCTTGGAGTCAGGAGTACCTGGGTTCAAATCCAGTTTCAGACACTTAATAATTACCTAGCTGTGTGGCCTTGGGCAAGCCACTTAACCCCATTGCCTTGCAAAAAAAAAAAAACAACCCTAAAAAAGAATAAAAAAAATAAAAAAATAAAAAGATCTGAGATCAATCTGTCTGAGGCATACTGGCTTTGTGACCTTGGAAAAGTCACTTAAACTCTCACCATAGAAGGTAACTCAACTCTCTCTGCAAGTTGCAGATAAGTTGCTGTTCTGTGCATATTCCACACTGATAAAATCACAGATCTGCCCCCCCCAAATTCCCAATATGCACGTATTTCTATTTATTTGCTGTCTTTATCTACTAAGGTGAAGCTATTGATATCATCAGTAGAGTGAGGGCCTAACTTTTAGTTCTGAATAATAATGTTGGATTGGGTACTGTGACTAAAGACATAAATTGTCAAAGTGGGTTGTCTGAAACTGAAATACCATACTCAAAGTACTTTGAGATAAAATATGAACCCTTGGCTTCATTAGTAACAACACTCATATTCATGTAGCATTTTCCATAATTATTACTATGATATCTATTTTACAGCCTAGCTAGGTAGTTTGGCAAATAGAGTGCTGGCCTAGAATCAAGAAGACCCTTCATGAGTTCAAATCTGGCCTTAGACATTTATTTATTATTGCCTCTGTTATAAGACTGAAAGATAACAGAACAACATTTTACAATTTATAATGTTTTACAGTTTTACCTTAGTTCCAGAGGTATAGAGAAATGAAATGATTTGTCCATGATGACAAAACTAATATGCACCAGAACCAGATTTCAGGCTCAGTTTCCTTGACTTTTGAACTCAAACTTCTTTCCATAACACTAGGCTATCTTCCAACTGGTTGTTTTGTTCAGTCATTTCAGTTGTGTCCAATTCTTCACTTGGAGTTTTCTTGGCAAAGATATTGGGGTGATTTGCCATTTCCTTCTCCAGTTCATTTTCTCTGAAGCTGGCAGCAGTTCTGATTAGCTGTTTTCCTAAACCCACAGCAGAACCTCCACAAGAAGAGTCAAGGGGAAGTTACAGATACAGATCCCCTGACTAAACAATGTACATATAGGTGAGAGATGGTGGAGATGAACTGGTCCAGTGTCTCCTCTTCTCTTTTCCCCTGGAAACATCCAATGTCCTTCTGCATCTCCTGAATCAGTTCCAAAAAGTCCTCTCCAGCTCTGGTGATTTGTTGAAACCTTGTCTTATACAGAGCAAGCATCAAACACTCACATCCCAAAACTACAGCACTGGATCCAATCAGCTTCCTTCCTTCTGGTTTCCTTGACTTCCAGTTACTGGCCATGTGAAAATTCCTGGAGAGGGAACCCAAATTCCCCTCTTTTGGGGGTACCCTGTTATCCTCTGGCCTTTCCTTTGGGGCAGATCTCCCACCTGGAGGACTTTTCAGCCAGTCCAGGGTGGTTCTGGCCACCAACGTCACCCTGGAATTCACCCCTTTATCACGATTCTACTCCCAGACATTTTAATCACTTTCAGCTTCAAACCCGGAGCCAATCTTCCCAGGAATCTCTTGAGATATTTCCCCAGCAAAGAACACCAAGAAAGTGGGCTTGAAATCAAGCCATTTGCATGCATTATTTTCTTGTGTTTTTCCTGGAAAACACCAGGAAAAGAGATTTACATTAATATCTTGAGCCAAGCCTCCAAATTGTCCTAAACGGCTTGAGAATACTTAATCCAGAGTGATTGAAATGGTTTTTATTAAGATATCTTAACAAAATGACACACCTCTGTCATGGTGGGAGAGGGGCCTCTCCAGCTCATTTTACAGGTCTTCTTGATTCTAGGTCCATCATTCTATCCATTATACCACTTAACTGATCCTTCCATTGGTAGAGAACGCTAACCCTCAGTCAAGACTGGCATCATTTAATGGTTTTGGATTTGGTAAGCAAACCCTCTAAAGGTAACATTAGCACAATAGATACACTGCTAATGTGGGCAGCAAATCACAATGTAAGAAGCACTGCTTCTTTATCAAAATGATTCTATTAAATTTAAATATAATAAAATATTACTCAACTATAACAGCCTATAATATGGAGCAAAAAGCAAAAGAAATACAAACCTAAGTTGAATGAGGTGACTACTTTGATCAGACAGTTTCCTAATCTTCCCTGTAGATGCTGAAACTCAAATGAGATCCTGGATGTTTGCAAACCCTAAAGTGCCAAATAAATTCCAATTGTGTTGGTGCTGGTAGTGGTGGTTGTTACCTTATAGTTACCAGATGAAAAACTGACCTGTAATTTATAGTCATAAAGAATTGCCAATAGGTAAAAAGAGATTAAGTGTCTTATCCTAGGTCAGAAGCAAGATGGTCTTCCCTATTATTCCAGTGAAATTGGTGACATTTTTGTTTAACATGAGCAATTGTTTTTGGAATCATTCCCTCTCTGGACCAGGTATTCTGCAGAATGCAGAGGAAACAAAGATATAAGGTGATGATGATGATGATGATGATGATGATGATGATGATGATGTTTATCCCTCATACTAGAAGAACATGACATCAGGATGGTGATGCCTTGATAAGCACATGCATTGTGCTAAGTTATCAGCTTTAGTTTTTCCTCCAAAGTCATCTGGCTGCACTGGCCAGATACGAATCAGGAGATGGCCCTGGATGCCAGGCAAGCAGTATTGAGTGACTTGCCCAAGGTCACACACTATGAGTCTGAGGTCAGATTCAAACTCCTGTCCTCCTGACTCCAAGACCAGTGCTCTACCCACTGTGCCACCTAGCTATACCTATAGGGTTATAATGAAGTCATAGAGTGGAGCTGCTAGGTGGCACCATAGTGCCTTGAGTACTGGAGTCAGGAAGTCTCATCTTCCTGAGTTCAAATTCAACCTTAGTGCCTTACTAGCTGTGTGATCCTGTACAAGTCACTTATCTTTGCCTAATTTTCCTTATCTTTAAAATGGCCTGGAGAAGGAAGTAGTGAATCACTCCAGTATCTTTCCCAAGAAAACCCCAAATGGGGTCACAGAGATGGACACATCTGAAAAATGACTGACCAACAACAAATGAAGTCATAACAAGAGGTTAGGCTCCTTCAGGATGCTACTGTCCTTAATTGCACAGTCAGTAGATAGTGAATTAGATGAGGGGTTGATATGGCACTATCATCTAGAAACCCATTAGTAGCATAAGATACTCTAGGATGCTGTGAGGATGAAAATTTTCCAATTTTGGCAAATAAATATTAAGGATTTCAAAATATCAACTTGAGACTGCTTTTATGATATTATATTTTAATGGGGAAAAACTTCCATATGAGAATATGGTTATTATTCACATATTGTGCTGATTAGATATTAAGTTATAATGATGTGAAGCAATTTCACTACTGTGGGATTTTGTGGCCTTCCTATAAAATACAAGGTCTCCCAAAAGTCTTAGTGCAATTTTAAGCTATTAGACCTTGACATTGTTTTAAGTTTTTTATAGCTTTTTATTTTAATGAGAAAAAATTAAATATTTTTAAAAGATTTTTCTTACAAATAAAGATTTTTAAACATTCATTTTTTGAAATGTTGAGTTCTAACTTTTCTCCTTCTCACCCTTCTCCTAATATATCAATTGTTCATGTGAAGTCATGCAAAACATATTTCCACATTAGCCAAGTTTATAAAGAAAATACATGTACCCACACATAAACAAAAGAAAAATAAAGTTTACAAAATATGCTTCAATCTGCATTTAGAGTTCATTTTATGAAAACATCATGAGTCCTTTGGATTATCTTGGATCACTGTCTTGATCAGGGTTACGACATATAATAAGTTACAGAATAATATAACATACTAATATATTAATACAATTTAGAAGTATTAAGCTATAATTATAACTTTAAAATAGCTCTAAGACTTTTGGGACATTGTGTATGATCTCTGAATACCAAAGAGCTCTTAAGTCTAGTGGAGATTATAAAAAAAAATGAATGAAGGAAAGACCTTATCAATTGAAATCTGCTTTGTATTTACATAATGAGAGGCAGTGTGGAGTAGTGGGTATAGAGTTAGTCAGAGTCAAGAAAAACTTGATTCAAACTCCTCCGCTGGCACATAATTAATCTTAGGTAACTTAACTTCTCTGCAGCCCTAGCAATCTTAGTTGCAGAAAAGTTGTTTGTCTGAAATGATAGAAGGAATTTCTTTATACAAATAGGAAAAAAATACAGCAGAAACCATCTAATTGCCTAATTAGTAGAGGCAAAATAGCCTTGAAGATTAAAAAAAAAATCAGCCTTGAATTGAAATAAGACTTGGGTTTAAGTTCTGTCTCTACCACATGGAAGATGAAGGACCCTGAACAGGCCACTCAGTCTTACAATGCCTCTAGACAATTTTCTAAGACTTCAAAGTTGAAAGCCAAAGTCCTAGCCTAGGAGGGAGTAAATAAATTTCCAATTTATCATTCATATGATTTTTCTGTGTGTGTGTGTGTGTGTGTGTGTGTGTGTGTGTGTGTATGCATAGTTTGTTTGCCTGTAGTCTTCCTCATTAGATTGTAGCTTCTTGACTGCAGGAACCTGGGTTTGTTTTGTCTTTCTTTGTATCCTTAGCATTAGCAAGGTGTCTGCTTAATAAAGATTTCTAGACTTGCTTTGATGTAAAATACTCTAATCCCTTCTTTTTATGGGTGAGGAAATTGTAGCTAAAGGAAATTAGTGACTAGCCCATGGTCACATAAGTTGTAAGCATCATAGGAGTGATCTACTGTATATTGAAATATCATTTCTACATTAAATTCTCTACATTAATGAAATCAACTTTGAACCAGAAACCTACATACATACCTATATTTAGAGTTGTAAACTAATTTCATTGAAAGTTTATCATAAAGCACTAGATCCAGAGTTAGGAAGACCTGAGTTTGAATCCTGCCTGAGGTGAGGGCAGTAGGTCAATCATTTAATTTTTTGGGTGGGGGGAGGAGTGGGAGTGGCAGAGGCTGTTTTTCTCATCTGTAAATTGGGGATAATAATACCTCCTAGGTATAAAAAAACCCTCAAAACCTCCTATGGTTGTTGCAAGGATATAATGAGATATTTGTAAAATGATTTACAAACCTGAAAGAGATATATAAATGTTAGTTTATTATTATTATTATTATTATTATTATTATTATTATCAATTATTCTGATTCCTTGAGCACTATGAGAACATGTTCTAATTCTAGTTCAGTTGCATGCTGATACGTAGGAATGAGCCTTCAGAAAAACATTTTTATTAGAAATATCCCTAGCAAAAGGGTTTCATTTCTCTGAAGCTGAATGACTGTCACTGGAGAGAGGTTAAGTTTTTAAGGATCATTTTGACTCTAATAAAGCCATCCAGAAAGCTCTTGAAAGTTGACCATTAACTCCTTCCTGGAAGACACTAAATGCATACAGTGTTCCCAGAAGATTTATATAAATATTTAATTTTTTTGTCATTGTTCTGCAGTGTCTTAAGATCTGTTTTTCTTCACTGGTTCCTCATTTTCATCTTGTTTGCATTTTTTTCAAACATCAGAATGGAAAGACACCAGCTTTGAAATGATTTCCTTTCCTAAATTTGCAGAACCAGATTTCTCCATTCAATCACTTTAATGACTTATAGGTAATTAAAAACTCCTCAGTCTCCCAGGCTCCTCTCTTACTTTATATTCCAAGCATAATAGCAAACACCAAGTAAATTTAGAAGAGACTATAGTCAGGTGTACTCCATTTGAAGAGTAATTAAAACTATGTAAAACAGAACAATTTTGGCTAAGGATCTGGGGATCAATTGTACCTTCAATCACAGTTCTCCATGGACATGACACCTCTCTTACTTTATGAAGCCACTCTCTAGGTCAGGGATTCTTAATCTTTTTGGTGTTATAATCTCATTTGTCAGTTTGGGGAAAACCATCTACTTCTCAAAATAATTATATTTTTAAATAATTGAAAGTGTTACTACTGAGTCTATACCCTGAAGAGATGATGAAAAAGGGTAAAAACATCACTTGTATAAAAATATTTATAGCAGCCCTGTTTGTGGTGGCAAAGAATTGGAAATCAAGTAAATGTCCTTCAATTGGGGAATGGCTTAGCAAACTGTGGTATATGTATGTCATGGAACACTATTGTTCTATTAGAAACCAGGAGGGATGGGATTTCAGGGAAGCCTGGAGGGATTTGTATGAACTGATGCTGAGTGAGATGAGCAGAACCAGAAAAACACTGTACACCCTAACAACAACATGGGAGTGATGTTCAACCTTGAAGGACTCATTCATTCAATCAGCGCAACAATCGGGAACAATTTTGGGCTGTCTGCAAAGGAGAGTGCCATCTGTATCCAGATAAGGAGATGTGGAGTTTGAACAAAGTTCAAGGACTATTCCCTTTAGTTTAGAAAAAAAAACCCAGATATCTTATTGTCTGATCTTGTTACCTCTTAGACTTCTTGTCTCTTCTTTAAGGATATGATTTCTCTCTCATCACACTCAATTTGGATCAATGTACATCATGGAAACAAAGTAAAGACTGACAGATTGCTTTCTGTGGGGGGTGGGGTGGGGGGAGGGAAGTAAGATGGGGGGAAATTGTAAAACTCAAATAATATCTTCAATAAAAATAAATTAAAAAAAAGAAAGTTAGATTTCAGTTAGAGGTTAGTGAAAATAAAGCTGAAGGGTTGTTTTGTTTGGTTTGTTTGCTTATTTTTTCCCCCATCTACATTTATAAATCTCCTGAAATATATAAACAACATTCTTCCACTCCACCCAAATCTGTCAATTCAATTCAATTCAATTCAACAAACATCATTAAACAGAATAAGTTTCATGATGCTGTCACCCACTTTCATGGGGGGAATAGGAAGATGACAAATTTAGATTAAGACAGTCCTTAATCCTTGAATCCAGGGCACTGTACTAGCTAGGTGCTGGGAGACTAAAGTTTAGGGGAGTCAAGGTCCCAATGGAGCTCAGTTGAGGTGAAGGATTTGATACAGAAATAATTATAGCTGAAACCATATTAGCCCAGTGTCCTAGGCAACTCTATGACTATAAATTACTAAGTGTACATTGGTCTACATGGTTTATAAAGGAGTTGTAAGATCACAGGTCCCGTAAAATAAGCACATACATAAAGGAATCAGCCTGAATCTGAAAGACAGTTGTTAAATTTTCAGTGTCATTTTGCACCTCAGAAATTTGCAATGCAATGATGAGAGCTTGATTTTTTGTTTTATTGATTGTCTAGATTTAAGAAAGCAATGAAGATAAGGTTAAAATGCAGATTAAACAAAGCATGTTGTAGGTCCATTCTTCCCTACTACACTCCCAAGCAAAGTTTTAAACATTTGCCACCTGGACCCTACACACACACAAATACCCATATACACAGTGGAAATATGGAAATGTGTATGCATATGTAGCATATGTATATGTATTATATGGCTCATACATATATGTATATAGATATGTATGTAGGTATATGTATCTATATCCATTTCTCTCTCTCTCTCTCTCTCTCTCTCTCTCTCTCTCTCTCTCTCTCTCAACATACCTTCTCAGGGAGCAAGAACCAGGTCTTTGGGAAATTTTAGTATTCAAATGAATGACCATATGTACAAGATATTTCTTAGTCATTGTTTGCTGACAGTAGTCATGTGAATACAAAATAAGAGCTTCCACAGTTCTCTAAGGCAGTGGTCTCCAAAGTGGGGGCTGGGGTTCCCCAATGGGTTGTAGTCTGACACAAGGGGTGTGTGATCACTAAAACAAGAGAGAGTGTCCTTTCTTTAGTGCAAGCTACCAAACCCCACCTCCTTTGGAGCTGGTCACTAGGCTTTCAGGGCTCCCAAGAATTTTTCAGAAGCAGTTGGGATTCCATCTCTAACCCATATCCTCCAGGTAGTCCTGTGACTAAGGCAGGTGTCCCTCGAAGGAAAAGCCCTTCTCTAATTCAAGTTCTCATCATCTTTTACCTCCAGAATTGTGATTATTATTCTTTCACTTCCAGTATTGTACTTATCTATTGAATAGTTTTGTAGACTTACCTTTCCTTTCTCCAATTTTCCTAAAGCACAGGTTAGACTAAGTCACCCTTTAAAAAAATTCATTTATTCATTCATTCATTCATTCATTCATTTTTGAAAGGCAATGGAGTCAAGTGACTTGCTCAAGGTCACACAGTTAGGTCATTATTAAGTTTCTGAGGGCCAGATAAGTAACTCTTTTATTCAGTAATTACCAGTAGTTCCCTATTGACATTAGGATCAAATATTATTTCATCTTTATCTCAGTCTTTTAAAAATATCTATTTTATGTAACTTTTAAAGTGTCCATAATTATTGGTACAATAGGTTGTTGTTCAGACATTTCAATCATGCCTGACTCTTTGTGACTGTATTTGGGTGTTGTTTTTTTTTTTTTATGCAAAGATACTGCATTGGTTTGCCATTTTCTTCTCCAGCTTATTTTACAGATGAGGAAATGAGCAAACAGGGTAAAGTGACTGCTAGTGTTTGAGGTCACATTTGAACTCTCATCTTTTGACTCCAGGTCCAGCAATCTATCTACTGAGCTACCCAGCTGTCCCAATAGTACATGTAGCAATTTATAAGTGAGTAAATATACCCACATTTGGGATTTCTGCTCACATTTTTAACTCAATAGGTTGTACCATCAAATGTTTAACAACTGTCTTTCCAAAAAAAGAATATATGCCACACTTTTAAGTTTAATTTGCATTATTAACCCTTTTCCCAACCCTTTCCTATATAGATGACAAAAAAATAAATCAAACACTGATTTTTTTTATATATTTGCCAGTTTTTGAGGTGCAAATATTCACAGTGAAGACCATTAATGAGGGGTCAGAAAGTTTGAAGACCACTGGTCTAGGGCAACTTGGCCAAATTTGTTTAAGTACAGTATTTAAACTATTGAACATGTTCATATATATGCCCACTATATTGATACCTCAATTACTGCTCAGTTAATGTGTGAATCTTCTCTTCCTTCCATATGCATTTAGACTAGGCTAAATAAAAAAAAATAGAGGACATTTAAACAGTAGACATTTTACAACTGTATAATCCTGAAAGAAAGATTGATAAAATAAAAAGGAATCAATGGTCAGATTAGGAATATGGTATAGTGAAAGGATCCAGAAAGAAAGGAGGGGAGACCTGGACTCTAGCTTTGGAACTAACTGTGCAATTTGCAGAAAAACAATTTCACCTTCCAATGTTCAGGTTTCTTCATATACTCCCTCACATCCAGAGATTTAGTTTCCCTCTGTAAGCATTGAGCCCTTCACTTGTGGAAACTAGAGGAAGCTCAGAAACCACCTACTTCAGAAAATTACATCAAATTAAATCTGATTAATAACTCCTTGCCATCACAGTTTGTGGGGAGGAAGACAAGGGCAAAAACCCCAAACCCAGCAGACTCCTCACAGTTGAAGCACACAGACCTACTGGGATAATAGCCCTAGCTTGGACTCACTTTGATTTTTCTCAGCTTTAACTATAATCACTGACATCCAAAGCCCTGGGGATTCCAAGCTACCCTGGCTCCTACACACAGGTGGCTTGGCTCCCATTCATGCATTTCCTCTCCCTCTCTTATTCATCAACTGAATCGTTCTAAATGAGACATCATATTCCTTTCTTTCCTCTGTACATTCTGAGACTATTAGCTTTCACTCCCGATGATTCAAATGCCAACACTGGGAATTCATCCCATTTCTTTTTTTCTTTTTTTTTTTTTAAAGACAAAAGCTCTAGAGACTAATTGGTAGCTCTAAGCAGCTGTGTTTTCTCACCTCCTACCGCTTTGCACAGCTGTCCCCCCCCCTTCTGTCATCCTCAGACTGACATTCTGGATCTCAGTTTTTCTCATATTTTAAAGACCCCATCAGTTCTAAATCTTTAGAGTCCGATGAACTTTTAACCAAATCAAAGAACCTTCAATAGTGTACATATTCCATAGGCTTATTGCAAGAAAAGTTTTTCATATGAGATTTCACCCTGATTAAAAACCTTGCAAAACTCAGGACAGAGAATTAAAGGAGTTCATTGTAAGTATGGGTGAGGTAGCTAGCTTCAAGGTAAGACCAGATTTAATTTGTTGTAATTTTCTGAAGTAGCTGGTTTCTGAGCTTCCTCTAGTTTCCACAAGTGAAGGGCTCAATGCTTACAGGGGGAAACTAAATCACTGGATGTGAGGGAATATATGAAGAAACCTGAACATTGGAAGGTGAAATTGTTTTTCTGCAAATTGCACAGTTAGTTCCAAAGCTAGAGTCCAGGTCTCCCCTCCTTTCTTTCTGGTCCTACCTTGCATCTCAGTTACTCCCCAAGTTTGCAAAAACATGGCATTTGCAGGTAGGGAAACATGTCACAGGTAGGGTTTGTGACATACAGGAGGTAATACAAAAAGCTACAGACTTGGTGGTGCCTTCTCCAACAATGATTGACAAGCTGGTCATTCCATAGCTCAATACACTCTAGGGTCCTTCAGATGTGACAATGAAACTCAGTTAGCAAAAGTTGTTTTATCATATGCAAGGAGAGTGAATGGAAAGTAGTGGTAGTGACCCCCTTCCAACCTACCCCACTCTTTTTGCAATGGTTCAGAATGGGGTGGGAAACCTTTTTTTCCTGCCAAGGACCATTTGGATATTTATTTATTTATTTGTTTATTTATTCATTTATAAATTTATTTTTTTATTCTCATTTTGTACAAATGTTTTTTTTCCATTAATAAAATATTCTTGTTTACAAGTAAACAAAATACCCCTCCTCCCCCATGAATATAGATAGACTTGTTTGGGCGAAAAAAGTAAAGGGGAAAGAAAAAAATTAAAATAAAAAAATAATAATAGTAATAATTGTAGGTACGGCCAGGTGGCGCAATGGACGAAGCAACAGCCCTGGAGCCACGAGCACCCGAGTCCACATCCAGCCTCGTAAACCCAACAATCACCCAGCCGTGTGACATGCAAGCCACCCAATCCCCACTGCCCTGCAAAAAACAAAAAAAAAGAAAGAAAAAAAAGACCCAAAATAAAATAAAATAGTAATAATAGTAGGGGTGGCTGGGTGGCAGACAGAGCATTGGCCCTTGAGCCAGGAGCACCTGGGTCCAAATCCGGCCCCAGACACCCAAAGATCACCCTGCTATGTGGCCCCAGGCAGGCCACACAGCCCCACTTGCCCTGTACCCTCCCCCAAATAATAATAACAAAAAATGTGCTTCAGTCTTTGTTCCAACACCATCAACTCTGTCATGAGTGGATCACATTCTTTATGATAAGTCCATCACAAAAGTTACTTCCATATTTTTCCAATGTTGCCATTGCTGATCGCAACTCCCCCCTTTCTTATTTCTCCACTACCATGTACTATATTTTCTCTCTCCTTTCACTCTGACTCTGCTGTAGGGTTGCTGAGTGGCGCAGCAGACAGATCCCTGGTCCTGGGGCCAAGAAGCCCTGAGCCTCCCTACCACCCCTTAGGCCCAGAATCCACCTGGCCCTGTGGTCCTGGGCAGGCCATCCAATCCCAGCCCCTTGCAAGAAGTAAGAAAGAAAATGTGTTATATCTGACCACTCTCCCCCCATGGTCCATCCTCTCCTCCTTTATTCACATCCCCACCCCTTCCCCCTGCTCCCCCCTCCTTCTTACTCCAGATGCCTATACCCCATTGAGTATATTTGCTGTTTCCTCTCCTAGCTGTCTCCGATGAGAGCAAAGTTTCCCTCATTCCCCCTTGCCTCCCCCCTTCCATATCATTACAATAGATCATTGTAATAAAAAAATCTTATGTGAAATATCTTGGACTATTCCCCCCTCTCCTTTTTCTTTCTCCTATTCCATTTCCCTTTTTTTCTATTGACTCCATTTTTACACCATATTTTATCTTCGAATTCAGCTTTCTCCTGTGCTTCAACTATAAAAGCTCTCTCTACCTGCTCTATTAACTGAGAAGGTTCATATGAGTATTATCAGTGTCATTTTTCTATGCAGGAATACATGCAGTTCATCCTCATTAAGTCCTTCATATTTCCCCCCTCTCCTCCAATCTCTATGCTTCACTTGAGTCCTGTATCTGAAGATCAAACCTTCTGTTCAGCTCTGGCCATTCCAAAAGGAACATTTGAAATTCCCCTGGTTCATTGAAAGTCCATCTTTTTCCCTGGAAGAGGACATTCAGCCTTGCTGGGTAGTTCATTCTTGGCTGCATTCTAAGCTCTCTTGTGTTCCGGTATATTGTATTCCAAGCCCTACGAGCTTCCAGTGTAGCTGATGCTAAGTCCCATGTGATCCTGACTGCAACTCCACAATATTTGAACTGTGTCCTTCTGGCTGATTGTAATATTTTCTCTTTGACTTGGGAGTTCTGGAACTTGGCTATAATATTCCTAGGGGTTGGTTTTTTGGGATCTCTTTCTCTGGGGGATCGGTGGATTCTCTCCATTTCTATTTTGCCCTCTGCTTCTAGACTATCAGGGCAATTTTCCTGTAGTAATTCTTTGAAAATGATGTCAAGGCTCTTTTCCTGATCATGACTTTCAGGTATTCCAATAATTTTTAAATTATCTTTCCTAAGTCTGTTTTCCATATCAATTGTTTTTTCAGTGAGTTATTTCACATTTTCTTCTAATTTTTCATTTTTTTGGTTTTGAAGTATTGATTCCTGATTTCTGGTAAATTCATCAATCTCCCTGAATTCTATTCTTTGTCTGAAGGATTTATTCTCCTCAGAGAGTTTTCTTATCTCTTTTTCCATCTGGCCAATTTTGCTTTTTAAAGCATTCTTCTCCTCAATAACTTTTTGAACTGTTCTATCCATTTGACCTAAGCTGGTTTTTAGCATGCTATTTTCTTCAGCATTTTTTTGGATTTCCTTGACTAAGCTGCTGACTTCATTTTCATGTTTTTCCTGCATCTCTCTCCTTTCTTTTCCCAGTTTTTTCTTCCAACTCCCTCATTTGATTTTCAAAGTCTTTTTTGAGCTCTATCATAGCCTGAGCCCAATTTCTGTTTTTCTTGGAGTCTTTAGATGCAGGAGCTTGTGCTTCCTCATCTTCAGACTGAGTATTTTGGTCCTTCTTGGGCTCATTTGCAAAATATTTCTCAATAGTCTTCTTTTTGTTTCTCTGCTTGCTCATTTTCCCAGCCTGGGCCTGGTTTGGGGTGTTTCTTGAGCTTTTGTGACACTCCCACAAGGGTCTCAGTGTGTGAGGTTCTGTCCTCCCTCCTGGTCTGTGAATGACCATAAGTGTCCCCCTCTGCCAAGGGGGCTGATGTGGGGGGGTGCTGTTGTTCTATTGGGGGGGCCTAGACTGTGGTCAGGATCTGAATGTTGTCAGAGCCCTAGAGTCCTGTTTCAGGGGCAGAGGACAGAGCTAGGCAGTCTCTCTTCACTCCCCTCCCTCAGCTCAATGGGCTCATGCCCTGGGGGCTCCTGCTTACTGGCTCCACCTGCTTCTGTTTCCTGGATCAGGGCTGGGGAAAGACAATGCTGCTTGCTGTGTGCCCTGAGGGCTGGGCTCCATGTGCTTGCTCTGGCAGAGGTCTCCCACTATTCCCCGACTTTGTGCCCGGTGCTCCTCGGGGTGCAGCTCTGGAGACTTCCTTGCTGCTGTGAGCTGAGACCCCCAGTGCCCTGGGGCTGCCTCCGGGAGGCTGAGGTTCTTTGGCTCTGGTGGGCCACCCCTCTGGCGGGCCACCTCTCCGATCCCGGGGAGCAGAGCCTTTCTGCTCTTTTCCAGGTTACCTTGAGTAGGAGAACTGCCTCACTGGGTCCTTTTGTGGGTTCTGTTTCTTGAAAGTTTAGTTAGAGTCCTTAGCTGATGAATTTTATCAGAGAGCTCCTAAGACTGGATCCCTTCTTGTCGCCATCTTGGCTCCGCCCCCCATTTGCATATTCATAACATCATGTGTTGGTCTAGTCAAACATTTAATTAATTTACCCCTAAAAAATGACTAGATTTATTGAATTTTGAGTCCATCTACAGTTGCCTTGGCAATGCAAAACAAATATGTTCTGGGTCAGAGGTTCCCTGCCCCAGGAATGAAGGAGCCTTCATTGCAATCCCTTTCCACTCTTTTTACCTGGAGGCACCCATCCTAATGACTACCAACTTGATATGCAGAACACCAATTTAGATAGAGCACTGAACCCTGGGGTCAGGAAACTGGAGTTCAAATGTAATCTCAGAGAGCTGTGAGATCCTGAGCAAGTTGTTTCACATCTCTTTGTCTCATTTCTTTGGCTGTAAAATGAGGATAATAATACCTCAACTGCTACTCTAGCCTCATCCCCAAAGAAGTTGTCAGGATCAAATGAGATAATAATTGTAAATGGCTAGAACATAGTAAACACTTTATAAATGCTAGCTATTACTATTTCTAAAGTCAAAGATATAATTATAATGCCCTATCTTCCCTTCCTTCTCGTCAAGTAGTGGGTCTTAATAGTGAATATATAGAGGGAAAGGTAGGAGAAGGTGGGAAAAGTGACAGTTGTTAGGAGGTAATCTATAGGCTCATTTCCCTCTCTTTATTACATCCTGAGGGAAGAAAAACTAGAAAACTCTTTTCACCTTCCCCTCCCTTTCACCTACCTATAATAGGTTCTGTTTTTTTCTTTTTCTGTTTTTTGGGAATTTTTTTTTTGCTGATCTATAAACCCTAAGAAAGTCTGGTCTGTTCTCTGAGATAAGGAGTTGTCTGTATAACAAGTCTCTATCCTATGAAACAAGCTTGTGCTTCTCTTTGTTTCTTTACTATGTTTTTGAGAGATAAGAGGAAACCACCCAGGCAGGATGCATGACAACAATATTTCATCAACCAGTTTTCTGTTCTAAGCTACTAATTAGAGAAGTAAGAAAACATGACTCCTCCATCAAGCACACTTGTTTTTTTCCTAGATTAAAAAAAATCAAGTGATCAAGTAAATAAAAATAAAATTATAACAATAAATGCTTAGCTGGAGTAAATAAATTACATCAGTTCTTAATTATCTTATTAAAATGAGATAAGGGAGACCATAGATTATCAGATTTTCAAATTATCAGATTAATTTAAAAAACTTTGTTTTAGTTTTCCTTTCCATTGTTCTTCCCTATTGTGGAATTTCCTGGCTAAGTAGATTTAAGAGCCAAATTAGGTGGACAGGATATTGAAATATTAAAAAATTTTTTTTTAAAGAACTAAGCATGGGGCTGCTAGGTGGCACAGTGGATAGAGCACTGGCCCTGGAGTCAGGAGTACCTGAGTTCAAATCAGACCTCAGACACCTAATAATTATTTAGTTGTGTGACCTTGGACAAGTCACTTAACCCCATTGCCTTGCAAAAAATTAAAAAAATTTAAAAAAAAGAACTAAGGATTCTCTCAGGTAAGTGATTGGTGGTAATCCAATATAAAACCTATTGAGTTTGTGACTAAAAATATTAAGACCCAAGAGGACATATATAGCCAGAATGATACTGGATTTTGAGTTGTGTAAGATTATATTTAACATCACTGAAAGTTAGCCTGTAATAGTGTAAAAGTGAGAGGGTTGTGCTAAATGAAAATCTTTTTCAACCCTCAGTCTACATTACATTGGTTAATGGACTCAAAGACAGAAAACTTGGATTGTAGTTTCTGTTCTTTTAATTATTGGCCATGTGAACATAGGCAGTCCCTTTGAACTTTAACTCCGCTTTTACAAACTAGATATAATAATATAATAAAATTTACATGACTCTGAACCAACATTCTTAATTTTCTTGTGTCATGGGCATTTTTGACATTTGAATTCTATATAGACCCTTTCTCAGAAAAATGTTTTTAAATGCTTAAGATGAAATACTAAGAACAGAAAGGAAATCACTTATACTGAAATAAAGTTAAAAAATATTTTCCAAAAATAGATCCCGTGAGGACCCCAGGTTAAGGACCCATGTTTTAAATTATAAGCCCTGGGCAAATCATTGAGAATAATAATATCAGTCTACTTAAGAAATAGCACAAAGAGATGAAATGATTACAGTGTTGAAAAAATAAGATGATTTAATATTAGATAGGGTTAGGTTTAGAATTAGAAATGGAAGATTACTTTGTGGTTTTGTTTTGTTTTTCATTTTTCTTTTATTTTCAGTTCCAAGTTTTCTCCCTCTTTCTCCCTTTCCCTCACACATTGAGAAGGCAAGAAAAACAAAGCCCATTATAAATATGAATTGTCATACAAAACACATTTCCACATTGGAATTTAGAATTAGAATTCTCACCTGTCCCCTAAGAAAGACAGAGACAGAGGGGGGTGGGGAGAAGAAAGAGAGAAAGAGAAAGAAAGAAGAAAAAAGAAATGAATTGATCTTCATTAGCTTTGATCTTCAGAGTTCAACTCTGTCTGGAAGTAATGCTTTGAATTATAATCAGTCTTCACACAAGAGTTCCTAAGTCTTTCAGAGTTTGTTCTACTTAAAATATTTTTGTTGTTCACTTCTTTTTCAGTGGTATTCAACTTTTTGTGATCCCATTTGGGCAAAAATATTGAAGTGAATTTGTCATTTTCTTCTCCAACTCATTTTGCAGAGAAGGAAATTGAGGGAAACAGGGTTAAGTGATTTGCCTAGGGTCACACAGCAAGTAAGTGTCTGAAGTCTGATTGGAGCCAGGAAGAACTCAGGCATGACACTAGGTCTGGAACTCTATCCACTATATCCACCTATCCTTCTTATTATATTATTTTTGTATAAATTATTCTCCTAGTTCTGCTCATTTCTCTCTTCATTGGTACATATGCACCTTCTTAGGTCTTTCTAAAGCCATTCTCTTCATTTCTTACAGCACAATAGTATCCTATCATATTCATATGCCATAACTCTCTAGTTGGTAAGCAATCTTTTATTTTCTAGTTCTTTGTTACCCCACCAAGAGCAGCTATAAATATTCTTGTACAATGAGTCTTTTTTCCTTTTTTGTTGAATTCTTTGAGGAAAGTACATGCAGTTTTTTAATCTATTTATTTATCTATTTATTCTTATTTTGTACAAATGATTTTTTATACATTACTAATATATTTTTGTTTAAGAGTAAACATAATGCCCCTTCCCCCAAAAAATATAGACCTGCATGAGTGATAAAGAGAAAAAATAAAATTAAAATTAAAAATAAAAATAATAGATGCAGCCAGGTGGTGCAGTGGATGGAGCACTAACCCTGGAGCCAGGAGCACCTTGAGCCCAAATCCGGCCCCAGATGCCCAACAATCACCCAGCTACGCAGCCCCAGGCAAGACACCCAGCCCCATTTGCCCTGCAACTCCTCCCTAATAATAATAATAATAATTATTATTATTATTATTATTATTATTATTATTATTATAAAAAATGTGCTTTAGTCTGTGTTCCAACATCACCAGGTGGATCACATTCTTTATGATAAGTCCATCACAAAAGCTACTTCCATATTTTTCCACTGTTGCCATTGCTGATTGCAACTCTCTCCTTTCATATTTCCCTACTACCATTTACTATATTTTCTCTCTCCTTTCACTCTGTCCCTTTTCTTAGATGTGCTGTAGGGTAGCTGAGTGGCACAGCAGACTGATCACCAGCCCTGGGGCCAAGAGGCCCTGAGCCCACATACCCCCTCTTAGGCCCAGCATCCACCTGGACCTATGGTCCCAGATAGGCCATCCAATCCCAGCCCCTTGCAAGAAGTTAAAAAGAAAATGTGTTATATCTGACCACTCTCCCCCCATGGGCCATCCTCTCCTCCATCACTCACATCCCCCTCTTTCCCCTGTCCCCCTTCTCTCCTTCTTACTCTAGATGTCTATACCCCAATGAGTATATATGCTGTTTTCTCTCCAAGGCACCTCTGATGAGAGTGAAGTTTCCCTCATTCCCCCTTGCCTTCCCCTCTTTCATATCATTGCAATAGCTCATTGTAATAAAAAAAATCTTATTATATGAAATATCTTAGCCTATTCCACCTCTCATTTTTCTTTCTCCCATTACATTTCCCTTTTAGCCATTTAATCCATTTTTACACTATATTATATCTTCAAATTCAGCTCTTTCCTATGCTTCACCTGTAAAAGCTCCTTCTACCTGCTCTATTAAATGAGAAGGTTCATATGAGTATTATCAGTATCATTTTTCTATACAGGAATACATATAATTCATCATCATTAAGTCCCTCATATTTTCCCCTTCTCTTCCACTTTCTATGTTTCACTTGAGTCCTATATTTGAAGATCAAACTTTCTGTTCAGCTCTGGCCATTCCAACAGGAACATTTGAAATTACCCTGGTTCATTGAAAGTCCATCTTTTTCCCTGGAAGAGGATGTTCAGTTTTTCTGGGTAGTTGATTCTTGGTTGCATTCTGAGCTCTTTTGCCTTCCAGAATATTATATTCCAAGCCCTATGAGCTTTTAATGTAGTTGCTGCTAAGTCCTGTGTGATCCTGACTGCAGCTCCACGATATTTGAGTTGTATCCTTCTGGCTGCTTGTAATATTTTGTCTTTGACTTAGGAGTTCTGGAACTTGGCTATAATATTCCTGGGGGTGGTTTTTTTTTGGATCTCTTTCTTGGGGAGATTGGTAGATTCTCTCAATTTCTGTTTTGCCCTCTGCTTCTAGTATATCAGGGCAATTTTCCTGTAGTAATACTTTGAAAATGATGTCAAGGCTCTTTTCCTGATCATGACTTTCAGGTATCCCAATAATTTTTAAATTATCTTTTCTGAATTATCTTTTCCATATCAGTTGTTTTTTCAATGAGATGTTTCACATTTTCTTCTAATTTTTCATTCTTTTGGTTTTGAAGTATTGTGTCTTGATTTCTCATGAAATCAACACCCTCCCTCAGTTCCATTCTACATCTGAAGGATTTGTTTTCCTCTGAGAGTTTTCTTATCTATTTTTCCATCTGGCCAATTCTATTTTTTAAAGCATTATTCTCCTCAATAACTTTTTGAACTGTTTTATCCATTTGAACCATACTGGTTTTTAATGTTATTTTCTTCAGCAATTTTTTTGGACCTTCTTGACTATGCTGCTTACTTCTTTTTCATGTGTTTCCTACATCTCTCTCACTTCTTTTCCCAGTTTTTCTTCTATCTCCCTCACTTGATTTTCAAAGTTTTTTTGAGCTCTGTCATAGCCTGAGCCCAATTTCTGTTTTTTTTTTTTTTTGGAGTCTTTAGATGCAGGAGCTTTACTTCCTCATCTTTGGATTGAATATTTTGATCCTTCTTGGGATCATAGACAAAGTATTTCTTAATGGTGTTCCTCTTTTTTTCCCCTGTTTACTCATTTCTCAAATCTGTGCCTGGTTTTGGGGTGCTTCCTGAGCTTTTGAGTATTATTGGGACACCCCCCCAAACAAATATCTCCATGTGTGAGGCTCTGTCTTCCCTCCTGGTCTGTGAATGACCACAAGAGCACCCCTCTGCCATGGGGCTGAGGTGGGGGGCCTGCTATTCTATGGGGGGGCCTAGACTGTGATCAGGATCTGAATGTGGTCAGAGCCCCAGAGTTTTGTTCCAGGGACAGAGGACAGACCTCAGCTAGGCTAAGCACTCATGCCTGGGGGCTTCTGCTTACAGGCTCCACCTGCTTCCAGTTCCTGGATCTGGGCTGCCATAGCCATGCTGCTCCCCAAGTGCCCTGATGGCTTGGCTTCACACGCTCACTCTGGCAGAGGTCCCACCACTGATCCCTTAAGTTATGCCCAATGCTCCATGGGGTGTAGATCAGGAAACTGCCCCCACTGCTATGAGCCAGGGCTCCCAGGGCCCTGGGGCTGCCTCCAGGAGGCTGAAGTTCCTTCACTCTGGTGGGCTACCCCTCCAACCCCATGGAGCTGAGCCTTTCTGCTATTTTCCAGGTTACCTTGGGCTAGAGAACTGCCTCACTGGATCCCTCTATGGGTTCTGTCTCTCTTGAAAATTCAGTTAGAGTCCTTATTTTATAAGTTTAGAAATGTCAGAGAGAGAGCATCTAAGAGACAATCCTCTCCTGTCGCTATCTTGGCTCCACCCCAAAGTATATGCGGTTTAATGACTTTTGGGACATATTTTCAAATTGCTTTCCAGAATATTTGACCAGTTAGTTCACAGTTCCATCAGCAGTGAATTATAGAAACAATAATTCCCATAGCCCCTTCAACATTTGCCATTTTCCTTTTTATGTTGACTTAGCTAATCTGGTGCATGTGAGGTGGTACTTCAGAGTTGGTATAATATGCATTTCTTTAATTATTAGTGCTTCAGGGCATTTTTTCACACTGGATTTCTTCTTCAAATAATTTCTATTCATAACCTTTGGCTATTTGTTAATTGAGTAATAACTCATTCATATAAATTTGTCTAAGTTCCCTTTATATCTTAGAATTGAGACTTTAGAAACTGCTAAAAACACTCCCTATTTTCTGGTTTTACTTTTAATTTTAGCTGCATTGATTTAATTTGTATTAAAAAACCTTTATTTTTAGGTAGACAAAATTGTCTATTTTATCAACTGTGAAATACTTGTAATTTCTTCTATGCTTTTCCAATTTCCTTATGACATATATATATATCTATATATATATATATGTATGTATGTATGTATATATATATATATAAATCATGTACCCCTTTGGTACTTATCTTTTATTTAGTATTGGTCTACACCTAGTTCTGTTCAACTTTTCCAGTTTTCCCATCAGTTTTTGTTTGTTTTCTATAGTGAATTTTTACCCCCAAAGCTGGAATCTTTGGGTTTTTAAGAACATTAGACTACAGTGCTGAGGCTGATTTCTATATATATGAAATACCTATTCCATTGATTAGTTTCTATATTAATTATCCTGTACCAAAGTACTAGAGCAGTTATGATTTTGTAATATAGTTTGGAATCAGGCATTACTAGGTCTCTTCCTTCCCATTTTTTTTTCATTGATTTCTTTGATATTCTTAACCTTTTGTGTTGAGTCCCTGTTCAAATATCATATGTTGAGTCCCTTTCTGGACTCCCTCAATCTTCACCAGTGTTGAAGGGGGTGATTGATTTCTTTGATATTCTTAACCTTTTGTGTTGAGTCCCTGTTGAAATATCATATGTTGAGTCCCTTTCTGGACTCCCTCAATCTTCACCAGTGTTGAAGGGGGTGATTGATTTCTTTGATATTCTTAACCTTTTGTGTTGAGTCCCTGTTCAAATATCATATGTTGAGTCCCTTTCTGGACTCCCTCAATCTTCACCAGTGTTGAAGGGGGTGAAAGACAAGGAAGACAAGGAAGACAAGGAAGACAAGGAAGACAAAGAAGACAAAGAAGACAAAGAAGACAAGGATGACAAGTTCTCCAAGATCCCCAAGTACTCCATTTATTCACCAAAATACAAGTGCTTAACTATCCTTCCCAGTCTCTAAACCACTCCCACTCCTGTGGCACTTAGTAAAACAACATTCTGGTGCTCAAGGGCACCAGGTGATGAAAATTTACAGTATTTCCACACACAACAGTCCCTAACACTTTTGTTTCTCTGAACAACTTTAAAAATTATTTTTCTTTCTCTATATCAAATGATATATATATATATATATATATCAAAGCAGTCCTTTGATAGTTCAATTAATATGACATTGAAAAATATATTAATTTATACATAATTATTATTTTATTATATTGTTTTATAAAATATATATTTTTGTACTGACTTGTCCTATCCATGTCTCTTTATTTGTATAAATAAAGGTTTTAGTATTGTGTTTCTGTGTATGGCTTAGCAGGTAGACACCCAATTATTTTATACAGCCTGCAGTTATTTAAAGTAGAATTTCTTTTTCTATTTTGAAAGATCACTTTGAAAGAATTGGAAATATAAAACAGAGAAACTGATGTTGAGAAACAAGAAAAATGAGATTGAACCATGGTTTTCACTGAGGGGATGCAGGGAAATCTTGGGGTCTTTTAGGAATTTTGAAGCAGAAGAACAGCAACTTGATTTTAGTTATCACCCTAGAAATGACTAAGAAAAGAGGGATTGAAAAAAGCATACCACTCCATAATTATGGAGCAATTGCTAATCAAAGAGATTAAATTGGTTAAAAAGCATTTAAAAATTAAATTGATATTTCAAAAAAGAGACTGAAAAATAAAATCTTCATAAAGAAGAGAAATTTCAGTTTTACTCTGTATTTATGTCCCTGAAGCACTTTTTAAAAAGTATCATTTATAGAACACAATTTCTATTACTTTATATTATATATAGTATATATATGTTAGGTTTTTTGGTTTTGTTTTTGTTTTTTGCTACCTCTCCTTCCCCAATCAGATGGTAAACTCCCCAAGGGTAAAGATCACCCCCTTCTTTACCAGTGCTTTGCGTTGTTATAATTGTTTATTTAATCAATAAATTAATACTTGATTATTATTATTATTATTACTATAATTATTAAAGAAAAGAAAATATGGGTAAGACAAATCAGAGCAATACATTCTAACTGATTAATAAATTATTGATATCTTATTGTAAAATGAAGTAGCTATTCAAATGTTAGATGCAAACTGAACTAATTTGAAGTTTTAATCTCAGAAGATGGAACAAAATACAGAAATATGTTCATCCAGGGCAAGAGTGAACTATATATAGGGAATCATTTTCTATTTGTTTTATTTCAGACATCTTGGTACATTTCCTATGTCTAGAAAATTCTGCTTATTATATTGATTGATGCATTAGATGGTAAACACTATAGAAAGAATGTTATGCTGCAGATAATCTCATTTTGACCTTTATGAGACATCAGTTTGATGCATAAAAATTTATCTTAATAGTTGTCTATTCAAGTTTGGCTTCAATGGTAACATCATTCCGTGATGGCCAAAAGTTTCAACTGAGTATGCCAGGTAGCGCTGGTTTTTAAGAGTGACTCTTGAATCACAATCTAAATGTCTTCTAATTGATACATAATGTCTGGGCCAAATCCTATGCTGTGTGTGAAGTGTAACAGACTAGTTAAGCATGAGAATAAAGATGTTTATTATTGACTCTTAGCTGAGCCATGCTTCTAGCTGAGTGACAATGATTAATGATGAAACATGAAAAATGGTCAGCTAGATTCTGTAATGAAGTATGTGAAGTTTTTGTGTGCATGTACAATAATGGACTGTGAGCAAAGATATGATTTGACTATAAAAGAAAAGTTCATGAGAGAGAAATTAATGGTCAAATCATGTAAGGACTGTTTAGAAGTTATTATCCTATATACAAATGTTGCAAGAGATATGTGACCTAACTGTAATCTGTATTTGACCAAAAAAGGGGCGGGGGAAGGATGGACAGAAAGAAGGAAGAAAGGAAGGAAAAAGTTTTAATAACAAGATTTCCTCTTTATTTTGTGTGTGTTTTTTACTTAGGTGTTGACCCCAGGACAGATCAAATCAATCTGCCAGGCAATTCTAGAATCAGGGAAGCAGTATGCAGCGAAAAAGAGAAAACCATTTCCTTTAATGTATTCTTATTATGGGACTGAATACTTAGGTAAGTATAAGATGCAAAGAAAACCCTGGAGTGTGTAGAACTTTTGTGATTAAATACAATACTGACAACAAACTAGATTTTAAATAGTAATCATAAACTTCACATATGAGAACTCTAGAGATGATACTTATTTAAAATAAAGACAAATGAGCAGTCATAGTTTGCTTTCTACTTTTAATTACCTTCATATAGCAGCAGAGGTTGAAATAGCAATTAGAAAAGTTCCTCTAATGTAGATGCAGTTTTTTTTTCTATAAAGATTTTCAAAATCCTTGAAAAACTCATTCTCTCTCTCTTCTATGTACCTGGGAAGCATGGCTGCAGCTGCTTTCACTTGAGAAACAGCTTTAAAATGGATAGACCAAACTAAGATTGCTGATTGATAATGATTACAAAGATACAATCCACATCAAATGAGAGATGATTGCTTCTCTTAACTATGAGTACCTGCAAGAATGAGCCTATGGAACACAGGAACAGAAACTTCCTGAGAGATTTTTTTAGTGAATCTAAGTTACTGGCTCCCCTACCTGGTGCCGGCATAGAACCTGGGTTTAAATCCCAGTGGTACCACTCCCTAGTTTTTGTGGTAAACCAACATAATCTTTTAGGACTTTGTTTTCTTTTTCTGTAGAATGAGAAGGTTGGAGTAAGTGACTGCTGAGCTGTCCTCTGGTTATAAATTTGATTAGCTATGATTGGATTATGCTCCATTGCAGCTACCACAAGGCCACCTAGCTAGCACCATAGAGCAGAGAATGCTAGGCATGGAGTCAGGAAGAAGATTCATCTTCCTGAGTTTAAATGTGACCTGAGACTCTTATTAGCTGTGTGAACCTGAGCAAGTCACTTAACCCTGTTTCCCTCAGTTTCCTTATCTGTAAAATGAATTAGAGAAGAAAATGGCAAATCACTTCAGTATCTTTGCCAAAAAATCCCAAATGGAGGCACCAAGAGTCAGAAATGATTGAAATGACTAAATATCAACAAAGCATCTATTACATATATATGTCCATATGTATAACATAAACTGAGAAGGAATCTAATACACCAAAAATTTTTTGAAATTTTAAAATTTGATTTTATTACAAAGCATGTATTATTTTATTTTTCTTTCTTATTTTTTCAAATTACATGTAAAGATAGTTTTCAACATTTTTTTTAAGATTTTCAGTTTCACATTTTTCTCCCTCCCTCCTTTCCCTCCTTCCTCCCTTTGATAATGAGCAATCTGGTATAGATTAGACATGTTCACCTATGTTAGACATATTTCCATATTAGTCATGTGATGCAAGAAGAATTAGAACAAAAGAGGAAAAAATATAAAACATAAAACATTTTAAAAATTGAAAATAGTATACTTTGATCTGCATTCAGACTCCTTAGTTCTTCCCTAGATGTGAATGAATTTTCCATCACAAGTCTTTCAGGATTTTTTTGCATTGTGCTACTGAGAAGAGCTAAGTCTATCATAGTTGATGATCATATACAGTATGACTGATAATGTGTACAATGTTTCACTTTATTTAGCATCAGTTCAACAGCATGTGTCTAAACAATATAATGGTTTAATATATATATATTATATATATATGTATAAAATCCACTTTAAATCTTGTATATTTATTACATTAAAAACCCTTCTCATTATTCTTCCAGATAGCAATATTAATAGCAGCCCTACCCTATATGGGCAGTATATGGAAATACTTTTTATTGAACTTTTTCTTACAAATTATTTTTCTTTTAGTAGCAAGATAGATCAACATTTTCTTACAAAGTAGACTTTTCAAAGTAAATCTTTAACCATATTATAACTTCCTGTAAATCATAAGAACAGTGCTTTCAAGTTTCCTGACCTTAATTTTAAAGGTGATAATTTTTAATCCAGAAACCAGAAAGCTCCTCATAATTTCTTTTTGAAAGCCCAGATTTTGGAAGTAAGATACTTACTTGGCTTTCTTTTTGCAGTTCTGATGTTATTAGCATATTTAAAAAATGAAGCAATTTTTATCCTCAAATCTTTTGATAGGGATGACTGGAAATTAGATGGAGATGAGAAAACTAAAAAGCTTTCTAAGAGACAACAAAGCACCAGTCAGAAAGAAGTATAGCTCCTGTCTAGACAACAAATTGTGCTAGCTAGGGCAAAGTTAAAGGTGTCTGAGTGGGAGGAAGAAAACATCAAATATGAAAAGTTGCTTAAAGAGCAAGTCCAGAGATTTGTGCATTTACAATGGTGCCTTCCCAATAGTGAATACCACCCTAATTTGAATTTGAAAAGGGGAACAGTGCTAAGTTTAACTTTGCTTTAATAATGTTTTTTTTTTCCTCTAAAGAAAGACTGTGAACAGTATTGCTGAAGAAACTCCAAATTAATATTGGGAACAGACCTATTAGTTGACACTGTACTTCCAGCCTGGGTGAACCATGGTGACCCAATCTCAAGAAGACAATAATAATAATTATATAAAGGAAACCTATATGCTGAGAGAAATTATTCTAATCTTTACACTAGATTCCATAAAGACTATGCTTTGTTAGCCTAATTGTACTTAAAGTAAGAAACCTATTTTTAAAAAGAAAAATTCTATAACTATCTCCTCACTAATTTATATTGGTCTCCTAGCTACTGTGCCACAAGGAATCTTTACTCCATTTTGCTCTTGTTTACAGGTGCTGCTCATGGTCTGTCTTCCATTCTCCAAATGCTGCTCTCTTACCATGAGCACCTCCAACCTGCTGATCGGGAGTTGGTTTGGCAAAGTGTTGACTTCCTCATGGAACAGGAACAAAATTGCAACTGGCCTCCGGAACTAGGAGAAATGATTGAGAGGGAAAACGAGCTGGTCCACTGGTGTCATGGAGCTCCAGGTTATACATTTTGATTTAACTCAAAGTGTCCTCCTGGACCTAATGTAGCAAGAAAGAGGGAGGAAGACAGAGATACCACCTCTGGTTGCTTCTGAAAGAAGTTTTTTTTTTTTTTTTTTGCAAGGTAAATGAGGTTAAGTGGCTTGCCCAAGTGTCTGAGACTGGATTTGAACTCAGGTCCTCCTGACTCCAGGGCCAGTGCTCTATCCACTGCGCCACCTAGCCGCCCCCTCTCGTTTCTGGAAAGTGACATCAACTTTGTACTCAGGGACACACATTTTTCTGAGTCAGAAAATCATAAGACTTTAAGGAGCCTGCAGAAGAGATAGAGTTTGGCAGATTGTCTAAAAGATTCACTGGGTCCTAAAAAATTATTTTAGATGTCCTAAATTTGCATTATTTGGTCCTCATTTAAGTATATGAAAAGATATCAATGTAATGTTATTTCTCACCAACAAAGATTTAAGAATTAAACATGGGTTTTAGTTTTTAAGTGGTCTTCCATAAGCAAAGATAATTGGGAGTTGGCAATACTATTCAGATCAAAAAGAATTATAGCAGATTGGAATATAGTGAAAAATTAACCCTACAGTTAGGTGTATACTGGATACAGTGCTGGGCATGGAGACAGGAAAACTTGAGTTCAAATTCAGTCTTAGATACTAGTTGTGTGACCCTGGGCAAGTCATTAAACCAGTTTGCCTAAGTTTTTTCCATCTGGGAAATGAGAATATTAATAATGCTACTTTCCAGGTTGTTGTGGGGATAAAATGAAATAAACTTGGGAAATGTTTGACCCTGTGCTCGCTTCAGCAGCACAAATACTAAAATTGGAATGATACAGAGATTAGCATGGCCCCTACATAACGATGACATGCAAATTTGTGAAGTGAAGTGCTTGACCCATAATTGGTGCAATGTGAATGTTAACTTTTATCATAACTAGGTATTATTAATACTGGCTATTCTCATCTTTCCTTATTACTACTAAGAGTTATTGCCTTTTTAGAGTCTATGTCACCATCAGGGTTGAAATACTTCTTCCTATTAGTTCTCAAGGCAAAGGGAGGCAAAAGGAAAAGTAGTCTATGATTTATTTCTGGGTATTCAGCATCTGATTTATCTTTCCTCTCTGTAGATTATTTGCCTGGCACTCTCACCCTTACCCCACCTCCATTTAATTACTTATTAGTACTTATATTCAAGGGAATTGAGGGAAATTTTTTAAATTCCTCAAACCAGTCAGTTTTGCTAGTTATGAATTTCAGTGGGGAAAAACATTGAACAGGGAAGATATTTAAGTATCGGTTAATGTGAGATTTGAAAATTATGCATGGTTTTAATTTTTAAGGGCTCTCTCTTTAATCCTTCATAGGCAATTGAGAATTGGATATATTATTCAGTTTTGTCTGATTTCAGTAGGCTATTTACTTATTATCTTTTAAATCCACTCTGAGATCTCAGACCTTTATATTTTAATAGCTGGTTGAACCCTCTGCCTATTGACAAATATTCCAGATGTTTTGTCTTATACTTGCAGTCTTAAAAGGAAAGGGACTTGAAAACAACCTTATTCACTTGCTCTACTGCCATGGTATTGCATCTCTTAAATCTTTTCTTCAACGATTTCTTGATCTGTCCTTATTGATGAGGAACAGTTGACATTTTGGTTGGTATTGTGGGCCAAGTCTGACTCAGGCTATACCCCTGGTTGTATGAAATTCAAAGTTGAAACAAAATGAGATATTTGTTGAGCCATTCTTGCTAATATGCTGTGGACTAAATATGCCTATCAAGCATCTCTTCATTGCCTTTTTATCAACCGTCACATGGGAGATTTTATTGCTCTGTGATTTATAACTATATAATATTACTGGAAAAATGCTGGTGTTAAAGAGATTTTTTTTAAATGCTAGTGAACAGTTTGTTGCAGAACAATTTCTCAAATGCAATCCAGATTTCTACTGTTTTGCTAGGATCATCAGGGATTATGTTCCTTTAGCCTAACCTTTCAGATCTGAAAGTTACTTCCACACCACACTGTGATATCAGAGTAGAACCTTTGTGGAGGAAACAGCCTAAATGCCTCTCAATTTAATAAATGTCCTGAAAAATCATTTTCCTCAGTTGAACCACTGTCAGGAAATCAACACAGTTGTTCATTCAGAGCAGTATCATTCCATTCTAATATTGACTCCATTGGCAACTATTCCTGTAACCCCTCTTTATGATATTATCACACAGTCTACTGTCTCTCAAACTATTATAACTACAGATTGCATTTATGTTTAAATTATATTCATAGAACAAATTAATCTTGTTCTGATGGAATCTGGAATACTCTCAGGATGAAGTAGGCAATTAAGGAATTAGGAAAGTGCAAAAGAAGAATTAAACCTGTTTTTAATACCTAAATTTGCCATGTAAAGCTATTTTAAAATAATTCATATAATTTCACAAATTATATTTTATAAAGGGAATATTATAAAGGGAAAATGGAAAATTTCTCATTAAAAACATATTTCAACTAAGATCATCAAATTCATAGAGAAACCCAGATAGCATCTTGAATTATAAAATCATGAAATTTTTGAGATAGAAGAGACCTCTAAGATCATCTTATAATTATCTAAATCCATTGCTTAATCAAGCAAGAGTTCCATATACTAAGAATTCATCCTCTAGCATGAAAATCTTTGGTGACATTCCTCTCTCTTGGGTCTGTGCATTCCATTTTTATAGAGTTCTGTTAAGCCCTTCCTTATATTGAACCTAAATAAACTTTTTTGGCAATTTTTGCCTTTTGCACCTAGTTCTTCCTCTCTAGGGTCAAAAAGAGTAACATCACTTAATGATGTTGTAGGTGAAGACAATTGTCTTATCCCTGGAAGCCTTCTCATCACCAGATAATGACATCATTCTCTCACTGTTCTATTTGCTCTCTTCTGGATTAGCTTGTGAATAGCCTTTCTAAAATTGTATCACCCGGAAATCAATGGTCCAGATGTGGTATGATACAAGGAGAATAAAACTGGACTGTTACCTCTTTTTTGTGTTTCTCTTAATGAGTTAATAAGTCAATAAATATTTTATTACGCATTTACTGTATGCCAGATACAAAAGTGCCTAATATTAAGGTAGTTTTTATATAATTATAATTGATGATCATAACCATAATTCCTTGTGATAGCTAAACTGAAGAAAAATTAATTATGTGATTTTGGGGGTTTTTTTTGGCAAGGCAATAGGGTTAAGTGACTTGCCCAAGGTCATACAGCTAGATAATTATTAAGTTCTGAGATTGGATTTGAATTCAGGTCCTCCTGATTCCAGGGCAGGTTCTCTAGTCACTCTGCCACCTAGCTCCCCCTCTCTCTATTAAACTCTCTCTCACTGTCCTTCCCTCTTTTCTTCCTTCCCAGCCTATCTCTTTTTCTCTTTCTCTTTTCTCTCTTCCTCTCTCCCTTTCATTCCTCCTTCTCTTCTCATCCTCTTCATCATCCTTCTCTGTCTGACTCTCTTCCTCTCTTTCTATTGTTTTGCTTTCTCATTGTCCACCCTCCTTTCTTCCTTCTCTCCCTTTCTTTTTTATTACTCTCTCTCCCTTCCTCCCCCCCTCCTCTCTATCTCTCTGCCTCCTTCTCTTTCTCTCTCTGTCTCTCTCCATGTGATCTTAGTGTAATTTATTCTACTACCTTGAAAATTGGTAATAGTTTGGATCAGTCTCAGTTAACCAGAATGTACAATTAAGCCAAATAATTCAATCCTCAACCATTCTGAATAGATGATCACTATAGCTGCCATAAATTTCAATTTAAGAGTCAAGCAAACTGTGTTCTAGTCTTGATTTTGTAAATGATGCATGCCCTTAGGAAATAAGTTAATCCTTTATATGAATTTATAAAATTGCATAATAAGGCTTGCTTTCCTTAGCAAGAAGTTTTGATACATAGAATTATGATTGAATAAAAGCATGCAATGATGGTGACACCATTGAAGCAAATCCTAGAAAGATCCTCTATCCAATGAATATGGATTAAAAGACAGCACAGTGATGGCTTGGATTTTCCACATCTCTCTTAAATATTTTTGATAGATCAATAATAATCTCTACCTACCCCAGGTTCAAGCAGCATAACCCACTAATTTTATAGATGTGGAAACTGGAACCCAGAAAGATCACATTGGGAACTCTACAAGACCATCTCCTTTATAGGTCCTCTGGTTTCAATTTCAGAGTTCACCAGATTGTGTGGGAAGCATTGTTATAGACATTTCTTTTTCTGTCTTCATTCTTGCTGTTCCATATCTTTAATAAAATTACAGCATATGCTACAGCTCAGAATTATTGCATTCATTTATCCACTTAACTATAAAATCATACCTTTTCAGAAAAAAAGTGAGAAACCAAAATGTTCAATGTATCATTATTTATGCTTGATCTGTTATTACTAATGGTTACAAAAGTTGTTAGAGTGAACCCTCAATTGATGATGCTAATAGAGTTCAATGGATAGTTCCAAATGAGGAGGTCATTGTCTGCATTTGTTTTTGCAATACATTTTTGGAATGATTTTTAAAGAAGAATTTTTCTTCTGATGGTGTTTTGTTTAGATAGTATTAAAGTTTGTTTAGCTCCCCTGAACTAACTGGAAATGAGGGTGATGATCCAATTCAGAATCATTTTGAATTGGCAGTAAGCTTAAGGTGAATATCATAATCTCAGTAAGCCTAAGATTAAATATTTTCCTTCTGGAATCCAGATAGATTTCTGTAATAATTTCATTGTGGTCTCCTTTCAACCACTCTACCTGTGACAACAATAATATTATTTCTTAAGTGAGAGGAAATTTACCTGTATTATTTTTTAATTGTTTGTGATACTTTTTATTTACCAAAGTAATTTCCTAACATACCCTCCTTCTTATTGAACTTTCACAAACACAGTTCAGAAAAACAAAATGACCATATCTGACAGACATACTGGGCAGACATTCTAGGGAAATCTACACCAAAAGTCCAAACTTATGAAACTGCTGGGGTGTCTCTTTAGAGAAATGCCTTCTTTTTTGAGGATTCCCAAACAAAATGCAGCACAGAAAGCAAGAATTATTTTAGAAGTTCTAATGCCAATAGATACCCTTTCTTACCCCCCACATTCCTTTCCAGTTTTTTAGTTTATTTTTTTTGTCTGAAAATCTTTATCTTCCCATTATTACTTCACCCTCTTACAGTCTTTTACATCTGGCCTGATTCTAAGCCATAGAGGGGAGGAAGTGCACAGTGAAAAATTGTGTGCCATTAAATTTGTACACTAAATATTATCAACTATGAAATTTCCCTGCCCATTTACTAATTTCACTCCTATGCACAAACCTTGGGAGGGAAGCCTTTTGTAGTCCAAAGTTCTGCCAGACAAGTTAGATAAGGATATTCCCTTCATCTGGGACCTGGGCACTACTCCTGTTTTGTCTCAGCATTCTCTCCTGTGTATCTCATTAGGCATGCTGCTGTAGGACTTAAAAAAACCTGTTCTTTCTCCTTCCAGGACACTTTAGTCAATGTATTTCTCCTCTAGAATGTGATGCCAAAAGATAAAGTGATAAGAAAACCAGATTGTTCTCTTATTATTTAAGACAGGATCTAGGATCAGACCCTTCCTAGTTGTCAATATTAAATTTACTAAGTTTGCAAAATGTGGAAAATATCTTTAAAATATCTTCTCATTCTCTGTTTTTTAAAGCATCAGAATCTATTCAGAATACTTCCCTCCTGACCTCATTCAATTTATTTTTGGGAAATGTGGTGAAACTACAATTTTAAATTTCTCAAATAATGCTACTTTATTAAATTCTATTACTACATGCATTCTTGTCTAAAAGAGAATTTTGTGGTGGCTAGGTGGCTCAGTGGAAAGAACACTGGCCCTGGAGTCAGGAGTACCTGAGTTCAAATCTGACCTGAGACACTTAATAATTACCTAGCTGTGTGGCCTTGGGCAAGCCACTTAACACCTTTGCCTTGAAAAAAAAAAAACTAAAAAAAAAAGAGAAAGAGAGAATTTTGCACTCATATTCTGTATCAAAAAAATCCAACTTTCACCAAAGGGTTGTTTTGGGTACTAATGCTTAAAATCATTATGTAAAATTGGTATAATTCCAAAGGGTCTAATGTGTATGATTAAGAGTACCCACATGGTTAGAGAGAAAAACCCAAAAGGGTATGCAGCCCCAAAAGAATGACTTAGAGGTTTTCTATAGGATGAAATTAGATGCTAAAAGTTATTATAAAGATTAAGGAATTAATCCAGTTTTAAGGGCAGCACACCACACAAAGTATTGGCAATATGATCTCATAAATTTCGTTCCTCAAAACATTTTATGGAAGGGATATGATAACTATGTCTGCTCCCATTCCCCTTGGATTGTAGTGTGCACTGTGGCATCAAAGTGGAATCAAAGGCCATTTAAAGTTGAGGTTCTAAAAAGTTATTAAACCTGCATACCCTTTGATACCTGCCTGCTACTATACCCCAAAAAGATCAAAGAATGAAGAAAGGTACCTGTATCTACAAAATTACTTAACTGCTTTCTTTTTGGTCATGGCAAAGAAATAGAAATTAACAGAGTGTCTCAAACTGGGGAAGGACTGAACAAATTATGAGTATGAATGGAATAGTATTATTTTGGCATAAGAAATAATGAAGAGGACAGTTTCAGAGAAACCTCAGAAGACTTGTATGAAAACAGAGTAAAGAGAGCAGAAACAGATTAAGAACAATATTTTAAAGACCAATATCTCTGAAAAGCTAAAAACTCTGGATAATGCAATAACCAACCACAATTTCAGAGGCTTATGATGAAACATACTACCCATCTCATGATAAGAGATAATAGATTCAGAAGACAAATTTTTTGAATATAGTCAATGAAGGAATTTTTTTCATATGATTAAGCATATTTTTAATAAACATTTTTCTTTTTCTTTTGGGGAGAGCAGAGAAAGGAAAACAGATTTTTATTAATTTAAAAAAGAAATTGTTAAAAATTGACACTTTCAGAAATAATGGATTCTTAACTTTTTTGATCATGAATTCTTTGATAATGTGGTAAAGTCTGTGAATCCCTCAGAATAGTGTTTTAAAATCCATAAAACAAAATAATAGGATCACAAAGAAAGAGGATATACGAAAGTGCAATTATCAATTTTTTTTTTTGAAAAGTAGGCTAAGAACCCCTGAGTTACCATTTAGGACAGGATTATAAAATACACTGTGTTTCATCATTGTCTAATTTTTCTTCCTTAATAAATACATTTACACAAAGAAATCTGAAAACTATATGGTAATCTAGTTTTATAATCTAGATTATAATACTAATAAGCAGTTTGGTGTTAGATGTATTAAGCTATTTCTAATTGCCTATAGGAAGATTTGACTTTCTTACAAATTACCTCAAACTCAAGAGGTCTAAAATAAAAGTGTATTTAGTAGAAAAAAGACTACTGAAACCTGGAGACACTTGGATTTGTACTCTGTCTCTACCACTTTCTAGCTGTGTGACCATGCACAAATCATTTGGCCTTACTAAGCCTCAGTTTCCTCACCTGTAATGCATTACTCACCTCACAGAGTTGTAGCAGAAGTGCTTTGTAAACATTGCAGCAATATGAAAGGTTGACTTTTGCTGCTAGTTATGAACTCAAGATTGGAGCTTCTTGAATTTTCTGTTTCTACCTGAGGCAGCATCATTCTAGTCACCAAGGTTTGTAAATTCAGTCATCCTTGATGATTCCTCTCCTTTACAGAGACCTGGCCTCTTAGCTAGAAAAAAAAATGAGTTTGTCTTATCCATGACACATAATTAGAGTGTGACCTGGGCTAGCCATAAATTTTTCATGTTAAATGAAACTCCTTAATACCTAAAGTGCAAGACTATATGAATAAGAAGTATCATCATAAGTCTAGTTTCAATCCCAGTTCCTTTCCCATCACCAATTATTATTATTATTATTAGTCCTCAAAATAGAATATGATAACTATTTTTTAAAAATTTACTTTAGTTTCAATTCACAGAACAAAATAATTTCAATTCACAGAACAAAATAAGCATTTCCATAAAAAAGATGATTGCACATGAAACTCCAAATCTACCATATAGATTGCTATTCCCTCCAAAGCAAAAGTTTTCATGTAAATTTATTTATATTTGCTTTCTTTTCTTCCCTCCCTACTCTGCCCTAGAGATGACTACCATTAGACACAAATATGTATATATATATATATATACATATATATGTATGCATGTGTGTATGTAAAATTATTCTATACATATTTCTGTTTGTCAGTACTTTCTCTGGATGCTATGGGATCATTCTTCATATGCCCTTTATCTTTAATTTTTGTATTTATATTAGTAAAAATGATATAATTTCTCAAAGTGATTTTTTAAAAATTTTAAGACAATGGAGTTGACTTGTCAAAGGTCATACAACTAAGCAACTATTAAGTGTCTGAGGCCAGATTTGAACTTAGTTTCTCCTCACTTCAGGACCACCTAGCTGCGCTATGATTTTTAAAACTATACAGTGTTCTCCTCGTTCTGTTCACTTGACTCTTCAGCGCTTTGTAGAAGTCTTTCTAAAATCATTGAGCTTTTCACTTCTTATAATAGTAGTATTCTGAATACCTAATTCATATATATATTGGCAAGTACTTTGCATAGGCTATCTTGATCCCTACAACAACCCTGCAAGTTTGGGATTTATTATCATCCCCATTTTACAGGCAAGGAAACCAAGGCAGAGGTTAAGGTATTCACTTAGTGTCACATAGCTAGTAAATGTCTTAGGCAGAATTTGAACTTAGATCTTCCTGATTCCAGGTTCAGCATTCTCCACTCTATCTAACAGCTGCCTGAATTCAGGCCTTATTCAACCTTAATCAAATTAAAATCCTGCTGCTTCCTAATATAAATCTACTCAAGCCGTTCAGGTAGCCACCTAAGCAAACTATTCTCATACCTTCCTCTTAAGATTTATTGCATATAATTTTCCTCTTCCAGGAATAGCTTCCTCCCATCTCTTCTGCTCATATAAACCTCATTCATATTTCAAAGGTCACCTCAAGTCTCTACATTCTATGAAGCCTCTTCCAGCCACACCAGACTACATTGTTTTTCTCTCTTCTCCCAGCTCCTGGGCAATTTAGTCTATCACTTCTCTTTTTAAGTTGTTTTATAATTTATTACATTTATTTCCCATTATCAAATGTCTGTGTTTGATTTTTCCCTTTTGTTTTTAGGATACATTTTTATTCTAAAAACTTTAAAGAGTAGAGATGGATTTTAAAAATAGTGATAGATGGCTATAGTGTAAATGTTTATCCTAGTACCATAGATTTTAGAATTGTAGCGGTCTTTAAAGATCATCAGATTTAACCCAAGGAAAGTGTCAAATTAATTTTGTTGTAATGGAAGTTTATTGAGCATAAAATCCACATGGCTAATGTGGAAGTATGTTTTATAAGTTTTCATGTGTATAATGGGTATTGTATTTCTTGCCTTCTTAAAAGTGGGGAGCCAGTGAAGGGAGGGGAGAAAATTTTGAACTGAAAATATAAACTAAAAAAAATTAGCATGGAATCTGAAATCAGAAAACCTGGTTCAAATCCCAGTCCTGCAACTTCCTCACCAAGTGTCCAAGCCCTCTCTCAGTTTTATTTTATTTATTAATAAAATATAGTGGCTAAACTGAGTGGTTCCCAAGCCCCTCTTGGTCCTAAATTCTGTAACTTTTATTTAAAAGTTAGAGAACTGGCCTTGATAGGAGCTAGCTGCTACTTGTTATCTTGGTTTATTTCTTATCTTGCTTTTGTTCTTGCTATTTTATTGGTTGAGTGATTTATATTGAAATCTTTGTCTCTTCCTAAATAAGGAAGATGAAGGGAGGAGGAGGAGCAGAAGCAATTCCACAACTAAGCAGTTCACATTTGTAAAGGGACTATTGTCATATTGGTTTTTAGTGATTCTGATTTTATTTTAACCGATGTTGTTGTCTAATGGTGGTATTTAAATACTGTGCATTTTGACATTCTGTGAGAGAAAGCTAAGCTGTGTAAACATTTAGTCACTGCAAACACTCTGATTTGCCACAATTATTTATCTGTATCCATAGGAAATAACAACCTGTTTGTAAATTAAGGACATTATCCTAGTCTAACATCTCCAGTCCTACTTTTCCCAAAAGGTACCGAAGTACAATTGTAATATTTTGAAATAAATTTCATAGGTCATAAGATAGATTTCATTTATAAATGAAAAGCATGACCTCTAGATTGAATGACAGATGCCAACATGTATGTTTTTGATATTTTTACAGGAATTGCCTACCTTTTTGCCAAAGCATACTTAGTTTCCAAGAAACCTCAGTATCTGGACACTTGTATCCGGTGTGGGGAGCTCACATGGCGAAAAGGACTGTTGAAGAAAGGACCTGGAATCTGCCATGGTGTGGCTGGCAGTGCCTATGTATTCCTCCTATTATATAGGCTGACTGGAAACTCTAAATATATCTACAGAGCGCAAAGGTCAGCAGTGTCTCCAAAGAATTGCACCTTTTCCCAATAACATCTGTTCTTTTTATAGCTATAAGGTTACTACAGCTTTCCCACTTTAAGAAATGGAAAGAGAGTGATGCTGGGTGCCCACATCATCTTAGATTCTTTAGTGCATGATTGGTCTGTTTGCATCATTCATCTAGTCTGCATCTGAATGAGGAAAGATGATAGTCCTTCTGTCCGATCTGACACTGAGGGGTAGAAGTGATTTAGAGAATAAAAGGATCAAACTAACAAACCATCTAGCTCTATATTTTCTTTTTTTGAATGGGCTTGGGAAAGAGTTTGGTTTTTTTATCAAAAGTTTAGTAATGTACCCTAAAATTTACCATTACATGTATTTAAAAGTCTATGAATATAGGGGCAGCTAGGTGGTGCAGTGGATAGAGCCCCGGACCTGGAGTCAGGAGTACTGAGTTCAAATCCGGCCTTGGACACTTAATAATTACCTAGCTGTGTGGCCTTGGGCAAGCCACTTAATCCCATTGCCTTGCAAAAAAATAAAAATAAAAAAAAGGTCTATGAATGTGACAAATGCCATTGAACTCATTCATGTTTTTCATCCCTGTTATTTGTCCTAGCAATCCATATCCTTATTACCCTTGCTGAAAAGTTGTGTTTCTAGACTTTGGTTAGTCTATTTAGAGAGTAGAAGGATAAGGAATGCAGAATGGGAAATTTGGAAAGTAACCAAAACTTTGGCAACTGAGCTCCAAACTCTGCCCACTAAGCCACATTAAGCCTTCTTTTTACTGTGAAGAATCTCTATCTTTTTATCTTACAAGTAAAAGAGGTCCCTTCTTTACCTAGAAGACAACATACAAGTAATATGATTTTGTCTCGTTTATGTATTTTCCCCTTATTCTCTAACATTGATCATGAACATCAAATGATAAGTATAGAAATATCTCATCTATCCAGAATGCAGTCATTTGGTAATATCTATAACATAGTCAAGAACTGGAAAATAAGCTTTTAAAAAGCATGTGAGCATCCAAGGTAAATATTCCTAAGTCCATGCCCTAAAGTTCATGTATTTTTCTCAAAAGGAAACCTCTGACCCTTACTCTGAGTCAGGTGGGTGGGACAATAGAGTGCTGGACCTGGAGTCAGGAAGAAAAGTTCAAATCCAGCTTAAAGGACAGTTAACTAGCAATATGACCATAGGCAAGGCATTTAACCTCTTTCTTGGTTTCTTTATCCTATAAAAGGGCTATAATACCTCCCAGGGTTGTTGTGAGTAAAACATGAAAGAATTTTTGTTAATTACTTTGAAAATCTTTAAGTGCTATATGTGTATATATCTATATATATGGTAGCCATTATTATTTGACATATTCATGCTGCAGTTCATTATTTATTCTGTAGAACCAAACTTATTAGGCAAATCAAATTAGGAGGGAAGGTAGGCAGGAAGGGAGAAAAAACTACTTTAGGCAAGGCAACTAAGAAGTCCATTGAGTTACAGGAGGTTTTCCTGGACCACATGGTAATATCTTATACTCCAGATGTCATGTTTTTCCATGAATCTTTTTATACTCCAACAATCTAATATTTCATTACTTTGGGTATGACTTCCAATGATACATTGTCAACTCTCCACAATTTGACAGTCATTGAGAATTTTTGTGAATTTTTGTCATCCTGCTCTTTATGATTGTAGCTTGAGCAGTCTCCAGAAGTCATATAACCTATAACCAAGCCTTCTTCAAAGTATTAAACTTGTTCTATGTTTGTAAAGCCCAAGATTACCCATGAATGAGTAAGAAGCATTAGAAAAAGACTTAGAGGAAGTTTAAAGATCTCACATTAATAAATGCTCTTGGAAAAATGAAGTGCTCTCCTATATGTAATTTTGCATAACTGTTAGATATGGATACTGATTCTATCTGGGGTGGAGTTATCAGAGCTTTGTCTCAGGACACTGAATTTGAAGCATGCCACATTTATAAGGTTCTGATACCACTTTAGTCCTCCAGGGGCACAGAAATAACAGAACTTAAAAGCTAGTTAATAATTAGTTAAAATCGGAAATCCTCTTTCACCCTTCTTCCCTACCTGCCCTTTGCCTCAGAAGTTGGTTGTGATATTTGCCCCAGGTATAAAAACTCCTAGTTGTGGCTCTGATAGGCACATCAGAGCTATCACAAATATCAACAGAATTTATTAATCCCCAAAGTAGTGTCATATGGCAAAAGAAATGGGGCCCTATCTCAATCTAATGGAACAACAGCCTTAAATATGTTTGTGATCTTGACTCTTAAAATTACTTTTCAGGGTCATAAATATATTCAGTTTTCATAATGGTTCAGATGGATCTATTCTCTTTGAGATTTGTGAGAAAGATGACATTGAGGTAATCTCCCCTGACTCATGATAATAACATCCTTCATTGGAAAGCAAATGACCATGCTGCTTGAGAAAATGAAGTGTATAATTCTAGTTTCTTTTAGAAAAGTTAATTTGACCATGGCTATATAAATCCCAAGTTAATCTAAAGATAGGGTCAGTTGGAAAATGTGTTGCTCCCTAATAAGTTTTAATCTTTATTATAAATAGTAACTGTTTCCTGTTTGACCAGAAACTCTGAGTCTAGCTTTCCTGGATTGATTCTTTTGTGATGGCAAACTAGGTGATTTTTTTCCTCTCAATTCTTAGCCTTAATCACTGAATGGATGTTGCCTTAGACAAACTGAGACCTGGGAAAGACCTTAGCTTAAAAGGACCAAGGTCTCCCACTGCTGTTATCTTGACTTATGTCTTGCTCCTGGACTCTGATGTCTCTGGAGGAGAGGGTGAGTCTAGTGACTTTGTGAAGCTCTGCCTTACTTAAAGCAAAATAATTTGTAAGTTAAGATATCATGCTCAGGATGTCGTTGGCCCTCTTCCAAATGAAGGATGAGCAACAACATTTGGGGACATATATATCTATATATATTTGGATAGATGGATAGATAGATATATTAGACACGATAATGCAGAAAAGCATAACACTCTGAGACTTCCATGCAAGCAATAGTATAAGATGTAAAGTTCAATATTGGATGTTCATGGTGTTTGTCCTTCATTTTCTTTTTTTTTTTTATATTTTTCCCCCCCAAGGCAATGGGGTTAAGTGGTTTGCCCAAGGCCACACAGCTAGGTAATTATTAAGTGTCTGAGGTCAGATTTGAACTCAGGTACTCCTGACTCCAGGGCCAGTGCTCTATCCACTGTGACACCTAGCTGCCCCAAAGAATATATATTTGTCCTTCATTTTTGAAGAAAATCATGACATCATGGCATCAGGTAATACCATGACAAGCACGTGAATTGGATTTGAGTGAGGGGGTGCTGTACTCATCAGTCTCGCTTTCTCCTCCAGAGACATCAGAATCCAGTGGCCAGATATGAATCAGGACTACTGGATGTGAGCAATCAGAATTAAGTGACTTGCCCAGGGTCACACAGCTAGTAAGTGGCAAGCATCTGAGGCTGGATTCGAGCTTGTCTTCTTGAATCCAAGGCCAGTGCTCTATCCACTGCACCACCTAGCTGCCCTAATAATGATCTTGAATCATCCTGAAAAGATGAAATTTGTTCAATATCAGTTTTAAGTCTGAGAATTATATATATAATTTATAAATATGCATACTTGCAAGTATATGTATGTATATATATATGCATATATATACACACATGTATACACATATATATATATTTCTATCTCAAATGGTTAAAAACACTTTTGATGAATAATGAGGTATGCTCCTCAGTTATGGATAACAGTATATCGGATTCAGAAATAGGGGCTCCTAAATCATACATAAAGATCACAGCAAGCTGCATATTGAATTGGAAAATCATCTGCTGTTCAATCATTTTTCACTGAGGTCTAACTCTTTGTTATCCCATTTGGGTTGTCTTGGCAAAGATACTGATTTGCCATTTCATTTTCCAGGTCAATTTAGAAATGAGGAAAACTTAGGCAAACAAGATTAAGTGATTTGCCCAGGATCACATAGCTAATAAGTATTTAAGGCCAGATTTGAACTTAGGCTCTTCTGACTCTAGCGCTGGTGGTCTGTGCCATCTAGCCACCCCTACTCACATTCATATACACACATATTTTATATGTAATATATGCATGTGTCTATAAATATAGATATAGATAAATACATCAAAATCAAATAGGAACTACAAGTTGCACTCCAAAGTGTTGTGCACCACATGGTTGATACTTCTGATCTAGAAAATTCAATTCCTCAAAATTTTGTCCCCCTCCCCCAAAGTGTCAGATGACCAAGATTTTACTGCATTAGGCATTTCTAAGGTTTGTAGCATTTGTTTGATGTAAACTTTTCATTTGGACTGAAAAATTAGCTCTATTTCTTTCTTTTTGTTTTTTTTTATTAAAGATATTATTTGAGTTTTACAATTTTCTCTCAATCTTGCTTCCCTCCCCCCACCCCCACCCCACAGATAGCACTCCATTAGTTTTTACTTTGTTTCCATGTTGTACCTTGCTTCAAATTGGGTGTGATGAGAGAGAAATCATATCCTTAAAGAGAACAGAATTCTCAGAGGTAACCAGATCAGACAATAAGATATCTGGGTTTTTTTTTTTTCCAAATTAAGGGAATAGTCCTTGTACTTTGTTCAAACTCCACAGCTCATTATCTGGATACAGATGGTACTCCCCTTTGCAGACAGCCCAAACTTGTTCCCAATTGTTGCACTGATGGAATGAGCAAGTCCTTCAAGGTTGAACATCACTCCCTTGTTACTGTTAGGGTGTACAGTGTTTTTCTGGTTCTGCTCATCTCACTCAGCATCAGTTCATGCAAATCCCTCCAGGTTTCCCTGAAATCCTGTCCCTCCTGTTTTCTAATAGAACAATAGTGTTCCATGACATACATATACCACAGTTTGCTAAGCCATTCCCCAATTGAAGGATATTTACTGGATTTCCAATTCTTTGCCACCACAAACAGGGCTGCTATAAATATTTTTGTACAAGTAATGTTTTTACCCTTTTCCCTCATCTCTTCAGGGTATAGACCCAGTAGTAGTATTGCTGGGTCAAACGGTATGCACATTTTTGTTGCCCTTTGGGCATAGTTCCAAATAGCTCTCCAGAAGGGTTGGATGAGTTCACAGCTCCACGAACAGTGTACTAGTGTCCCAGATTTCCCACATTCCTTCCAACAATGATCATTATCCCTCCTGGTCATACTGGCCAATCTGAGAGGTGTGAGGTGGTACCTCAGAGAAGCTTTAATTTGCATTTCTCTAATAATTAATGATTTGGAGCATTTTTTCATATGGCTATGGATTGCTTTGATCTCCTCATCTGTAAATTGCCTTTGCATATCCTTTGACCATTTGTCAATTGGGGAATGGCTTTTTGTTTTAAAAATATGACTCAGTTTTCTGTATATTTTAGAAATGAGTCCTTTGTCAGAATCATTAACTGTAAAGATTGTTTCCCAATTTACTACTTTTCTTTTGATCTTGATTACATTGGTTTTATCTAAGCAAAAGCTTTTTAATTTAATGTAATCGAAATCACCTAATTGGTTTTTAGTGATGTTCTCCAACTCTTCCTTAGTCATAAACTGTTCCCCTTTCCATAGATCTGACAGGTAGACTAGTCCTTGATCTTCTAATTTGCTTATAGTATTGTTTTTTATGTCTATGTCCTGTAACCATTTGGATCTTATCTTGGCAAAGGGTGTGAGGTGTTGGTCTAATCTAAGTTTCTTCCATACTAACTTCCAATTATCCCAGCAGTTTTTATCAAAGAGGGAGTTTTTATCCCAGTGGCCGGACTCTTGGGGTTTATCAAACAGCAGATTACTATACTCCTTTCCTGCTTTTACACCTAGTCTATTCCACTGGTCCACCACTCTATTTCTTAGCAAATACCAAACAGTTTTGATGACTGATACTTTATAATATAATTTTAGATCGGGTAGTGCTAAGCCACCTTCGTTTGCATTTTTTTTCATTAAGCTCCTGGCAATTCTTGACTTTTTATTTCTTCATACAAATTTACTTACAATTTTTTCTAACTCATTCAAGTAATTTTTTGGAATTTTGATTGGTATGGCACTAAACAGATTGTTTAGTTTTGGTAGAATTGTCAGTTTTATTATATTAGCTCTCCCTATCCATGAGCAGTTGGTATTTGCCCAGTTATTTAAATCTGATTTAATTTTTGTGAGAAGTGTTTTATAATTGTTTTCAAAAAGATGCTGAGTCTGTCTTGGCAAATAGACTCCCAAATATTTTACACTGTCTGAGGTTACTTTGAATGGGATTTCTGTTTATAGCTCTTCCTGCTGTTTCTTGCTAGACATATATAGAAAAGTTGAGGATTTATGGGGGTTTATTTTATAACCTGCAACTTTGTTAAAATTGTTAATTGTTTCCAGTAGTTTTTTGGTGATTTCTTGGGATTCTCTAGGTAGACCATCATGTCATCTGCGAAGTGAGAGTGTTGTCTCTTCCTTCCCAATTCTAATTCCTTCAATTTCTTTTTCTTCTCTAATTGCTGATGCTAACATTTCTAATACAATATTGAATAGTAGTGGTGATAATGGGCACCCTTGTTTCACCCCTGATCTTATTGGTAATGCCTCTAGCCTCTCCCCATTGAATATAATGCTTGTTGATGGTTTCAGATAGATACTGCTAATTATTTTAAGGAACAATTCATTTATTCCTACACTCTCTAGTGTTTTTAATAGGGATGGATGCTGTATTTTGTCAAAAGCTTTTTCAGCATCTATTGATATGATCATATGATTTCTGATAGGTTTGTTATTGATATAATTGAGTATACTAACAGTTTTCCTAATATTGAACCAACCCTGCATTCCTGGAATAAATCCTACTTGATCATAATGTATTATCCTAGTGATGACTTGTTGTAGTCATTTTGCTAAGATTTTATTTAGGATTTTTGCATCTATATTCATCAGGGAAATAGGTCTATAATTTTCGTTCTCTGTTTTAACTCTTCCCGGTATAGGTAACAGTACTATATTGGTTTCATAGAAAGAGTTAGGCAGAGTTCCATCTTTCCCTATTTTTCCAAAGAGTTTATATAGGATTGGAACCAATTGTTCCTTAAATGTTTGGTAGAATTCACTTGTGAATCCACCAGGCCCTGGAGATTTTTTTTAGGGAGTTCAATAATGGCTTGTTGAATTTCTTTTTCTGAGATAGGGTTGTTTAGGTATTTAATCTCTTCTTCATTTAACCTGGGCAACTTATATTTTTGTAAATATTCATCCATTTCACTTAGATTATCAAATTTATTGGCATAGAGTTGGGCAAAATAATTTTGAATTATTACTTTAATTTCCTCCTCATTGGTGGTGAGTTCACCTTTTTCATTTATAATACTAGCAATTTAGTTTTCTTCTTTCTTTTTTTAATCAAATTGTCCAGAGGTATATCAATTTTATTGGGTTTTCATAATACCAACTTTTGGTTTTATTTATTAATTCAATAGTTTTTTTGCTTTTGATTTTATTAATTTCTCCGTTAATTTTTAAAATTTCTAATTTGGTATTTGGTTGGGGATTTTTGATTTGTTCTTTCTCTAATTTTTTTAGTTGCATGTTTAGTTCATTGATTTCTTCTTTGTCCAATTTATTCATATAAGCATTTAGAACTATAATATATCCCCTGAGAGTTGCTTTGAACGAATCCCATAGGTTTTGGTATGTTGTTTCATTATTATCATTATCTAGGATAAAATGGTTAATTCTTTCTATAATTTGTTTTTTGGCCCACTCATTTTTTTAAAATGAGGTTATTCAGTTCCCAATTTGCTCTGGGTCTATATCTCCTTGGCCCAGTATTGCATATGACTTTTATTGCATTGTGATCTGAGAAAGATGTATTCACTATTTCTGCCTTTCTGCAGTTGATCATTAGGCTTTTATGTCCTAGTACATGGTCAATTTTTGTATAAGTTCCATGTACTGCAGAGAAAAAGGGATATTCCTTTCTATTCCCATTCAGTTTCCTCCATAAGTCTACCACATCTAATTTTTCTAAACAATCTATTTACCTCCCTAATTTCTTTCTTGTTTGTTTTATGATTTGATTTATTTATATCTGATAGCAGGAGGTTGTGGTCTCCTACTAGTAGAGTTTTGCTGTCTATGTCTTCCTGTAATTTTTTCAGCTTGTCCTCTAAGAATTTGGGTGCTGTCCCACTGGGTGCATATACATTCAATATTGAAATGACTTTATTGTCTATGGTACCTTTTAGGAGGATAAAGTTTCCTTCCTTATCTCTTTTAACACTGTCTATTTTTGCTGCTGCTTTGTCTGAGATAAGGATTGCTACCCCTGCTTTTTTTACTTCACCTGAAGCAAAATATATTTTGCTCCAACCTTTTACCTTTACTCTATATGTATCTCTCTGCTTCAAATGAGTTCCTTGTAAGCAGCATATTGTAGGATTCTGGTTTTTAATCTACTCTGCTATTTGCTTATGTTTTAAGGGAGAGTTCATCCCATTCACATTCAAGGTTATGATTGCTAATTCTTTATTGCCCTCTGTGCTATCTTCCCTCTGTTTGTATTTTTTCCCTTTCCCCCCCTTTTATCCATATTCCCCAGTATTTTGTTTTTGAATACCACCCCCTTCAGTATGTTTGCCCTCCTATATCACACCCTCCCCTTTCTTTCCCCTTTCCCTTTTTCCTTTTTCCCTTCCCTTCCTTTTGTTATTTCCCCTTATTTCCTCCACTCCCTTTCCTTTTCTCTGTGCCCCCTCCCCTTTTCCCCTTTTAATATTTGAAAAGTTAGTTGTTTTATAAGTTAACTGAGTATATGTAGGTTGACTTTAAGCCAAGTCTGCTGAGAAGAAGATTCAGGTGTTTCTCCTCTGCTCCCTTCTTCCCCTCTATTACCATAGGTTTTTTTGTACCTCTTAGTGTAATGAGATTTGTCCCATTCAATCCCCTCCCTCCTCCTGTCTCTTTCCTGTCCCCATTTTTAGGGAGGTAATGTATTTTTTTAGATCATTCTATCTAGGTCATAGAAAATTATGAGTGTCTGTCCCTTTTAGTTCAGTATATTCTATTGGATAGAGTCAAAATTCCTGAGAGTTATTAGAGTCTTTCTCCCAAGTGGGGTTAAAGCCAGTTACATCCCATTAGATAGCAGTCTCATGGATAGGTCACGAATATCCATCGTTTCTGGCTAGGTGTATTCTCTCTGTTAGAGTTACACTTCTCAGGATTTATGAGATTCTCTTCCTCTCCCCCCCATGCTGGAATATAGCCAGTTTCAACATACTGGATTGCATTTTTTTCCTTTTACCCCCCTCCCTTTTTTTCACCTTTTCATGTGTCTCTTGAACCTCCTGTTTGATATCCAAATTTTCTGTTTAGCTCTGGTCTTTTCATCAGAAATTTTTGGAATTCTTCCATTTCATTAAATGTCCATCTTTTTCCCTGGAAGAGAATGCTCAGCTTTGCAGGAAAGTAGATTCTTGGCTGCATTCCAAGCTCCCATGCTCTTCGAAATATCTCGTTCTAGGCCCTTCGATCCCTTAAATTTGATGCAGCCAGGTCCTGCGTGATCCTTACTGTGGCTCCTTGATATTTAAATTGCTTCTTTCTGGCTGCTTGCAGGATTTTCTCTTTTATCTGATAGTTCTGCAGTTTGGCCACAACATTCCTTGGTGTTTTCATTTTTAGGATCTTTTTCTGGTGGGGATCGATGTAATCTTTCAATAACTACTTTGACCTCCGATTCCATGATATTAGGGCAGTTTTCCATCACTAGATCCTGTAATATTAATTCCAGGCCTTTTTTTCTCTTCAATGTTTTCAGGAAGTCCTATAATTTTCAGGTGGCCCCTCCTCTTTCTATTTTCAAGGTCAGTGGTTTTGTTGATGAGGTATTTTACATTTGCTTCTATTTTTTCTACTTTTTGGTTTTGTTTAACTGACTCTTACTGTCTCATGGAGTCATTAGTTTCTGTAGACTCCGTTCTTTTTTGTGGGGAGGAGTTTTCTTCATTAACCTTTTGCAACTCCTTTTCCAATTGGTCAATTCTAGTTTTGAAAGAGCTTTCCATTTGACCAATTGAGGTTTTGATAGAATTAATTTCTGTTTGTATTTGCTCATTTGAGGATCTGATTTATTCTCCTTTTGTGTTTGTCCAATTGTACTTTCTAAGGTTTTGTTTTCTTATTGCAAGGTATTAATTGTCTCTTCCCAAATTTTTAAGCTCCTTCCTTATTTCTTCAAGGAAGTCTTTCTGTGCTGGAGACCAGATTGTATTCTCCTCAGATGTTCCAGGTCTCTCTGAATTGGGGGTCTTTCCCTTCCAGGAATTTTTCTGTGGATCCACCTTTCCGCTGATCCTTCTTCATTATGCTAAGACCTTGAGTTGGGGGAGGGGGGCTGGTTCACCTGGGCTTGGGATCGCTGAAGGCTTTATTGAGTGCAGTTTCTCTGGCTGGCCAGTAGGAGGTGCTGGTTGTCCTTCCTGGAGTGTCTGTGACCTTGGTTGACAGGCCTTCTCCCTTTGCGTGGGGAGAGGAATTGGAGCTATTGAATTATTTTGCCTTCAATCAATGCTGGGCTTTACCCTGGCCTGAGGTCATTCCTCAGCTGGGCTGGTTCTTCTGCTCACACACCTGGACCTGAGGCAGAAGTAGTTTGCATTTGTTTGGGAGGAGGCCTCTGTGCAATGGAGGCGTGGGCTCAGAGTTTCTCAGACCTGAGGAGCTCAGCGATGGTGTCCAAAGCTCTCCTGCACCAGACCTCTCCCCGCATCCCCTTCCCCAAGCTTCAGGGTGACAGCACCAACACCAGCGCCTCTGTTTCCCCGTGGACCCAAGCTCCCCTTGTATAGCCCCATCGCTGATCCAGCAGGTCTGGCTCTTGGGCTCTCAGACTCACGGTTCCAATTCAGCTGTTAATCTGGCTGATCCCAGGCTGATCTTCCCTTGGAGCCCTGACTCACCTGCTGGTACTCAGCCAAGGCTCCTGCAGGAGACAAATCCTGAGGTAGATTTTCCTCTCTTGGCTTTTCTTTCTGGGTTTCCTGGTGCGGTATTCTTTTAAGAGGTTTGTTTCTTGTGATAGATGGGGAAGAGATCAGGAGACTTTAGAACTGTGCCTGTCTTCTCTCCGCCATCTTGGCCGGAAGACCAATTAGCTCTATTTCATACTCATTTAATACCTAATATCCTTGAAGACACTGTCAGGAAAGCTTCCCCTGGCTGCAGTCAGATTTTTGTCCTTTGGTCCACACTAACAGCTGCCCTGTGGTCATGCCAGACATCTTTCCCAGGTGCTAATTAAGAATCATCAATAATAGCAATAACAAAACCCTTCTATTTCTTTATTAATTCTATCAACTCTCACTCTATTCAAATGCTTTAATGGTGCATAAAAGCACAACTTGCTGTTTGTTCATTTTCCACCTCTACCTATTCCCCTAGTTTTTGGGAAAATAACTTTTAAAAGAATTTTACTATATACACAATGATCTAAAACAACACGCAGACACACACACTCACAAATATACAAAACAAAATGAAATTCTGTGTGATTACAGTGTATATACCTGACCCCAAGAACTGGAAAAATGTGCCGCCTCTTTATTATTGAAATGAATACCTATGAAGTGAATGCTGCCTATATTTTCAGATTATCACATATTGGCTAATTTGCCTGCTATTTTTTCTTGCTAAATATTTGTTACAAGGGATGAATTACTAGGTAGAGCACAGGCAGAGAATCATGTGATAAAGAAAACAAAATGTATTGATAAATATATTGATAAAAATAATTTAAATTTTAATATAAGAAAAGAGAAGACCATCAAAAATGTATTATAATACTTTTTCTCCCACATCATAATCATTTCTTGAAAATATATCAAAAAAATGAAAAAAGGAAACTTCTAAATTGAGACTAAGCTTCCTTTTGACAACCAAGAAAACATATACCTTAGTGACTGAATCCAAACATGTTTACAATGCTTTCACAATAGTTTGTTTTGTTATATGCCCTCTAGATCACAGACAAAACTTTTGTTTTTTTAAACTATCTGAGAGTAGTGAAACTGATACTATCTTGTGTTTATTTTTTAAAAATGTTTTATATATATTTTAGCATATATTTTTATAAATATGTCTAACATTATTTATTAAAACCTTTTTGGGTTTTTTTTATAACTACCATTCTAATTCTTCTTCCCTTCTCTCCCAAAGTCATTCCTTTCTTATAATAAGGAATTTTAAAAAATAAAAAAGAAAGGGGAAAATAATTCAACAAAACTAATAAAAAATTAATAAATCTGATGACATGTCATGCTTCATTCCCTTGGATCCCTAGTTCTGCAAGGAATAGGAGGAAGGTGTCTTCTCATATCTTTTCTTTGGGGTCAAATTGGATAAAAGTAATTTTGTAGCATTCAGTTAGGGTTGTTTTGTTGCTGTTGTTATTTTTTCCATTTATATCATTATAGTCCTTGTATGGTGTATGATGTTTTCCTGGCCCTACCTATTTTACTCAATATCAGTTCACATTAGTCTTTCCGTGCATTCATCATTTTCATTGTCTATTACGACTATGAATTCTATCATTTTCATGTATTTTACATTCTCACCAAAATTTCTCCCTCACGTTACAGTTACCCAAGATTTAAAATCCTTTCATTTCACATTTCATACTGTCAGAATCATGGCACTAAGCGGCATTATTTCTTTTGCTTTATCTGTTTTTTAGCTGAGAAAATAGCACAGAGATCAGAATTGGAAATACAGTAAAGTAATCTAAACTTGAGTTTCCCTGTCCTCAATTTTGTCCATGAACCATACCACCCGTCTTTCTTCTCTGGATTTAAGCTCTAGATTCTTTTATCCAACAAGGTAAAAATAGGTCGGAGCAGCACAAAAGTGATACTATTTTGTCTCATTTATTTACTTTCTCCTTATTCTCAATCATTGATAACAATAATTAGTTAATAATTATATTTTAAATAAGTAATAGTTAATAAGTAATCTATAAGTTAAGAACAGGACAAAGCTCCCCTTCTGGATATATACATGTAAACATTTGCACATATGTAATCTGCTAGATTTCTATATATATTTCTATATATGCATTATAGTATTAACTCTTTAGTCATTTTCAGTTATGTTCAACTCTTTGTGTCATACAGTTCAGGGTCACATAATTAATAAGTCTTTGAGGTCAAATTTGAACTCAAATCTTCCTCATTCCAGATCCAAAATTCTATTCTCTGGGCCACCTTAATTGCAACTTTGTAACAATAATACCTGACTTTATATAGTATTTTTAAGGTTTGAAAAACTCTTTTCAAATATTATCTCATTTCATCCTCACAACTACCCTGGAAGGTAATTGCTAATATTTTCACATGTTATAGATGAGGATATTAAGGCAGACAGAGGTTATATAGCTAGTAAATTTTTGAAGTTGATGAGTCTTCTTGCCTTGAGACTCAGCCTTCTAGCCACTTTGCTACTTAGTTGCCCTATTGAAATTTTTTTTTTCTTTTTGGCAAGGCAAGTTAAGTGACCTGCCCAAGATCACACACAGCTAAGTAAGCATTAGTGTCTGAGGCAAGATTTGAACTCAGGTCCTCCCGACCCTAGGACCAATGCTCTATCCACTGCACCGCCTACCTGTCCCTATTGAAATCTTTTTACTAGTCACCAGCTAAGGTCTGGCTTAGAGTTAGAAAGTCTTTTTATTTCCCCTTTTTTAACTTTTCCATTGCTAACTGCTCTCAGTCAATATCTATTTAGTTGCTGTATTAACCAAGATAAAAAAATAAGGGGGGCTGGGGCGGAAATCATAGGTTAGAGCTGTCCAGTGCTATCTTAATTCTAAATACTTTTACTTTCCCATGTAAATGTGTGAAAGGGGAAAAGAGACAGGACTAGACCAAGACCATGGGTCAAGAACATTGTTTGCCCCAGGTCTTTATAAAATCTGGTCTTTTACATGTATATTTGGTCGGCACTGAGCTGTAAACAGAGGGAAAGGAGTCAATAGAAGGGGAGGAATTGAAAATGCCAGAGAGGAGAATAATTCATAGTGCAAAGCACTTATAAAAATGGAAGAGGAGAGCATTGTCAAGTCCACAGAGATGGGAATTAGCCTTGCAAATGAGGAAGCCCCCCCTTTTCCCCCTGAGACAGAATAGACCAAGAAATGCTGTACCTTCATACAGTATTATCTGATACATAAAATATATTTGCCTAATGGATTAAATGGTTTAAATAATGGTCTGAACATCATGGATTTTTGTGCTGGCACCATTTCCCGAGCCCTTTTTCTGTGCTTTTGTTCTTCATCAGGAAAATGGAAGTACTGCTTAACATTTGTTATATCTGTGCTTCTCAAGACTGTCAAAGATATCAAGGGAAAATTATCTATGATCTTTTTCTTTTATTCTTCTTGAATGAAAATTCTTCCCATTAAATACAAAGCATTATTATGAAACTCAAAAATTCAGCTAAAGCATTTACATATTGTGGCACATGCAAAATTATAAACAAATGATATAAAATGAATTCAAATAGAATCCCATTTTTATCTTCTGAAATTACTGGAAAGGTCTTGCCTATTTACTTTAAGTAGCTTTCATGGAAACCAAATGCTTCAACAAGGCAAAACAGCTAATGAATCTTATATAACCCTTATGAAGTTCTTAAACATGACATTTGAACAATTGTTGTTTAAATGGAAAAGAATTCCCATATCTTAGCATCCAATACACCGATTTCCTTTTTTTCCTTTTCTTTTTTATAGAGAGCAAAGTGGTCCAGGCAATGAACAAAAAAAAATAATTACTGAATTAATTGTTTATGATTATGTCTCTATCATGAAACATTTTCATACTATTTGGTTTTTTTGTTTAAAAAAATCAGAATTCATTCTGTCTGACTTTGATGTTGGTGTTGGATACCATAAAGGTTGGCTAGTGGACAGAGTGCTGGCCCTGGAGTAAGAAACATCTGAGTTCAAATGCAGCCTCATATGCTTACTAGCTAAATATCTTAAGTAAATCATTTAACCTTATATGCCTCAGTTTTCTCATCTGTAAAAGAAATGGAAAAGAAAATGGCAAATCATCCTTGCCAGGAAAATCACAAATGGAATTACAAAGAGTTAGATATGACTGAAGTAACTGAACAAAAACAAAATTCGGTAAGTTACATAGGTAGCTACATACTTGCCTTCTTTTAAAAGACATGCATCCCCATTTGTTAAAGACTAGAACCTATGGTACAATCTGGAACATTTTCTTATAACAGAGATTTTCTGTCAAATACAAAGGAAATCAAGGTCAGTGAAACTATCCCCAAAAGAATGTGACATATTCATTTTAAAGAAACATAATATTTATTTATTTCCATTTGGGGAGAACAAAACTATGGCTATTGATTTTCTTTTCATTTTTCTTTTTTTTTTTTTTTCCTTTTTGATTCAATGAGGGGGGGAAGAGTTCTCATGGAAAGTCAAATTGTCTTTCTTTGAGAACACTAAAATAATTGGATTTTCTTGACAAAATGATAGTTTGGTAGAAAACATCAATATTTATTTAATTACTCTGTAGTGGAGTAAGTGTTGGATTTCAAGACATAGGACCTAGATTCATATCCTAGGTCTTCTACTAATTCCCTGAGTGACTTTGGGTAAATCAATTCTCTGGGCTTCAGTTTCCCAAAAAGTAAAATAAAGGAATTGGACTTGATGATCTCTGAGGTCCCTTTTGCCTTTAAATCTACAATCTGATTATATGAGCTGAAATTTTTTAAAAAATAAAATATTGTTGATTGTTTTGTTTCTATGTTGCCTTGCATCCTTTTCCTTCCTCAAGACAAATATAATTTTGAGGAAAAGGAAAATGTTGTTCTTTGTATTTACAATATTATATGTATTAATGTTTGTAAGATTCCAAAATATTAACATATCTATTTGTTTTAGCCATTTCCTCAAACAATAGGCATCTATCTATTTTGTTTCTATTTCTTGCTAACAAAAAATTGCTACTATAAATATTCTGGTGTATATAGAACTTTTTTTTTTTAATCAATGATCTCCTTAGGGTATATGTCTAGCAGTGGAATCTCTTGATCAGAAAGCATAGTGTCATCATCATCAACAAGTTTGCAAATATCTTCACAGATAAGCAAAATATTGGTTGTCCAAAGACTTATGTCAGATACTTACTAACATTTGTTATTTTTATAGAATAAATGTTTATCTAGAGCCTGTATTTATACCATTGTTTTCACTTTGAAGATTAAGTTTAAACCCAGAAAAGTTAAGTTCCCTTCAACCTCATAGTACTTTATTCCCTGATTCTCTTTTCCTATTATAATAATAATAATAGCTGACAACATTTATATTACACTTTCAGATTAGCAGAGTGCTTTACAAATATCTCATTTGGGGGCAGCTAGGTGGCACAGTGGATAGAGCACCAACCCTGGAGTTAGGAGGACCTGAGTACAAATTCAACCTCAGACACTTAATAATTACTTTGCTGTGTGACCTTGGGCAACTAACTTAACTGCTTTGCCTTGCAAAAACAAATAACTCATTTGATATGCTAATCCCAAGAGGTAAATGTTATTATTATTCCCAGATTATAGGGGTTGGGGAATGTTAGGTGACTCACCCAGGGTTGCAAAACTAAGTGTCTGAAGCTAGAGATGAATTCAAGTCTTTCAGATTCCGGGTTCAACACTATATTCACAGAAGCACTTCTATAGTTTAGTACTTTTATTTGTCCAAATCTAACTCCATTTTTTTCTAAGTGAAAACAAAGGTTTTGGGCCAAATCCTTTGAAATGATCCAATTCTAACTCCATTTTTTTCTAAGTGAAAACAAAGGTTTTGGGCCAAATCCTTCGAAATGATCAAACTTGAAATTCATTGGATTTTCTACAAGCCAGGCCGATTTATAATGTGGAAATTCTCATTGGCAAACTCTTGATGTTCTCTTATTTTCTTTCTCTCTCTCTCAGGTTTGCAGAGTTCTTGTTTACAGAAGAATTTAAAGCAGGGTCCCGGGTCCTGGAGAGTATCTACAGTCTGTATGAAGGTTTCTCCGGGACAGTGTGCTTCCTGATTGATCTGCTGCAGCCTGGCCAGGCAGAATTCCCTCTTTTCAGTGTCTTTGTTTAGAAGACGACAATCACCAATGAGGTCATGCAAAGGCATCTGTGATTTTCCTTTAGCATACAAGGAAGGCAATTTATACATATGCCAGATTCAGCGGTGTCACTACCACTAGCCTTAACATTGCTGGGGATTGGACTCGGGGGAGAGAGGAATGTTGGGGGGTCTAGTGATGGTAAAAATACTAGACTAGATACTAGAAGGAAATCTGCATCTTTTTTTAAATTGCATTTCTTTTTTTTTTCCAACTTTTTTTTTGGTTTTGCAAGGCAATGGGGTTAAGTGACTTGCCCAAAGGTCACACAACTAAGTAATTATTAAGTGTTTGAGGGTTTGAGTCTGGATTTGAGCTCAGATCCTCCTGACTCCAAGGCAGTGTTCTATCCACAGCACCATCTAGCTGCCCCAAATGGATTTCTGATGAAATGTTTTAGGTTTTTTGCTTGTTTGTTTTGTTTTGTTTTAATTGCATTTCTTAAAAGCTTAGAAGTTTCTCTATTTTAAGGAATAAACAAACATGATACCTGAAGTGAGGGAAAGAGAAAGAAACATGAATTATCTTTCAGTTGGTAGCATAGAAAAACAAATGAATATAAAAAATGAAAATCTAAAAAATATTAATGCCCTGGAGAGTGGAAAGAGAACTAAACAGATGTAGGCACTCCCCACTTTTAAATCCAAAAACAAAGGCAATCAAAGACTTCTAGAACTGAAAAGTTTAAAAAAGGGATAAAGCTTTCTAACTAAGACAAAATCTTCTTGTTTTAAGACTTGTGATCTATACTTTTGGAAATGTTATTTTTGCTGAACAGATATGTTTGGCCAGAGCCCACATTTTCCCATTGCCTTGGGCACTTTGAAGAAATGATTTCACAATTAATTCTAAACCCAGAGATATTAAATATCCTCCAACCTCATAGTGTATCTTTCTCTGATACCTTTCTTTTTCATTAAAATAATAGAAATGCACATAAAATGCTTTAGCTTAGCCAATGTAGCAAGTGTTGCTATTAAGTACTTTTCTTTGTTCTGATGTGTTAACAGTATTGTCTAGTAATTGAATTTTAATTCAACAAATATTTGTGTAGCTTCTTCTCTGTGCAAGGTGTTAGTATTAAAGGATAAAAAAGAAAAATCTCAGACTCTGTCCTCAGAAGTTTACATCTGGTACAGGGAATGGAGTCTATACACAATACCTAAAATACAAATTAAATTATCAGTAAGTACATTAAAGATGTTGTTCAGGATGAAGTGAGAGATTAGAAAAGGCAGGGATCATTTCTAGCTCATAGAATCAGGAATAACGTGGCATCTGAGGTGGACTTTGAAAGAGAAGGATTCTGGAAGCAATGATATAGATCAATTTCAGTCATGAGGTATAGGGACATTTTTTTAATAATATTTTTAAGTACATAATGTCTTTTAGGGTATTAGTTGAATTTTAAAACTATTGGTTAAACATCCACTTCAATACTAGGATAATCAACCACAGAACCATATTGTTGTTGACTGGTAGAGACCAAAAGGGACTTCATGTGGTGAACCTGGGTAAAACATTGCACTCAGTAAAATTAATAGTTTACACTGTTTCATTCCTCTCCCCAGGCTTTTATTCAATATGTGAATTGCTCCAGAGCTATAAACACAAACTGTCAGAGAAATTTAAATCCTGCTGTGAATGGATAAAAATCTTTACCAATTCTAGTATAAACTTAGTTGCAAAACAAAAACAAAAAAGTTGCTGTATGGCACTTAAAGGATTTTGGATGAGCCCATGTACTTTATTATTTTTTTAATCAACCAAAATCTATTTTCTCTTCTTCCACTTCTCTTTGGCATTAGCTGAAAAAATAATGAAAATCTCTTGTACCAAATAATCATAATAAAGCAAAAAACTTTCTTATATTGGCTATGTCCAATAACTATCTCATTTTGCACCCTAAATTCACCATCTCTCTGTTGAGGAGTGACTAGTGATTCTTCATTGTGGGTCTCTTAGAATTATAGTTGGTCATTGTATTGATCAGAAATTTTAGATCCTTCAGAGCTATTTGTCTTTACAGTATTGTTGCCATTGAATCATTCTTTTCCTTTTTCTGTTTATCTGAATACTTTTGTGGTGATTGATTTTCTACAATAGGGTAGTGAGAAAACTCAAAACACATTTTTATTTTCAAAATTCAATATGGTAGACATTTATAATTGAGAGCCTGTTAAGTTTAGATTCAGTGTTATAGCATTAAAGGAATATGCCAATAAGACATTGAAACAGGGCAAAAGGAGCTCATAAGGTATAACATGTGAAAGAAAGTCATTTATACAATCATTCGTCCACAGCTAATAGGTTAGACTGAGTTTAGGACCATAGATTTAGTACTAGAAGAAACCTGCAAGGTCATGCAGTCCCTATTCCTCATTTTAAAGATGACAAAACTAAGGTCCAGAAGGTTAATTGTCTTGACTGAAATCATACAGGTAGTAAGTATGAGAGATGGGATTCAAATCTATGTCATCTGACTCCAGAATTAGGAGTCTTTCCAATGTATCATGCTCTTTTCCTAAGAAATAGATGTCTTTTGTCTTTATATCAAAGCCGTGCTCCCCCCCTGCCCCCAGTTAAACAGTTGAGCAAAAACAATTAATAGAGTGATGATTGATGATGGCTGATAGGATATACAGTATTCTTCACATGGGGCCCTTTACCTCTCAGCTAGGAGGGTGTATTTCATTATCTGATCTCATAGGTCAAAAGGAATCATTGCATTTTTTCAGCGTTGGTTTTTTTTAGTGTCCTTTTCATTTATGTTATAGTATTTATTGTGTATTTGTGTTATTGTATTATTGTGTATTTACAAATATCCAAAAGTATTATGAGATCTCTCTTCCCACACCAACCATGCCCACCATCATAACCTTTTTACCTTTGCTTTCTGTTCATGCAAATTATATATACATTTCCTTACCCTCATAGAGAATATTTACATTAGGTGGAAATCATTACTGCATAGATGAAGATCTGTTAAAATGCAAATATTTGTTTCTCTGGGAGCAAAGGATTCAGTCTGCACCAGAACCTTCCAGAAGACAATACACCAATTCTGTAGTGTCATTCAATTCCATTCATTTCTACAAGCATTTATTAAGCAAGACATTGTACTGAACAATGCTATCCCTTTTCCCTCTGTGCCAGCGAAAGGGGATAGCCAAACACTTATTCGTTGAGTTTGGCTGCAGAGTTGTCTGACATGTAATCAAACCCTTTGATATGTCCCTATGTGGAGACCTGGACTGGTCATCCAATTGTATGTCTATATTACTCCTAAATAATGAACTTCCTATTCAGCTCTCTGCTTCAACTTGGATACCTGATCCAAATGAGTAAGTTTTAAATGGATAAAGAACTAGAAAAATAGAGAGAGGGAAAGGAACCATTGGAAAAATCATGGCTTGCAGTCAAGAGAAACCCACTTTATATGACAGGGGCTCCAGGTGTTCCTTTTAGGTATTTACTTATTTATATTTGATGATTTTTCCTCATTTGTTTGCAAAGAATTTGAAAAATTAGAGCCAGAATGAAGCAGGACACTTAAAAAAATTAATATAAAAACCATTACTAAAAAAGTAGAGGATACCTTGAATAGTTGGGGAGTTAGTTTCTCCAGTGGAATGATGAAATTAATTTTGACTTTCCTCATAGTTTTTGAAAATAGGGAAAGCTCTCATTGTCTGATTAAAGAAATCTAGTACTTTTTCAGTTGTTAGAATTGAAGTTAGAATTGACAGTGAATATACATATGTACATACACATATGTATGTAAAATATATATTCATGCTTCCTGACCATATTTAATTGCAGCAATAATTTCATTTGTGTACTTCCTTCTTTCTGCAATGGATAGCTTTTGTAGTTAAGTAGTTCTTTTCCAATAGAATACAAACACCTTGAGGATAAGGAGGATTTTCATTCTTTTGGTCATTTTCTTCCTAGTACCTTGCGTACAGGGGGTTATGTTATTGGTTTTTTTGCTTCTCTTGAAATCTTTAGTTCTCATATTCAATATGAATCATTATCATTCCTGGTTAGTCAGTTTTCTGTAGGTTGAATGATATTATTCTCTCTTTAGAGCCACATATTTTTACTATTTTTAAATTTTTATTTATTTTTATTTTTGTTTTTTGGGGCGAGGTTGCTAGGCAATGAGGTTAAGTGGCTTGCCCAAGGCCACACAGCTAGGTAATTATTAAGTGTCTAAGGTCGGATTTGAACTCAGGTACTCCTGACTCCAGGGCTGGTGCTCTATCCACTGTACCACCTAGCTGCCCCCATTTTTATTTTTTTAAGAAAGATTTTATTTTGAGTTTTACAATTTCCCCCCATTCTTGCTTCCCCCCCCACAGAAGGCATTGTGTTAGTGTTTACATTGATTCCATGTTATACATTGATCACAGTTGAATGTGATGACAGAGAAATCATATCCTTAAGGAAGAAAAATAAAGTATGAGATTGTAAAATTACATAATAATATGCTTTTTTTCCTAATTTGATGGTAATAGTCTTTGGTCTTTGTTCAAAGTTCATAATTCTTTCTTTGAATACAGATGGTATTCTCCATTGCAGATAGCTCAAAACTGTCCCTGGTTGTTGCACTGAAGGGATGAGCAAGTCCATCAGGGTTGATCATGTTGCTGTTAGGGTGCACAATGTTTTTCTGGTTCTGCTTATCTCACTCAGCATCAGTTCATGCAAATCTTTCCAGGCTTTCCTGAATTCCCATCCCTCTTGATTTCTAATAGAACAATAGTGTTCCATGACATACAAATACTAGTTTGTTAAGCCATTCCCTAACTGAAGGACATTCACATAATTTCCAATTTTTGCCACCACAAACAGGGCTGCTACGAATATTTTTGTACAAGTGATTTTTTTTACCCTTTTTTATCATCTCTTCAGGGTATAGACCCAGTAGTGGCATTGCTGGATCAAAGGGTATGCACATTTTTGTTGCCCTTTGGCCCTAATCCCAAATTGCTCTCCAGAAAGGTTGTATGAGTTCACAGCTCCACCAACAATGGATTAGTGTCCCAGATTTCCCCAAATCCCTTCCAACATTGATCATTGTCCTTTCTGATCATATTGACCAATCTGAGAGGTGTGAGGTGGTATCTCAGAGATGCTTTAATTTACGTTTCTCTAATAAGTAATGATTTGGAACAATTTTTCATATGACTATGGATTGCTTTGATTTCCTCAGCTGTAAATTTCCTTTGCATATCCTTTGGCCATTTGTCAATTTGGGAATGGCTTGATTTTTTGAAAATTTGACTCAGTTCTCTGTATATTTTAGAAATGAACCCTTTGTTATAAATATTAGTTGCAAAAATTGTTTCCCAATTTACTATATTTATTTTGATCTTGGTTACAGTGGTTTTGTCTGTGCAAAAGCTTTTTAATTTAATGTAGTCAAAATTATCTAGTTTGTTTTGAATGATCCCATCTCTTCCTTGGTCATAAACTGTTTTCTTTTCCATAGATCTGACAGGTAAACTACTCCTTGATCTTCTAGTTTGCTTATAATAATTGTTTTTTATGTCTAAATCCTGTATCCATTTGGATCTTATCTTGGTATAGGGTATGAGGTGTTGGTCTATAGAATCACTTCTATTTAATGATTTTTGCCTCAGCTGTTTGAAAAGAATTTGAGATGTTAGAGCAGGAATGAAGCTCATAAATCACTGCACATTGGTCCTATAGTAGCCATATAGTGCTCCCCCAAACTGAATAGTTTTACATTCCCTTGGATCAGCAAAGTGATGCAGTGGATAGAGTGCCCCCCCGGCCAGGTCAGGAAGATACTTACTAGCTATGTGACCGTGGGCAAGTCACTTAACCCTGTTTGCCTCAAAGTGACTGTCAATTTTTCACATTTCCTCATCTATTAAATGATCTTGGAGGATAAAATGTATCTTTGCCAAGAAAACCCCATAATGGGGTCATGAAGAGTCAGATATGACTGAATAATAACCAATGAAATAAAAAAATTGGACAGAGACAGACTTTAAGAGTCACCATACATTAAAAAAAACCTAACTTTGCTGTGTCAACTAGATAGCATAACTGACAAGAGTACTAGGACTGGAGACAGGAAGACCAGAGTTCAAATCCAGTCTCAGATGCCAGCTGTGTGGCCCTGTTCAAGACACTTAACTCTGCTTCATTTTCCTCGCCTACCTTTACAATTGTTATGAAGATCAAATGAGATGATATTTATAAAAGCTCTTAGCACAATAATAGACATTTAATAAATGCTTATTCCCTTCCCCTATTAGGTCTTATGTTCAAACATGACTAACCCTGCTCAGGACTGAATTCATGAAAATGAAAGAATAAAACTTGCCTGCTCATTTCCTCCATAAAGAAAATTTGGCATCTTACATTAATATATAGTTCTAAAAATAGTTATTTAAAAAATATTTTAAATTAAACATTTTAATCCTTGCCATATATCAACCTATCTCTTTGAAGAATAATAAAAAAATCATTAGAGTTTATGTTTCTTTGACCCTTGACAGTTTATAGGACATTTTCATATCCATTAGCAGATTTGGTCATAACAACTCTGGCATGAAAATAGGGCAGATATTACCACTCATATTTTACAGCTGAAGAAACTGAGTCACAGAGAGGTTAAGTGATTTTGCCCAAAGTCAGTTAATAACTGATTCTGAAGTCCTTGTATTTGTTAGACTCCTTTGCAAGACATTTTCTGAAGAAATATGATTAACCATTTCAATGAAGTAAGAATAGATCTACTCCAGTAATGTTTCCTCAGGTAGAAGAAGAAACTGCCCCAGAGGAACAGAATAGAGCTATGTTGAAAATTGTCAGTTAAAGTCCTTCTTAGTTTGTAGCATCAGTTTTGACTTTTCAGCTATATGTCAAATACTTTTGAGATGCTACATTTTTGGCATAATATCTTCCTCTTCCTTTATTAATAAGGAAAATATGGCACCTCATTTTTATATTTTTTCTAGATCACTAGAGAGGATGTTGAATTCCTTTTCCTTTAAAATAGAAGGTTTTATCTTGTGGTGTTAAAGGCATCACTGTGAATTATGTTATAGTCCTAGAACATTTTGGAACACAAGTTGGGTTTCTGCTGAATGTTGTAATAAAATACTTGAATTCAAATCTCTATTCATTTCCCTCCCCCCTCTTTTTTTCTCCTTTTTGCAATTTCCCACAAAGTGACTGTCAATTTTCACAGCAATAGTTTTGCTGGGAAAGGTATCATAGAAGCTGCTCCTGATATCCCAAAAGGATTACCAAAAGAAAGGAATTGAATTCTCTTGTACCCCCTCAATTTTCTCAGAAGCTGAAGAACCATTTCTTGTTACTCTCAAACTAGAAACTCTTTTATATTTTTTTGTTTGTTTGAGACCTGACAATTTCCAGTTTTATATACATGACTGAATCATATAGGGATAGGAAGACAATTTCTTAGAGACATTTAAATGTGAAACATCTTAATGTGTAATGATGTGAACGTGAGGCATATAGGAAATCTAGTAGAGAAATACAGCTGTGGCTGATGTTTTGCTATATATATCTATATTTATGTACATAAATATAGATATATATATATATATATCATCTGTGATGTTAACTTATAGTGCTTATTTCTGTACATTGTCATTATGTGTGTATATATATATATATATATTATATGAATTAGAAAATGTAATAGGCATTAGTCTAAAGAAACTGTATTCTACTTATGCCTGTTGGCAATCATCAGTTAATTACTATTGTTATAATTTGGTCTTAACAGGGGCTGTAGCACTGCCTCAAGTTAGGTATGTCTTTTAAGGTCCTAAGACAACCTCCATTTGTCAGTGATTAATGCACTTGATTAGGAGAATAGTAATTCCTCAGAGTAGATTTGTTTAAATGACCAGATCTCTCTCTATTTTCTGGGAGGGGGAGAACCTTTTAGCTTTTTGTGTTACAGATGTCTTCTAAAGGTAGCAACAAGCTGTAAGCAACTCTGTGCTCTTCTTCAATTTAATTTCATTTTTATACAAACCCTCACAGAAGTAAAATTGTGACACCAAAGGCAAAAATTAGCTCTAGGATCAATCTAATAGAGACCTCTACCATGATATTCTTTAAAAAAAAAAGGCAACACTCTCCATATTTGAATATCTGATGGACTTCTGCTTAAATAGATGAATGGGGAAGATCTCCATTATCTACAAATTATACCTAACTGCAAATTAGAATGGGTAGAGAAAATGTCCTCAGGTAATATTACCAATATGAAGAATTGGTAAGTTACTGTTATACAATTTTGGGTTGCTTGTAACAAACCTACATTGACAAAAACCCAGAAAATGGATATTTTAAAATCGAATTATATCCAAAAGCCATATGCCAGAAATACTCAGGGCTTCTATGGCAATGCTACATCTTAATCAGTGATAGGAATGGAAAATTTCTAAAAGAATAGCACAGAATTTGCTTTCTTGCACAGATATTTTTACAGAACTAATGGTAATTATAGAAACAAGGTTTTTATTACCTTGACAATCTATGAATATGTCATATGTAATAGTAGTAGCACACTGAGTCAGTTAATTAATTACCATGTGACCATAAAGGAATAATTTATAATTAGTCTTACTAACATACCTAGTCAAATCTGAGAATTACTATTAATGTGACTATACACATGATTAACAACAGCAACAATAGTATTTCTGATAAAATGACATCCCTTTTAGTATATTTGTATTAGAACACAAGCCAAAAATTACAATATTTAATAAAGTGTATATTTACCTATATATACAGATATATACATATACATAAATAACTGCAGAAATAATCAGTGGGGATTTAAATAAGTCAAATGCCACTTTAAAACCATCCTAATACATTAAAGGCATCCTATTAGAGTACTAAATCCAACACTAGTTCTGCTTCATATAATTCAAATTTTCAATTACTTTTTTGCAAGGCAAAATGGCAGATACTTTTTCCACAAATGCCTTTTTGTAGAAGCAAAAGACCCTGGGCTATCTTGAAAGCACCTTAACAAATTATTTCTAGGTACTTTGGGATACATTCAAAAATACACATTAGTCCCAAACACAAAAAATGCTTTGCCAGATTCTTTAATATATTCCACAAGTTACTGAATTAAAATCACTTTATAGTACAGAAAATAGTCTCAAGTATGCTGAAAAGTTACAAAATATTTCAACTTCTTGATATTTCAACTTCTTTTTAACAAAAAAGATCATATAGAGGTCTGTCGTCCAGACCTAACATAAAACAGCGTTTTCACAGTCCTTTCCTGTCAGAAAAATGCAATGAATTGTATGTGAAATTTAATAGAGATGGCTGGCAGAGGAAAAAAATGAACATTTGTGGAACCTAGGACAAAATAACATACAAAGGTATAATGATAGACAAGTTCAAGGGCACAGTTATCTGATGTGCATGGCTGAAAGAATGAACTTCAAAAATGCTAATCACATCCTAAGTTCTTGTATTGATTGTTCACAGAAAAAGTGAGAGCTACAGCCTAATATTATTTCCCTTCTAATTATAATGTTTGCTCCCAGTCAAAGTAGGATATATAGTCTCTTTAGAATCAAGGTTAATTCTGCTTTTGTAGAAAATGCACCTTCCTGTTTCACGATCTGCTATTAAAATGTTCTAAAACACTGTGATATTTCCTATGTGTTTTCTATACTAGTTTTCTACTGTAAATAATAACCCAATAGAAATTGGAGTTTATAGTATTTAAAGCAGTGTTATGTTGGCTTATCAGTGAAACACCCACATGTACAAACAGCCACCTTGTTAATATAAAACCTGTGATGATCCTTAGCCTTAAAATAAAGACTAACCTTAAATATGAAAACTGTGTGTGTTAATAAATTGGAGGCATCTTCCTTTTAAAGTCTGACTTATACCTGCCATTCTATTCAGCTAACACAATCATTTAACTTCTTTATGCTTGGAGAAATCCTCTAATACAGTTAGTTGCACAGACATTACTAACCTGGATTGGTGGAGGAAGTTTTCCTTACTGAAGAGTATCCTATCACAGGTCCAGTCCCTATCTCTATATACATGGTGAAGACAAGAATGAATGTGTTCCCTCAAGGAGCTTACGTGCCGTTGAAGAGACACAATAGGTATATAGGTAAGTAAATAGAAGACATAGAAAATAACACAAGTAATTTTAAGAGGAAGAGAATATCAACATCCTTTGGGGAAAGAGAATGAGGAGAGGCCTTCTGTAAGAGATAGTACCTGAACCAAGTCCTGAACAAAGCTAGGGTTTCCAAGATGCAGAGGTAAAGAGGTAAGTACACTTCAAACAGGGGAGATCATATAGATCAGCACACAGAGGTGAGAGAAAGAATGTTGGAATACATGGAATAGGTAGGAGAGTGATCTTAGGGGAATGTTGAATAATATGAAATGAAACTGGAAAAGTAGGGCCTTATTTTAGAAGTCCTTATGTGCCATTCTGAGGATTTTGTATTTTATTGTGGAAGCCCTAGGGAGCCATGGAAGATGTTTTAACAATATCAGTTTACCTTGATGCATAATTTGGTGATTTACTGGTCTTCATAAACACTTATTAGTAAACCCATAAACAGCAGGGTCGTGTACCTTAGCTCTTGACTCTACCAAACTTCAAAACTTTATAGACCTATTGGGTTATCCAACATGTGGTCTAAGAATAATAAATTTAATTATCTCTTTTGTGCCCCCTTTTTTGGTTTCCAATAAAATTCTCATATCTGTTTTAGGTAATTTTTTAAAAAGAAAATAATCAGAATTTTCAAAGAATTCCTCTTAAACTGATCTTGTAATCAAGAAAGATTTTTCCTGAAATTAAAGGATCAAATCTGTAATGGTTACACAAAGGATATCATTCTTCAGACTGGCAGATAGGAATAATTACCAGGATGGTACACTTTCATGAGAATAGTGTTTCTTTATGGCCTTTTAAATGCTTTTGCCCTTTGTACTAAACTATTAGTCATTATGGTATTATACAACTAGAATCTACAAACTACTTTTGAGGCTGCTATGCATTGTATGATGGATTCATATCATGTAAAGCAATGTTAGAAGATAAAACCTCTGCGTTTGAAAGAAGAAATGAATGACTATAGTGTAAAAGGAAATCATAAAACACTTTTGAATATGAAAATATTTCCATCCTTGTAGTTGGTTGCTTGGTAACTAATTTCCTAGCCAAGTGTAAAATGTGGTTGTAGTTAGATTTCCTTAAGCCAAAGTCTCTGGGAAGAAAGTCGATTTCATTGCATTTTCCAGAAAACATTTAAATATTTTTTAATTTATTTAAGACAACAGGGTTGAGTGATTTGCCCAAGGTCACACAGCTAGGCAATTATTAAGTGTCTGAGGCTGGAGTTGAACTCAGGTACTCCTGACTCCAGGACCGGTGCTCTATCCATTGTACCACCTAGCTGCCCCCTGGAAAACATTTATTAAGGCACAACTGAGGCAGAGGTTAAATGACTTACACAGGGCCACATAGAAAATAGGTGTCTGAAACCTGATTTAAAGTCTTTATGGCAGCAATTTCAGTTGCCTGCTATGCCACATGTCTGCCATCAATACAAACAAAAATAAGTGCTACCTAATAACAGATACATATAGTCACATAAAACAAGCTTACAAATTGGCCCTGTGTGAAAATGTATATTTCCAATTCACTGCCTCTGGTATGTAATTCCTTTTGCTACAAGATGAGAAATATGCTTTCATTATCAGATTTCCAGAGATCTAATGGGCCATTATGTTTATCATAGTTCTTAAACTTTCACAATTGCTTTTCTTTATGGTGTTAGAGTCATTATATAAATCATTCTCCTAATTCTGCTCTTTTCATATCATGTCATTGTATACAAATCCTCCCATTTTCTCTGATTTTGGTCCCGGTTGTCATTTCTTTTGATATAACATTTGTATACCATAATGATATTACATTTGTATACCATAATTGTTCAGCAATTCCCCAAATGATGAACATTCATTTTACTTCAATTTCTTTGCCATAACAAAAAGTGATGCTACAAATATTTTTTGTATATAGGATCCTTCCCCTCTGTCTTTTATTTCTTTGAAATATATGCATGGTTGTGGTATTGCTGAATAAAAGTATCCAGTTTAGTGACTTTTTAGATATAATTTCATATTGACTTCCAGGATAATTGCATGACTTCAAAATTGCATCCACAGTATGTAATTGTATCACTACTCACACTGATATGTTATTGAGGGATCTAGGAATTGGTTCAACCATTCTGTAAAGCCATTTGGAATTATGCTAAGAAAATGACTGAAATATCTATAACCTTTGATCATTACATGCCATGCTACATCTCAAGTAGATCAAAGAAAGTAAAGCTTTGTGTACACAAAATATAGCAGCACTTGTTGTAGTATCAAATAACTGGATGTTCATTAATGAAGGGAATGACTAAATGAATGTTAGTAAATGAATGAAATGAAATATTACTGTTCTGTAAGAAATGACGAGGCATGGAAAAACTTATATGAACAGATACAGAACTGAGTAAGTAGAACTTGACAACTGTAATCATAGAAATGGAAAGAATGATAAAAAGATGGAAACAAGTCTTTGCAGAGGTGGAACACTGTGGAAGTGATGCACTGAAAATAATGTCAGAATTGGTTGATATATTGGATAATTTTGCTGAACTTCCTACTCTCTCCTGCACCATTTTTTTCCCTTTTGTTATAAGGGTTGGAGATATATTGAGAAATGAAGTTAGCATAAAAAGAAAGTATCTATAAAATTTTTAAAAGAATTAAGTAGACCAAAGGTAAAAGGAGATATTGAAAATGAATTAGAGGGGGCAGATGGGTGGCCCAATGCATAGAGCACCAGCCCTAGAGTCAGGAGAACCTGAGTTCAAATTTGGCCTCAGACACTTAATTACCTAGCTGTGTGGCCTTGGGAAAGTCACTTAAACCCCATTGCCTTAAATAAATAAGAATTTTAAAAAAATTTTAAAAAGAAAAGGAATTGGGAATACTTAGAAAGCTATAATGAAGATGGAATGGGGGATGAAGAAAAGCCTAGTTTTTTAGAGAGTAATTTAAGGATAGAAAGGCAGGCTATTGCTCAATTGTGGGCAGCCTGGGATGTCACACAGAAGACTTTGAGTATTGCTCATGAACAATATGAAGACACTGAAGATTTCTGAGTGAAAGAAGATCTTTGCCAAAAAAAAAAAGGATGACTCTGGCAGATCAGTGAATGATGGAATGGAACAGTGAAGATGAAAGACAAAAAAATCAGCTGAAAAATAGATGTGCATTCATTATAATCCATAACCTATTTCTATTTCTTCTCACAAATCCTCTTTAAGAATCCACAAGGCGACTGAAGACAATTCCTTCCTTTCTTCCTTTTCTTTCTTACAGAAGTGTGTTTTTGAGATAGATTCAACTAGAAATGAACTGCAAATTATCAGTATCCAAAAGGTCAACCAAAATAACATCAGGTATGGTTTCAGTCTTCTTGGTAACTCTCCATGTTCCATAGTGCTAAGATAGAGATAATGATTAAGGAGTTCCCCATCAGGGACATTAAGTACATACTGTAGAATATGACAATCAATATATATCATCCAAAAGGCATCTTGATTAGGTCAGCTGGTGTGGTAGCCGGGGGGGGGGGGGGGGGGGGGGGGTCAGGGAATTTTGCAATAGCAGCAGTTATGTCTTTTCCTACATTAGCAATAAGAACCCAATGCTACCATTAAATGTGGTAAATCATACAATAAACTTATTTTCCAAGACAAAGAATTGCTTGCTGGGCCCTTCAGCCACACCCAAGCATGGTGCCTTCCAGAATGTGTTCACAGAGGTATCCACATTGCAGTCTGCTTGTCTCAGCAGCTTACATCTCACATAAACTCTCCTTTTCTTCAGGCAAATTCACCATGAGGTTGCTGTCCCAATCTGACACCAAAAAAGTCAAATTGAACAGTATCCACCATGAAACCCACACTGCACATCTCCACGAGTTTGGTCCCCCAAGACACTAGACTCAGGGTTTTATTCTCCTTCTGCTAGTGAAGCAGAGAAATGCTCTTCCATGACATCAGCTGCCAAGATATAATTCTTCACATGGATCATCTGGTGAGTGAGGAATTGTGTGTAAATGAAACCCATGCCATCAGCTCACTGCTCTGAAGACTACAGGAAGAGTTTTGGGCCAATGGCTGATACCAGGCCATTGCAGTGACTGTGACCTGTCTTTCTTTGTCAGCAACTTCCTAATTCTTCAACTACCTCAATCACATCTATAATGAAAATCCTGCCTTAGCAAATGACCACCTCTCCTGTATGAGGAAGGATCCAGTAACCCTTGAAGTCAGACACAATCTGCTTGGCTTCTTCCTGCAGGCTACCTGTTCAAATTCCTTCAGCTTATTGCTGGCATTGAAGCTGGACTTCTAATTGACTGAAGAGATAAATTGGATAGAGAAAGCCTCCTGCAAGGGGATATATTTATCATTCATCTTGCTCTGTTGTCTCAAATTCCTTCTCTTTGCCTGTCCCTTGAGGATGTCTAGGGCACTGGTACTGGTGGCCACAGTATAGACCCTGAACTCCATGAGATTGGTTGGTTGGTTGTTTATTTGGTTCTTGCCCTTTGTTATAGAAGATCAAAATGACATCACTATATTAGAGACAAATGTCAGTGGGTCCAAGTGTGGCTGATGACCAATAGGAGCTCTTCTGAAGAACAAACAATGTTCCATTCCAAAGAAGATGAGAATGCTAGGCTAACACTCATGAAGGAGCCATGTTCAGGAACATCAATAATGTAGCTTGGTAGGGACCTCGACTTCTGCCCTTCCCCTACCAGACCTTCATACTCCTCTGCCAGGCTCTCCCTTCAGAAATGCAACACTACAAGTCGTGTTCATAGATCTGCATGGCTGGGCAGCACCCATCAGGGTCCACTTGCACCTAAGGTGTGTATACAGTCCAAATACAACCACTCCTCAGTTCAGCCTCCTCAAAGTAATGTAGTGAGAAGTTCTTTGCAGTGAGAGATTCTTTAGGTCTGGGGTTCTGGGGGTCGACTTAGCGTCTTTGAAACTGAGAATTAGGCCATCTCTTTGATCTCAGGCCATAGAAATGACATTTTTTTTTAAAAAAGGAAAAGGAAAAGGAGGCCTTTTTTCAGCTTTAATGTGTGTCAGATCCCTTCTGTGTAACTTCAGTCTTGATTAGCATCATGTTTGAGCCTGTATACATCACGCCACCAAAAGCCCGAGATCAGCAATATTGTTGAAGAAAATACCTGGAGAACTCAGCCCTTGAGGGGGTAGGGAGGGTGTGTGTGGGGGGAATAGGGGGGAGGGTCGGCCCCCTTTCAGACAGTACATTCAGAGCGGGCCAGCCTCCTCTGCCTCTCCAGGGGGGCCTTCCTCCCCAAAGGGCCTCGACAAGGAGCTCTAGGACCCAGGGGACGGAGTGAGGTGCCCGAGCCGCGCGAGCAGGGCTATTTAAGGACTCTAAGTGCACCGTGGCTGGAGGGGAGCCCGGAGGTGCAAATGGGAACCTTAAAAAAGGCAGAGCGCGGCGGCTGGGGGTGCCCCGGCGGGAGGCAGTCCCCGCCCTCTTCCACTCCCCCTCTTCCTCCGCAGGCTGCCACCTGTCAGCGCGCTCAGAGCTCCCTCGGCGGTGCCAGCCCCGGCTCCCAGCAGGCCAGCCCGCCCTCCCTGGCAAGGGGGCCGCTGCGGGTCCGAGTAGGGGCGGCGGCGGCGGGCGCGGCCCTCTCTCCGCGGGGCCGGGCCGCGGCCTCGGCGGGGAGCGGGGCCCGGGGCGGCGGCGGGGCCCGGAGCCGCCCAGCTATCGGGCAGCCGCGGCCGGCGCGGGCAGATAAGGGGCGCGGGCCGGGCCCGAGATGAAGTTCCCGGCCTCCGTGCTGGTGTCCGTGTTCCTCTTCGTGGCCGAGACCGTGACGGCGCTGTGCCTGAGCGGCAGCTACAGCTCGGCCGGGGACCGCATCTGGCTGGCGCTGACGCTGCTCTTCTCGCTGCTGCCCTGCGCGCTGGTGCAGCTCACGCTCATCTTCGTCCACCGGGACCTAAAGCGGGACCGGCCGCTGGTGCTGCTGCTGCACCTGCTGCAGCTGGGACCCCTGCTCAGGTGCGTGCAGCCGGGCCCGGGGCGAGCGGGGGGCCCTCCGCCCGGGCTCCCGACACCGTCGCCTCCCCATCCCCTCCGCCCTCCGGCCCCATGGATCGCTCCAGGCCCACAGCGGGGAGGCGCCCCCCGCCCAAGGTGTCCGCACCGGGGCTGGCCGCGCCGACCCCCCCCCCCCCCAGGACAGTCGCCCACCTGTCTCACTCGCTCATCCGCCTAGACAGGTTGCAGGATCCGAGTGACCAAATAAACAGACTCTATTTTATTCTTCAGTGTCCGCAGTGTGCGGCGTCTGCAGACAAACTTGGAAAAGAAGACACGCCACAAACCTGTTTAAAAAGATAGAAAACTAGAGGTGGCCTTCTTAGGGGTTGTGCTTTCCCCCAATATTTTGCTTCTTGAGTTCCCATGCTAAAGGCTGTGTATTTGTAAGTAGTGAGTTGTTAGAATAACTTTATTAGCCTTATGGGTACGTACAGTTAAACTTCCTGTACCAATAAGAAGAAAAAAACCCAAATACCTATCACTCAGTAATTCTTTTGGAACTTTTGTTTAGATTATTATTTTAAAAAATCCCGTATTTATCACCCCCCAAATCCAACAATTAATGTTTTGTAAACGAGGGGAAATGTTTACTGCAGCTCATTGAAAGGCCTGGAAAAGAACGTTTGTAGATAGTAAAACAAAAGTATCCACTATGGAAAGTAAAAATGAAGCTGGAGATGTAACAAAGGGTTCTTTCTTAGCACTAGACCTGTAAATTGTTTTTAATTGTTAGCTATACTGTAATTTATTCGGTTTCATTTATAATTCTATCAATTTTATTTTGTGCATTTAAAAACATTATTTTAAGAAGGAAACTATAAGCTTTGCCAGGCTTCCAAAGGGGTCCATGACTCTCCCCCCAAAAAACCCACACTTAGGAACCTTTGTAATAGATACATAATTTTAGATATTTTTTTTTTCAAGGCAATGAGTTAAGTGGCTTGCCCAAGGCCACACAGCTGTGTAATTATTAAGTGTCTGAGGTCAATTTTGAACTCAAGACACTCCTGACTTACTGTATACATAATTATAACAAATTGAAATTCCAAGCTCAAAATATATTAGAAATAACGAATAAGAAGTGGGAAGAGGAGCTAGTATGTGTGTGGACTACTGCAACAACTAATAAGACAACTTTCTGAGAGCAGAGTGGGAGACAAAAAGCAAACAAATATTAAAAGCACAGACAAGAATTAATAAAACCCCTAGTGGCTGTTTTGGTACACCCAAGGGTACTTCAAAAGCAAGTACAAAAACATCATTCATATATATTCCACAAGGCATCAAGGAAAGTTTAGATTACTTTCAGTATCTTTTTTTTTTCAGAAGGTAAGGAAGTGTACTGTTAATTCAAGTGGTGAGTACTTGAGGCAGGACACTAGCAGAGTACTTCCGAAACTTTTTTCAGTAATGAAATCCTTTATTTTAAGCCAAGTTTATCCCTGTAAGGGGGAAAACTTTGAAAATGTTTAATTAATAATATTCTACTAACAGGATGGTAGGCACACACATCAGACAACAAACACATATACAGACACTTGTGCACACATGCATTTATATCTTACAAATGCAATTTTTCCCTAAAATTTCACCAGGATTTTTGGGACACCCTGAATTGTGCTTTAGAGTTTAAACATAACAGAATAGTGATTTTTAACAGAAAAATCTTATTTTTCACATCAGTTTTACTACAGATCTAACACAATTATGAATGGACTATTTAGAAAGAATAATATGTTTATTTATTGTCATCAGTAAGGGTTTTTAAATGAGAACAAATTTAGACACCATAGCTCACTTTGTAAGTAGTTTCAAAATTATTTTTCTTTTGCCCTTTATTTATGTAAGCCAGTATTTTGAGGAATTTTTTTTTCAGTTAGAGATATTTTTGTTTTGAAAATTCTAAATGTTTTTAAAGCTTTCTAATTACTTATTTTTATTGATTCATTAATTTTAAACATTCTTTTTTAATTAAAAATGAGTTTTGGCTTCTGTCTTTCCCTTCTATTCCTCTACCACCCATTGAGAAGGCAAGAAATGTGCTATTAATCATATATGTGAAATGATCCAAAATATACTTTCATATTAGCCATGTTGAAAAAAAGTTTAAAAATTATGTTTCCATTTCATACTCCATCAGTTCTTTTTCTGAAGTGGATAGCATTTTTGATCATGTAATTCAGAATTGTCTTGTGTCATTGTATTGCTTAGAATAGCCAAGTCATTTATGGTTGATCATCATTCAGTATTATTATTACTATGTACAATATTTTCCTCATTTTGCTCACTTCACTTTGAATCAGTTCATATAAATGTTCCCTGTTTCTTTTTTTGAGGCCATCCTGCTCATTTTTTTTTTTTATTTAAGGCAGTGGGGTTAAGTGACTTGCCCAACCAAGGTCACACCCCTAGGTAATTATTAAGTGTCTGAGGTTGGATTTGAACTCAGGTACTCCTGACTTCAGGACTGGTGCTCTCTCTACTGTGCCATCTAGCTGCCCCCTGTTCATCATTTTTTATAATACAATAGTATTCCATCATGGAGACAGCTAGATGGTACAGTGGACAGAGGTCAAGGTCTAAAATCTTTCTTTCTGAATTCAACTCTGACCTCAGACCCTTACTTACTTTGGAACCTTAGGCAAGTCATTTACCTGAATTTATCCAGTCCTCATCTATAAAAATGAGCTGAAGAAGGAAGTGACAAATCAATGGTTTTTTGGATTATCTTTGCCATTTGGGTAATGAAGAAACAAATATGACTGAAATGACTTAACAACATCAAAAAAAATTACATCACAACCATAAACCACAATTTATTCAGCCATTCTCCTGTTAATGGACACTGCCTCAATTTCCAATTCTTTGCCACCACAAAAAAATGCTTCTACACATACATATAGGGCTTTTCCTTTTCCTTTGATCTCTTTGGGATACAGATCAAGTAATGATATTGCTAGGTTAAAGACAATGTATAATTTTAATAGCCTTTTGGTCATAGTTCCAAATTGTACTCCAGAATGGTTGGACCAGTTCCCAACTCCACCAACACTTTATTAGTATCACAATTTTTCCATCTCCTTTCCAACATTAGTCATTGACTTTTTCTGTCATATTAATCAATCTGATAGATATAATAGTACATCAGAATCATTTTAATTTGCATTCTTCTAATCAGTAGTAATTTAAAGCATTTTTATATGAATACAGATTTGATTATTTCATCTGAAAAGTTCCTGTTCATATCCTTTGACCCATTTGTCAATTGTACAATGATTCATAGTTTTATATATTTAACTCCATCTTTATATATTTGTGAAATGAGGCCTTTATCAGAAAAATTTGTTATAAATTTTTTTCTCCCAGTTTTTTCTTTCTAATCTTAGTTGCATTCGGTTTTTTTTGTGCAAAACCTTATTTTAATGTAATTCAAATTATCCATTTTACATCCTGTAATGCTTTCTATCTCTTGTTTGTTCATAAATTATTTCCTCATCTACAGAGCTAACAGGTAAACTATCTCATGCTCCCCTTATTTGCTTATGTCATCACCCTTTAGGTCAAAATAAATCATGTACCTATTTTGATCATATCTTGGTTTATGGTATGAGATGTTGATCTACACCCAGTTTCTACCAAAAATGCTTTCCAGGTTTCCCAGAAATTTTTTTCAATAAGTGATTCTTGTCCCCAAAGTTTGACTCTTTGGGCTTATCAAATACCAGATTACTATAGTCATTTGCTACTGTTTATTGTATACCTAATCTATTCCACTGATCCACCACTTTATTTCTTAGCCAGTGTTAGATTCTGTCAATGATTATTGCTTTGAAATACAGTTTGAGATAAGGTAATCTTAGGTCACCTTCCTTTTTTTTTGATTCACTTGATTTTCTTGACCTTTTGCTATTCCAGATGAATTTTGTTATTAATTTTTGGCTCTGTAAAGTGATTTTTTGGTAGTTTGGAGTTTAGGCAGAATTGTCATTTTTATTATATTGACTTAACCTACCCATGAGCAATTAATATTTTCCAGTTGTTTAGGTCTAACTTTATGTTGAAAAGTGTTTTGTAATTGTGTTTTATAGTTTTTGGGTCTGTCTTGGCAGGTAGTCTCCCAAGTATTTCATAATGTTTGCAGACATTATTTCTTCTGTATTTGGGATTTGATACTAGCACTAGTTCATGAATCATCAGTCATAGTTTGGAAGTCAGTGATTTCAGTTGTAAACATATTAGAAGATATAAATAAAGCTGGTTTGGTAACTCAGCACATTCAAGTGAAAGATAAATTGGGATTGCCAGTCTTAGTCTATTGCCTTACCTATTCACAAGCTGAAATTTTTCAATTTAATTCAGCAGATACTTAATCATCTGCTGAGCAAGATTAGGAAGTCAAGGAAGGAAATTCAGTTTCCATCCTTAAAGAGGTTAGAGTCTAAAAGAGGAATATACTATACATTATTAGTACATTGTATGATACAGTAAAAAATGGATAGAGATAAAGCAGAGACCAGGACAAAATGCCTTCAGAAAATTTGAAAGAAGAAAGATAACTTAACCAGAGGAACAAGAGGACCCTTCATGGAATAGATGGTGAAATGGATGGTGAAGGAAGACACAGATTTCAATAGACAAGAGATATGGAGGCAAGAGGGAAGCCCTTTGTGAATATGGATATAGAAGAGTATAAAATGAGCCTGATGAACTACTGATGGTATAAGTTGACTAGAATGTAGCATGAGTGAAGTTTACAACTGAAAAGATAAATTGAAACTTTGTTGGAGAGCAAAGACTAAAGAGTTTATATTTTATCTTCCAGGGATTCAGTGTAGGTTTTTGAGCAGGGGAGTGATGGAGTGAGATCTATGAATCAGGGTAGGGGAATAAATGAGAATTTATGTAGAAAATTTAAAATTTTAAAATGTTATTATTTTTATTTTATCATTTAATTATATTATTAATTTTAATTTTTAATCAAATCATTTTCATTTGGTTCTCACAATAACCATAGGAGGTAGCTTCTGTTATTGCTCCATTTTACAGTTGAAGAACTGAGATAGACTTTAAATGGCTTACTCAATGGGGTCACAAAGCTAATAGGGTCTAAGGCCAGATTTAAACTTAGGTCTTCTGCTTCCAGGAACTATCCACTGAGCCTTCCTTATCAGGAAGATTGTTTTGGTAATTCTATGAAGGGTGGAATAACTGGAGACCTGGAAACTATTTGAAGAGAGTATTACTATGATTCAGACAAGATGAAAGTCTAATCTTGGTAATGAATAGAGTGAATTGAATGGAGGAACAGTCATTATCATTATAGAATTGATGGGGCATTTTTGCAATCTTTTCATTTGAGATTTCTCAGTTTTGTAATTATCCTTCACGATGGTTTTTTTTTTAGGTTTTTTTTTTTTGGCAAGGCAATGGGGTTAAGTGGCTTGCCCAAGGCCACACAGTCAGGTAATTATTAAGTGTCTGAGGTACTCCTGACTCCAGGGCTGGTGCTCTATCCACTGGGCCACCTAGCCCCCCAATTCAGGATATTTTTTAAAAAAATTTAAAAGGCTGCTTGCTGTCCTTGTGACGTTTTCTCTTCATGAACCTGTCTGCACTGCTTCATGGGAATCTGAGGGTGCTGCAGAGCAGAGTTGATGAAATGTTTTAATGACATCAGTTTTGGCTGCTTAAAGTCAAATGCTTATTCTTGCCAGTTGTGATCCAGATAGGTGATATAGGTACTTGGGACATTTTTGTACATGAAAGTTTAGCAATATTTCTTTGCAAAATAAAAAGACACAGAAAAGTAGTCTATATAGCCAAAATATATTTTTTAATTTTACAGTTTTTTAAATTGATTTTTAACTTTTCCAAATACATATTCTGAAAATTTGTTTTAACATTCATCCATGTGCCTATAAAAATTTCTAAGTTATAATATTTCCTTCTACCCTCCCTTCCCATCCACTCCTCCCCTCAGTGGCAAACATTCAGGTTAATAATATACTTACACATTTGTGTTAAACATGTTTGCAGGTTAGTCATTTTTGGTATGAGGAATTAGGATTTAGGGAAAGAAATACATAAGAGATATTTTTTTTAAATAGTGAATGTAATGCTCCTCAGATGGTGAAGGATTTTGTTTTGTTTTATTTTTGTTTTTCTCCCTCTGAAAGAGGATAGCATTGTCCATAGCCAGTCTAATTGGTTGTCCTAGCTCTCTGCCCTGCTGAGAACAGCCACATCCATCAGGGTTGATCATCTCACAATCTTGTTGTGAATGGGTACATTGTTCTCTTGGTTCTGTTCCCTTTGCTCAGCATCAGATCCTGTAATTCCTTTCATGCTTCTCTAGCGTCTGACCATTTATAGTTTCTTATAGAACAATAGTATTCCATAATATTTGTGTACCATAACTGGTTTAATTATTTCACAATTGATGGGCATCCCCTCAATTTCCAATTCTTTGCCACTACAAAAAGAACTGCTATGAATATTTTGCAACATGTGGGATTTTCCCCATTTATTATTTCTTCTGGGTATAGGCCTAGAATTGGAATTGCTAGGTAAAAGGGTATGAACAGTTTTATTGCTCTTTGGGCATAGTTCCCTATTGCTTTCCAGAATGGTTTGGATCACCTCACAGCTCCACTAGCAATGCATCAATATCCCAATCCTCCCATGACCCCTACAACATTAATCATTTTCTCTTTTTTGTCATCTTAGCCAATCTGATAAGTATCAGATGATACCTCACTGTTGTTTTACTTTTGCATTTCTCTAATCAATAATGATTTGAAGCATTTTTTCATATGATTATATATAGCTTTAATTTCTTCATTTGAAAATTGTCTATTCATATCCTTTAACCATTTGTCAGTTGGGGACTGACTTGCAACCTTATAAATTTGATGAAGTTTTTTGTATAATTTAGAAATAAGACTTTTATCGGAACTCCCAGTTGTGAAGATTGTTTCCCAGCTTTCTGCTTTCCTTCTAATTTTAGCAGCATTAATTTTATTAGTGCAAAAACTTTTTAATTTTATATAGTCAAAATCATTCATCTTTCAACAGATTCAGATGGATGAATATTTCTTGGTCTATTAGTTTATGGTGTTGCCCTTTGTGTCTAAATCATGTAGCCATTTTGACATTATTTTGGTAGCGGGTGTGAGATGTGGGTCTATATCTAGTTTTTGCCATATTATTTTCCAGTTTTCCCAATTTGTCAAATAGTGAGTTCTTGACCCAGAAGCTGATGTTAAAATATCACAATTGGGTTGTGATTCCCCTACCCTGATTCATAGATCTCACTCCATCACTCCCCTGCTCAAAAACCTACACTGAATCCCTGGAAGATAAAATATAAACTCTTTAGTCTTTGCTCTCCAACAAAGTTTCAATTTATCTTTTCAGTTGTAAACTTCACTCATGCTACATTCTAGTCAACTTATACCATCAGTAGTAAAATATCACACTCTGGGTTTGTCAAACACTAGACATTTACTGCTGTTTCTTTTGAACCTATCCTGACGCACTGATACATTAGTCCATTTCTTAACCAGTAACTGGTGGTTTTGATGACTACTGCTTTATAGTGTAGTTTTAGATCTGATAGAACTAAATCACCTTCCTTTATATTTTTCATCATTCCCTTGCTATTCTTGACCTTTTGTTGCACCAGATGAATTTTGTTGCTATTTTTTCTAGACACCATTTCATTGTTTTTCTTTTTGTTTTTTGCAAGACAATGGGGTTAAGTGACTTGCCTAAGGCCACACAGCTAGGTAATTATTAAATGTCTGAGGCTGGATTTGAACTCAGATCCTCCTGACTCCAGGGCCGGTGCTCTATTAACTGAGCCATCTAGCTGCCCTGACAAGATTTCATTGTAATGAAGTTTATCCTTCTGAATAAATGAGAATATTATCCAATTGATGCACCCAGAAAAGGTAATGTGCCTTACAGGTGAGTAGTAAATATGTAATATACACATTATATACAATTCTATAAATTAGTTCATTCCTGTTTCTTATTGTTTCTATATTAATTCTACTCATCTGCCATTCAAACAGGTCAAATTTCTTTCTCCTAAGTGATGTAAGTAATGTTGCAGCATGATGTATTTAGTGATTGTGATATTTTAACATCATTTTTGGAATTTTCCCCTTTTTTCCCAAGTGGGAGAAAGCCAATTTCTATGATCAGTTGTTTGGACCTTGGTTTTTCCCATAGGAACACTAAAAAAAATTTCCAAGTTTCCAAGAATATTCCAAATTCCAAAAAGTTTCCAAGAATACTTTGCTGCTTACTATTTAGGTCACACTATATCTGAATGTATCTGATAGACAGCATGGTTTCAGTTTATCTAGAAAATCTAACCATATTGGGTAACATTCTTTTCCTGGGCAAACATACACAGAGTTTTTGGAATAACAGAAATCTCTTTTCCCTAATCCCACTAGAAGCAATAGGATCTTCTTCTTATTCTTCTCCTACCTTTTTTTTGCAGGGGACAAGTTGAGGAGCAGGAGCAGGGGTGGAGGAGAGACATTGATTAAGCTGGTAGATAGGCAGAAGCCAGTATAAATTCTCAAAAACTTTTCCTCAACCTTGTCTGGTTCTCGATTGTCACTTTTCTTTTCTTCTCTGTATTCATGCCTTTCCTTTTTCTCTTTTTAACAAATACTGAATCATATATTTGCATATCTTCTTTGTCCTCTTTGGTTCATGAGAAAAATTTCATATATATATATATATATATATATATATATATATATATATATAGAGAGAGAGAGAGAGAGAGAGAGAGAGAGAGAGAGAGTGGTAGTTCATATACACAAAGACTGAAGCAGAAAGAAAAAGACACAGGCTATGCCTCATATTCAATCTCAGGTCCTGAAGCAAAATGGGGATTCAGAAACAGAATAGGGATGCTGAGGCATTTTGTTATAGGAAATAAGGAAATGGTTTAGGATTGTAGAATACTTTTCCAGTATCACAGGACTTGAATCTGTTGTTCAATTATGTCTAACTCTTCATGATCCTATTTGTAGTTTTTTTTTTTTATAAAGGTACTAGAGTGTTTTGCTATTTCCTTCTCCAACTTATTTTACAGATGAGGAAACTAAGGCTTTAAGTGACTTGCCCAGGGTAACACAGCTAGTAAGACTGAATTTGAACTAAGGAATATGAGTCTTCCTCATGCTAATCATCTCACTGCACCATCAGAAATTATCTAGTCTAAATCCAGAGTCAAAGAGAGAACATCATTTGGCCAAGACCACAGAGAGTAACTAGTAGATCTGAGATTTCAATTCAAGAACTCTGATTCCAAACTCGGTGTATAGGCCAAAAGTAGCAGTGAGGCTAGAAAAACAACAGTGGGCAAGGAGGGGAAAAGAAAAAAGAAGGAAACAACATGAGTGTTTACCTTCCCATTTCCCTCATGACTGTAAGTCCTATCTCTTGAATTGTCCCACTGTAAACAATCCCAGTCCAACTTTACCCTTGTTTGAGGTGATTATGAGTTTAAGGGGCAATCTTGCTCAACAACTTGGTAGAAGTTCTGAGGAAGAAAGGATAGAAGGAAGGGAAGAGAGAGAAATTCTAAATCGTGGCAAAGGGAAAGGAAAGGGAGTTTCATGTGTATGATTCATGTAAAAGTTGAGTGGATTGAATTTGCCAATTGCTTGTATATTCCTTTAAGTAAAAACTCCTTTGAAATGATTTTGAAAAATTATCCAGTTTAAAAAACTCTCACAAATATTGTCTAGAAGTAAATGTGAAAAACCACATCACTAATCATTTTTTTCCAATTTTATCTACTTACTAGATGAGTAATCATGAACAAGCCAACCTTCCAGTGTCCCTGTTGACTCATCTTTAAGATGGACACAATAATTCTTGGACTACATACTTCATAAGAATCTTACTTTACAAACTTTAAAGTGAAATATAAAAGCAACTGGCCATTGATAATGTTTAAGGAGACATTTAGCCATATCATTTGTAGGAAAGCTCAATTGTCATTTCTTCTGAAATCTGCTATAGTGAATGTAACACTGAATTTAAAATAAAAAAAAAATCCAGGCCTGAATTCATGCTCTGCCAGTTACTAGATGTATGACTATGATGACTTCACTTAAGCTTTTAGTTTCTATCTTTTAACTGAAAAAAGGTGAGAATAATATGTGCATTGTTGTGAGAAAAGTGCTTCGTGAATCTTAAAATCATATACCAATGTGAATTAATAAATTTCTTTAGATGTCTCTATTCTTTATGCAGCATGCATTAGTCAGTGAAAAAGCATTAAGTGTTCACTATATGTAAAGCAATGTGCTAAAGATTTAAATAGAATTCTTTGAATAGTTCCTGCACTGAAGAAGTTCACATTCTGATAAGGGAGACATCATACAGCAGGTTTTAGCAGCAAGTCAGCTAAATAGGCTCCATGGTGGCTTTGGCCAAAATATCATCTTTAAAGTTATATCCACTGACTGATAAAATCACCATTTCTGTCCTTGAATAATTTGATGGTGTCAAAGACTTTGGCAGTAAGAACTCCAATAGAGGTTTGCTAGGAAGCCTTGGCTGTGATGATACATTGGAATAAGCATCTTAGACTTGTTTTTATGATGCCGCAGCTGAATGCAAAGTAAACAACTCAATTGGTCATTTCTTATCTGAGATTCCAAACAACTGGCTTTAATAATTGTTTTGATTGGGTAGGAGTTGGACCTGAGGTGTTAAAGTTAAGAGGGACCTTGGAGGTCGTCCTTCATTTTGTACTTGAAGAAACTGAGAATCATATTGAGGAATTGATTTGCCAAGATTCAATTTGAAGTCCAATTGTCTTTCCACTCCATCACAGCTGTTAAGCAAAAGATCTGACTTTTAATTTTAAAAGGTATCCCTATATTTTAGCATTATACTTACACATAGTAGTAACTCAAAGATATCCACTATTTGTTTGAAAGATGTCACTTCTGAAATGTACTGTGTACATAATAACAGTAAAATTGTAGGATGATCAGCTGTGAATGACTTAGCTTTTCTCATTAATACAGTGATCCAAGACAACTCTGAAGGACTTATGATGAAGAATCCCCACAGAAAGAGCTGATGGAGTCTGAATACAAATCAAAACATAATTTTTTTTACTTTATTTTTCTTGGCATTTTTTGGAGGGAGGGGTCTATGTTTCTTTCATAATATAATTATTTTAGAAATGTTTTGCAGGACTACTCATTTATAGTCTGTATCAAATTTCTTGCTTTCTCAATGAGGATGATAGGAAGGGAAGGAGTGAATTTGGACCTCAAAGTTTTAAAAATTAATGTTAAAAATTGATTTTACATATAACTGGGGAAAATAAGATACTAAATAAAAGAAATATGTGACTCATGAATAAGAAACCAAATAATTTTGTGATTTTTAAAACAAATATCACAGTGACTAAAACAATGGACCTGTATTCAGGAAAACCTCAGCTCAAATCAAATTCAGTCATTTACTAGCTATAAGACCTTGAGCAAGCCACTTGGCATAGTATCTAGCAAGTACCATTGATAAATGTTTATTGATTGTTTGAAAACCTCTGTTGGTCTTAGATTCTGAAAAATGGAAATATTAATAGTACTTAGCTCTGAGGATTGTTGTGAAGATAAGTAAATATTTGTAGATTACTTTACAAGATTTAAAAAGCAATTTAAATAAGTTATTGTTGTTGTAGTTGTCCACCTCTAGCTACAAAATAATAGTCATTTTTAGCAACCTACATCAATTAGAAAGTCCTGAACAGTTCAATTTAACAAATGAACAATAGCTAATTACTTGTCTAATGTTATGGGGCAAGGCATTAGGAAATAGACTAGGACTTTGATACCCATTTTATAGGGAGCTTTTCATTCATTTTGTAGAACCTTTCCCAATTAAATTTTAATCTTGTATAGCAGCATCAAATATTAGCTGTATGACCTTGAATAAGTCAAAAAAATCTCTGTTTGACTTAGTTTCCTCAACTCTTAAATGAAGCCAATTGTGGTGCCTATCTCCCATGGGTGTTGTGAGGATGAAATGACATAATTGCAAAGTGCTTAGTTAGGTCAGTTCTGGAACATAGGAACATCATATAAATTACTAGTTATTATTATTGTGATTATTTTATTATCTCCACTAGTTCTAAATTCTCTGCATATATTTTGCATATCCCCATATAGTTATATAACCAGTTCCCATTAGAATATGAATTCCTTGATAGTAGGACTTTTCCACTTTTGTATTTGGATCTTTATTAGCACAGTATCTGATATTTTGTTGTTAAATTGTTTCAGTTGTGTTCAATGATTTGTGACCCCATTTGGCGTTTTCTTGGCAGAGATACTAGAGTTGTTTGTAATTTCTTTCTCTGGATCATTTTACAGATGAAAAAACTACTGAGACAAACAGTAATGAAGTGACTTGCCCAGAGTCACACTAGCTAGTGTCTGAGGTCACATTTGAATTCAGATCTTCCTCACTCCAAGCCTGCATCCGCAGCATCACTTAGCTGTCCTTCATGGAGTAGACTTAATTATCGCTCACTGACTGATTGACTGCTAGGGTAGCCTATGGTGAGGCCTTACTGCTGGTCCTTTCCCCCCAACTCTCTCCTCTTCCACCTTCAAGTCCTTACAGTTGCTCATGGCCTGGAATACCTTCTCCATTCATTCTGTCTTTTAGAATCTTTTGTCTCTTGCAAAGCTCAGCTCAAACAGTCTTTCTTTTGATAAATCTTTTAAGAGTTATAGGTGTGTGAGTTATCAATCTTATTACTCCTAACCCCTCCCTGAATCTTTTTGCTCGCCTCTCTCTTCTCTCTCTGTTCAGAAGCCTGTTGTCAGTATTTGCAGTTTTCAGTTTAGTCATTTTTCTGTTGTGCCTGACTCTTTGTGACCCCATTTGGGGTTTACTTGGTAAAGATACTGCAGTGGTTTGCCATTTCCATCTCCTGCTCACTTTACAGATAAGGAAACTGAGGCAAGCAGGTGACTTGCCCAGGGGCACACAGTTAGTAAGAATATGAGGCCAAATTCTTCTTGACTCTAGGCCAATGCTCTCAGGGGGCAACAATGGGAAATGAGAGTGAGGTAGGGTTCAGTTTGGGATCAGTGCATTTTTTTTCCTACAACCAGTTATTAAGGGCCTACTACGTACTGGGATACAAAGAAAGGAAGACAATGATCCTTGTTCTTGAGGACCTCATAGACTAATGAGAGGAGACCATGTGCAAACAATAATGCACATACAAGATAAGAGAGAACACTTTTGAGATCTTCAAAACAGGGAAGGCACTATTATGATACAAACTCATGCACCATCTCCAGACCTTTCAAATTTCCTCAGAACTAAGGTCAGACTAGATCTTCTAGGACAGGCCTAAAACCCTGGTTTATTCCAGCTCACTCAAGACTCACTTTGGATTTTAAAATAATCTTTACCAACTCAGATTTAATTTTTTGACATCTTGTTTTTCTTCAGGTGGGAAGGCTTAGCCATATGGTATTTAGTTATATGGTATTCTTGATATTTAGTGTGATTGTTTGAAGAAGCAGGGACACCAAGCTATTGTCATATCTTGTTGCCCAATTCATAGGAATGAAAATTTTCTTGTCTTTGGTGGTGCCTTTACATCAAAACCATGTAAAACAGGAAAACTCATCTTGCAAAATTATATTAGAAAAAAACCCCAGAGATTTCAGTTCAGTGTAAGGTGGACCCCACCCTCTTCACTGTACTTTTCTGTGCCCCACTTAAAATGGTACTACAACACAAAGGATCTCTGCAGAGACTTCCAAACCCTACAAAGGTCTAACAAAATTAGTTTATGAAGTAAAATCTATATGTATAATACTTATTGGTCCTTTAAAGTAAAAAGTAAACTTCTAGAAATTATGCTGAAGTAGTTTTATTAGAAATAACTCATACAAAGCTTTAAAACTTTTCCTTAATAAAACAATTTTGTGACAGGAACCTTTATAAACTCTCTTACCACTTGAGCAAGTATGCTAATACATTATAGATCAGGGCAGTGTCTTATTTTTCTGGCTTTTATTCTAGAGATTAAGGCGTCTTACTATACCTACATTACAGGACTATTCAATAATAATGAAGTAATGACTCTGATTCCCCAAGTAATAGTGTAGTGCTTAAGAAGTAATATACTATATAAATGAAAACATAAATTAATTATACCTGGAAATGCTATAATTTACATCAACATCTCTTTTGTACCAAACAAAACAAATCTGAGCTCTCTTCCATATGAAAACCCATAAAATATTTGAAAACACTTATCACATCTTCCTGATTATAATATTAGATTATAATATTATTTTAGTTATGAATTTTAAATGTAATGTGGGACTAATTTTGATTGTTTGATTAAAGATATAAAGCCTATAGCTATATATGTGCATCTATCTATCTATCTATCTATCTATCTATCTATCTATCTATCTATCTACACATATATAGGTTCCAGATCTATAACTCTGACTATCTTTTATCCTAGAAGAGATTGAGGGGGTTTGCTGAGGTTTCTCTTTTAATTTCTTGGACTTCATTCAATCCAGTATTCCATTTCCAAGGGGGATGGAAGGACCTGATAATTCCCAGGTCCAGATCTGTAACTATATATAGGTAGTTCCCAGGTCCAGATCTGTAACTTTATATAGGTAATTCCCAGGTCCAGATCTGTAACTTTATATAGGTAGCTCCCAGGTCCAGATCTATAGCTATCAATGGATAAAGTATCAGGGTTGGAGTCAGGAAGATAGGAGTTCAAATTCAGCCTCAGAGACTTAACTATGTAACCTTGGGCAACTCACTTATCTCCTATTTGTCTCAGTTCCTCATGAAATGGGGACACACTGGAAAAGAAAATGGCAAAACACTCTAGTATCTTTGCCAAGAAAATCTCATGGACAAGTCTAGAGATCACACAGCTATTTAAATGTGAATCATCATTAGCATAAAAATTTTATTAACATTCTTCATATGCCTTTGTTTTAGATGTCAAATGAACATTGATGACCTTTATTTCTTGTTTGTCTTAGAATGGGTGTGTATGGATAACACACTGTAGACTTAGACTAAATCAAGGCCCATTTCTCTTAGGTTTTAAATCAAATCTTTTTATAATCTCTTTGGAATGATTCACTGTTAATATGGCTACATAAAAAGTTGCAGAGGAGCACAGTTCTCTGTGATGATCTAAAATAACATTGGATTGAATGATGACTAAGAAATTAAAAGAGAAATATCAGCAAACTCCCTCAATCTATTCTAGGACAAAAGATAGCCAGAGCTGTAGATCTGGAAGAAAGGTCTTCCTAGAGAAAAAAGTATGAGAACACAAAAATAGGCTTGAAGTCCTCAATAGCAAAATAGGGGGAACCCAAAGGAAATGGAAGACTTCAAAAGGGCCCCAAATGGGTAAGAACTAGAGATGAAAAAGAGTAACAGCACTCTTCCTGGAGAAAGCTCAAGGGGAATGGAAGGACCTGATATCTCCCAGGTCCAGGAAACTCTGGTGTGTGTGTGTGTGTGTGTGTGTGTGTGTGTGTGTGTGTGTGTGTTTGTGTGTGCGTGTATGTATACATATGTTTGTACATGTTAGAAAAGGTATATGTGCATGTATGAAAACTGTGTGAGCATGCACACATGCATATTATATATACACAAGTATAGTATGTATGTATTTACATATCTCTATATATTATATATATAATTATATATAATACACATGTAGAACATTGTTCTTGCAAATGTAGAGAATCAAGCTACCTGTCTTGGTGTTCCAACAGTTTTTGTTATGTACTAAATATTTGGAATCTTAGGGCTCTTTAAAACATCATGCTACTGTGTTTATTTCTGGATCTTGTGGATCTGACTAACTGATGAAATTTTATATTTTTTTTAAAATAGTATAATATAGTCTTTGATGAATATTGCTTTGCAATAAAATTTGAAATCTGATAGTAATAAAACCCTTTCCTTTTTGTTCACTATTTATTTCAAGATTCTTGAATTTTGCTTCTCCATGAACATTATTTTTTCTAACTCTATAAAGCCATACTTTGGGGAGTTGATTGATATTGTACCAAATAAGAAAGTTTACATCTATTTTCTTTCTCTTTCTCTCTATTTTTCTACCTATTCATCCATCCATCCATCATCTATCTTTGGAGAGAATATTTGAGAACAGAAAGAAGATGCATTTCCATTATTATGCATAAGAGTGAGTGAATAATGAAAAACATTTATAAAAAGTACTTTGAAGAATTGCCCTATGTGCTCAGGATACAAATGCAAAAGTCAAACAGTTCTTACCATCAAGGATCTTATATTTTAATAGGTGATGACTATATATAGAGGGGAGCAGTGATTAAGGAAGTGCCATAGCTGGAGAGTAGCCTGATAGAAATTAGATTTGGACAAATATATAATAGATTAGGGCAACACAGAACAATAAACACTAAATAGATATGTAACCTGGAAATAAAAGTTCACATTGTAGAGAAATTAGAAGAGTAAGGAAAAAAAGATATCTTTTGAAATTATGAATAAACGAAAAATTCATGACCAAGAGATAAAATGAACAATTTGACTTCTCAAAAGTTGAAAAGATTTTGCATAAGCAAAAGCAATGAAGTTAAGACTATAAGAGAAGCAAGTAACTGGGGAAAATTTCTCTGATAAAAGTCTAAAATTCAAGATAGCGAGCTCATTTAACAATAAGAGAACAAGAGTCACTCTCTAACAAATAAATGGTTAAAGGTTATGAACAGATAGTCCTCAAAAGCAGAAAAACAAACTACCAACACTCAAATGAAATGCTCCAAATGACTATCACATCTATTCCAGCAAGAGAAGTACAAATTAAAACAACTCTGAGGTACCAAAGAGTATTTTTAAAAAAAAGAATTATATAAATTTGTTGGAGGAAATGTAGAGTGTTAGGCATACTAATGAAGTATTGTCAGAGCCATGATCTAACCATTCTGCAAACTACTTTAAAACACTAAACTCTGCATTTGTTTTCACTCAGGGACTAGTATGAGGAATATATTCCAAAGAGATCAAAGAAAGAGGAAAAGGATCCTCATGTACAAAAATATTGAAAGATCTTATCTTATTATAGTAAAGGACTGAATGCTAAAGGATAAGGGGTGCCAATAAATTGCTGAACAATATACAGGATATGAAATTGTAATTGTAAGAGATGATGCATGATGCATCCAAAAAGGACGTATTCAGAGAAAATTGGGGAGACTTGCATTGATGGATGTGTACAAATGAAGTGAACAAAGCAAAGAGAACAATTTGTAAAATAAATACAATACTGTAAAGAACTTTGGAAGACTTAGGCACTTTGATCCATGACCCAGTAGTGATGCAGAGGACTAGTGAAACATGCTTCCCACTTTTTATACTGGAGATGTAGAATAAGACAGACAACATTTTTGGACATGGGCAACATATAGAGTTACTTTATTTCACCCTGCTTATTTGTTGTAAGAGAGGGTTTTTAATTTTTTTTGGAGGAATAAAGGGTACAGACAATATTGATGCAAAGGAAACAAAAGTTTAGAAGAATAAGGGAAGTATTATTTTTAATGCTCAGAAGAGAACAAAAGGAAGTTCAGAAACAAAGACAAACAAGACAACTATGGGACTCCTAGTTCGAATTGATTAGATACACAAACCCTTAAAATATATAATTAAAATTGTATTTTTATATACATTCTTTTCTTCCTATTCTTTGCATATTGAAATGCTCATTTGTTGGAATTTTTCAAGATTAGAATGAAATTTTTAAAAAAATCTATATAGTATAAGTATTTCAATGCCACATAGAGTGAAGGTCTATGGGCTATTCTCATATTTCATATTGATACAAAGTATAAAGAGTGACTATAGCTTAAATCAATATTTTACAACTTTGAATGAAAATATCTATACAATGAAGCACTGAAAAAGGAAGAATGAAAAAAGAAGCCTTCTTGTACACAAAGACCAATTATTTATAATTATGGACAAAATGTGTTAGAGGTGAGGAATAGCATGGGCATAAGAAACTATATAGATTCAAATAGAAACCCTAAGAATGAATAATAAATAGTAGTAGCTAGAAGTGACTGGATTTGAGATGGTGTGGGTAAATCTTATAACTTCTTCACTGTGAACAAGTAGTTGCAGGAAGATAAGGGAGGTATTTAACTGACTTGTGCGATAAACCAGTACTTCATATTAGAATTCCTGCATGAAAAATATAAGTGAAAAAGCTCACATTACTTAACCCTTAGCCTAGCAAATAGATTTTAAAGACCACAAAGTTACAGATTCATAGAATTAAAAGTAGAATGGATAGTGTCTATTCCTATTCATTTATTTTACAGATAATAAAATGAAGTCCGGGAGAAGTTAGGTGATAGGTGAATGAATTCCAATGCAGATTCTCTGACTTAAATACAGCATTCTTTCCCTGGTTTCATCATTTACAACTTGAAAACCTGTTCATAGGAAAGTGGTTATCTTATTTGTTGCCTGCTCTGTTCCCTCCTGAAGACTGATATCATCCATTAATTAGTCAACTAAGTATTTAATTCTTACTGTATATCTTGGATCTCTTCATAAAAATCCATTTTTGTTATTTTATGTCAGTCACTTCTTGATTTTATGCCCTCCCTCCATGACCTTCTTTCTATTTGAAACTCATATTAGTAACAAATAAATTAAGCCAAAATAACCAACAGAGTAATAGCCTCTGACAGCATACTACATGTAATATTTATTATTTTTTAAAGTTCAAAATTTTTTCTTTGCTAAGGTTTATTCAGTAATTCCTCACTTATTTATTTCTGGTTCTTGAAATATTCTGACATTTTTGGAACATATCTTTTTTTCATTGACCTCTTGGAAGTCTGTGTCCAATAATGAGATCACTGGATCAAATAGTGTAAATAGTTTAGTGACTTTTCTTTTAAAAATACTTTGGGGGGGGGCAGCTAGGTGGTGTAGTAGATAGAACCCCAGCCCTGGAGTCAAGAAGACCTGAGTTCAAATTCAGCCTCAGACACTTAATAATTACCTAGCTGTGTGAATTTGGGCAAATCACTTTAACCCCATTGCCTTGTAAAAACAAAAAAAATTTACTTTTTTCCAATTACATGTAAAATTTTAACATTTGTTTTGTAAAATTTTAAGCTTCAAATTCTCTCCCTTCTTCCTTCCCCTTCATCCTTATTGAGAAGGTGGTTTGATATAGGTTACAGGTGTAGTCATGCAAAACATATTTGCACATTAGTCATGTTGTTAAAGAAAATACAAAAATACAAGAAAAATAAAATCAAAAAAGTATGTTTCAATCTGCATTCAGACTTCATCAGTAGTTGTTTTTCTTTAGAGATGTACAGTATTTTTTTTATCCTAAGGCCTTATAATTGTCTTATATCACTGCAGTTCTCAGAATAGCTAAGTCATTCAGAGTTCAACATCATGCAGTATTGCCATTCTGTTTACAATGTTCTCCCAATTCTACTCACTTCATTTTGTACCAGTTCAAGTAAGTCTTTATGGATTTTTCTGAAAACATCCTGTTGTCATTTCTTAAAATCACGAAATTATTCCATCACAATCATAGATCACAACTTGTTCAGCCCAATTGATGGTCATCCCCTCAATTTCCAATTCTTTGTCACCATAAAAAAGAGCTGCTCTAAATATTTTTGTACTTATAGGCCTATTTACTAAAAAAAAAAATCCCTTTGGGATAGAGACCTAGTGGTGGGTATTGCTGGATCAAAGGGTATGCACAGTTTTATAAGCCTTTGGACACAGTTCTAAATTGCTCTGTAGAAGGGTTGGGATCAGTTCAGAACCTCAACAACAGTGCATTAGTGTGCCAGTTTTCCCACTTCCCATTTCCCACATCCTTTCCAACACTTGTCATTTTCCTTTTCTTCCCATTAGCCAATCTGATAGGTATGAGATGTTTTCTCAGAGTTGTTTTAATTTCCTTTTCTCTAATCAATAATGATTTACACTAGACCGTGTGTGTGTGTGTGTGTGTGTGTGTGTGTGGGTGTGTGTGTGTGTGTGTGTGTGTGTTTTCCACAAGGCAATAGGGTTAAGTGACTTGTCCAAGTATTAAATGTCTCAGGGACTGGGTTTGAACTCTGATACTCCTGACTCCATGATTGGTGCTGTATTCATCGTGTCACCTAGCTGCCGCAAGCATTTTTTCATGACTATTGATATCTTTGATTTCTTCATTTGAAAACTGCTTATTCATATCCTTCGACCATCTATCAGCTGTCTTCTTGGCTCAGTTCTTTATATTTGAGATATGATGACTTTATCAGAAAAATTTGCTATGAAATATCATTCCCCAGTTTTCTGTACCCCTAATTTTTATGGCATCTCCCTTTATGTTGAATTTATCTTGAAATATGTCTGAGATGTTGATATATATATATATATATATATATATATATATATATATATATATCCAGTTTTTCTATCAGTTTTTGCCAAAAAGTGAGATTTTTTCCCAAAACCTTGAATCTTTGCATTTAAAACACTGGGTTAATATGGTTATCTACTTCTATGTATTATGTACCTAATCTTTTCTACTGATCTACACTGTTTCTTAGCCAGTACTGGATTATTTTTAAGGTTTACTGCTTTCCAAACAACTGAAATAAGGGACTGCTTTCTTCACATTTTTTTTCATTAATCCCTTGATATTCTTGATATTGACTTTTCTAACCTCAATATAAATTGTATTTTTGGAGGAAAAAAAATCCAATTTGATGACTATGAAGTTAAAATTCAGTATTTTAAAATTTGCTTTTCTGTTATTATTAGTTATAATTTTCATATAGCTGCTATTTATAATCAATTTTTAAATGGTTCATATCCTTTGACCACTTATCTGCTGGAAAGAGATTATTGGTTTCATATATAACTGTCAATTTCTTATTACATATATACCATATACATTTATATAATATATCAGACTTTATCACTTATTTGTTGAAAGGTTTCATTGCCTTATTCAACAATTTCTCTTACTTTAAAATTAATCAATTTTGTTTTGGCAAATACTTTTTAATTTTATGTTATCAAGTAATTATTGTCCTTTTGATTGCCTTTATTCTTTAGTTCCAAATGTGGAAAAATGTGTCAATTCTCCTCTATTTTGGAATGTGTGTATATATGTGCTTTTGTGTATGGCTTTATACATACATACATATATATATGTATATATATATACATATATATATATATGTATATACTTAATATCCTGACCTTTCATATTAGGATATATGGTGGTTCTTGTAGTAAGTGATATAAAATGTTGATCTGAGTGTTCTTTCTGCCAAAGTGGTTCCCATTTTTTCTAGCAATTTTTGTCAAATAGATGGTCATTTGCCTTAAAGTTTGCATTCTTTGATTTGTTCAGTAGTGAGAACTCTTGATTTTGGGACTTGTTTTTCTACCCTGTTTCATTCATCTACTTTTCAAATGTTTGACCAGTATTAAAAAGTTTTGTTGATCATAATTTTAAAATATAGTTTGAAGTATGATAACCCTCTTTTAGTCTTCCTTTTTTCATTATTTCCCTTGAGATCCTAGAATTTTTTCTTCTCCAAAATTTATTTGTATAATTCATTGTTTGTATAGCTTTGAATCTGTATACTAATTTGGTTATTATTGTCATTTTTATTACTTAGCACAGGTCAATCACAAGTATCTCTTTAATTGCTTAGGCATTGCAAAGGCAGATAGGTGGTATAGTAAGTACAGTATTGGACCTAGAGTCAAGAAGACCTGACTTTAAATTCAACTTCAGATGCTTAAGTAGCTTTGTGATCCTGGGTAACTCATTTAACCACTGTCTGCCTATTTCCTTATCTGTAAAATTGGGGATAAAAGCAGCTAGCTCCCAGGGTTTGAGGATCAAATGAGTAAATATTTGTAAAGCATTCTGCAAATAATAAAGTAGTAGCAGCAGCAGTAGCAGTAGTAATAATAGTGATAGTAGTGGTGATAGATAACCTTCTATGGCTTTTATTTGAGCATTTCATATTCTCTTTTGCAGTGTGGTAGACTTGGAATCAGGAGACCAAGATTCAGATCATGCCTCTGACACTTACTTAACTCTGTGACCACAAACAAGTCACTAGAGCTCTCTGAGTCTGAGCTTTTTCATTTGCATAATGAAAATAATAGTACTAGTACCACTTATGCACTAGATGATTATGAAAAAAAGTGGTCATAGTTAAAGCACTGAGTTTTTATTATCTCCCTTACTCAATTTTAAGTTCTTTAAAATTGAGGATCACATCTTAACAGGGTTTTGTATGTGCTTAATAAATATTTATTAAGTTGAATGTATTAGATTATGTATGGTCAGAAAAGAATTATAAATTCCTGCCCTTAGGAATTTAATAGTCTAACTGGGAAGAGACATATGCATGCATTTCCTCATCTAATTTGTTCTTCCCTTCCTTTATCCCTTAGCTCTTTTCTCCTCTCTTGGCTTCTTTTGCATTTTACCCATTCTCCTTACCTTTCCTTATTCTTACTCCAGCTTCCAAAGACCCTGGACAGATGAGCCAGGACCAATCAGATGTTTTCATAGATAGTCTTGCTTTTCCTTTTCCTTACATTGCTCCTTCCCATTCCTTTTGTTTTTCAGTTCTGAGTGTTCTGCTGGGCCTTAGGGGGATTAGATGACAACAAAGTAAAAGGTAAAGTTGAGTGTATAGCCTGGGCTCTAGCAGCGGTGTGAGATCTCTAAAAAAAGTGTATGCATGACTCACTTTAATAAGCATTATTAACATTTTCTTCATTATTTTCTTAGATCTAGACATCAGAAAATAATAATAAACAATCAGAAAATAAAAAAAATAATAAAAAATGATTTGTAACATTTGCTGATATCCAAATTGTATGTAAATACTCACAATGAAAATTTAACTATCAGCTTTCATTAGCCTCTTGAAACTGATTCTAGTATACCCTTGAACTAATGATAGAAATATTATTTCTCACATTTGCATAGGATGTTCACATTCATTATCTCATCTGATCCTCATAATAACTCTGTATTATGGAGAGAGCAAATATTATTATTCCCATTTTACAGGTGGTGAAACTGAGGCCCAGAAAGGTTAAGGGACTTGTAATGGTGAAAGTAGGACACTGAAACCCAGGTCTTCTCACTCTGAATCTAGTCCTTGTCGTACTGTGACACACTGGTAAAATTGGGAATACCAGACATGGGGAAATGTGGATAAGATGCCTTAGCAAAACAAAAAAAAAATGAGGATTTCTAGTCATCTAATCAAAATCTTGACTCCATTTTCAGGTGTGTGGAAGTCTTTTGCATATATTTCCAAGCTGGCAAAGTTGAAGAGCCTTATGTCAGCATCACCAAGAAGAGGCAGATCCCTAAAAATGGACTCACAGAAGAAATTGAGAAAGAAGTGGGCAGGGTAGAAGGCAAGTTGTGTACCCACAGGTCGGCGTTCAGCAGGGCGTCGGTGATCCAGGCTTTTTTGGGCTCAGCACCTCAGTTGACCCTCCAGCTATACATAAGCGTTTTGCAGCAGGAAATCACCATAGGGAGATGTATGTATATCTTAAATTTTGGCCTTGGTCTTCTGGGGTAAAGTGGGAGTCATGCCAAAGGGATTGCATTTACCATTCATTCTTCAAGAGGTTATCTGGTCTTGTCTATTATTTGTTAGGTTACATTGCATCAATAGCAGCCTCTGTTGATGGTTTTCTAATCCTGTCTTGTTGATAAAAATTATATTGGGGGTGGGGGAGAGCATTAGTTATTTATTTATTTTTAAGTTTCAACTCTTATTTATTTTTAAATTATTTCCACCCCCCAGCGACTTGCAAAAACAAATTTCAATCACTTCCAAAACCTTGAGTTCCAAATTCTCTCACTTCCTCCCACCCCATTCCCCTTCATTGAGAAAGCAAATTACTTGGTATAAGTTAAAATTAAGTAGCCATGAAAAAAGTACTAAAATAGTAATGTTGGAAAAGTAAATATAATCTATGGGGATGCATTTAAATAAATGTCTGGCATATACCAAATATTTAGTCTACCCAGAAGGCAAAATCTTTATTAAGAACTGCCTTTAATAATCTATTATTAGCTTCTAGGTCATCATTTTCTGATCCAGTTGAACAGAATGAATCTCTTGCTTATCCTGGTATCAGTAGATTTACCAAAAGCAGCTTCTACTGGGTTGTTTAATTTCAGAAAACCTATAGTCATGTGAGACATGGGGAGAAAAGCATATGAAGAAAGAGAAAGGGATATTTGAAATTATTAGATAAGTGAAGAAATACCAATTCTCAATAAGTTTAACTATAGATTCTATTCAAAAGTGAGTGAAAAAACGTAAGTTGAAAATGCTTGTAGAAACAGGAAAATAAAAAATTATTCCTATTAAATTATCCCCTCTGGATTTTCTTGTCCTTTTAAATGATATTCATTAGGGAAATTAATAATGAGAAAATATGGTTCACATTTCTAACGAGCTTCAAGGCTATAGCAAGACCCTCCATATTTCAGCTTCTGCATGGGAAAGAGCAGTGACAGGTTCCACCCACAGGCCATATGGGCAGTACCAGAATCCTCCCTCCCAGGGGCAGTAGCACAGTGACTGGTTCTCCTCCCTCACTCTTATGTACTAGGAACCAGCTAACAGGGATGCTAGTGGAAAGATATCTTTTCTTTAGAAAATGACCATTCAATCATCACATTCTACAAGCATCTTCAAATACTTCAAAAGACTCAATCCTCTGATGCTTTCAAAATTCCTCTAAACCTTAAGAGTTCATTCTTAATTCATGAGTTTTAAGAGTTTATGTGATCCTCCAGTTCTACATAATTATCCTACAAGAATTCACTCTATAGAGAAGTATGTATGACTTAAATTTTAGCCTTAGTCTACTAAGACAAAGAGGGAGTTACGTCAAAGAGTGGTACTTGTCACTCCAGGAATTCATTCAAACACAGAATCTGGAGCAACATTCTATTGCTTGGTAGTCAGCCTCCTGGTAAGGAGCATCACCCTTTGAACTTAGCTCAGTTAATGCTCATAAATCAATCCGATAGCCCATTTCAAAGTCCATACTGGAATTCTTTCAAAGTTGGCAGCGTCTACAGTCTAACCTTTGAGAATCTAGGGTTACCTTGGAGTCATGAAGAGGTATTGGAATGGGATTTGCAAGCCATAATTGCTACGGCAGTGTATTAGGTATCAGAACCACATGTCCGCTATTTAAAACAACAAGAACAACAACCATGTCTAAAATATCAGTTTTATGTGTAGCTATAGATCAGTAGTTATTTTGGAAAGTAATTGAAATTCTTCTGTGATTTCAACATGATTTTGGGGGGTACCCCTCAGTATGACCTTTTGTTTAGGTGCTCACCTGGAGTATCCTCAGTTTGGGGAATGTCATACTGTGATGAGGACTAGAGAAAGGCACTCAAGTGTCCAAAATGAGTTCTGAAAAATCACATCTGGTCATTTATTAATTTTACCCTCATTGAAAAAATTACTGTTAAATTTCCCCTCTGGATTTTCTTGTCCTTTTAAGTGGTATGCAATAGGGAAATTGAGTTCAGTCAGGACAAAAATAAGTCCTTAAGTGACATAGATAACAGAATTACCTGACATTAAACATGTTTATAAAAAGTACTGTGAAAAGTTTTCCCTCTTTGTGTTGGACATTCGTGTGTTATATCCAGCTTAGGTACCATCGATTCCAGTTCTGACTCTGATCATTTTCCCACACTCTTGCACTTAGAGCAAGGACAACTTGAATTAAAATTCTTCCTTAGATATTTTTTTGTAGTGTGACCCTAGGAAATTCAATTAGTCCTAGTGAATTGACGGGGGGGGGGGGGGGGGGGACACTGAAAGATTAAGTCATTTTCTCAACACACAAATTGTCTGTCTCAGAGGCAAGACTTGAACTCAGTTCTTTCTGATCCCAAGGCTCTATGCTCCATTTAACATCAATAACAATATATAAAAATTCCATTAAAATCAATTACAAAGGGGCCTAAAGAAATTAGATTTGTTTTTACAAAATGCATCTGAGAATATGTTATTACAATTGGATCATTAACCCTTGAAATTGTCTCCTGACAACTTGATGATTAGACCATTGAGAGATGAAACATTGTACTGAAAAGTCTCAGTGACATGGAAAAGATCTGAACCTAAAAGGTCAAGGTCACCCATTGATCAACAACAGGCCAGTAATATCACATGGCATAGTGCACAATGACAACTCATTTTAATTAATCTTATATTGAATTCATATCACTTAGCTCCAAAGGAGCAATTATCATTATTGTTATTATTATGTTAAAAACTTTCAGTCATTTCCATGCTTTGTTAGCTTGAAAAGTAAAATATTTGGTTATTTTAGTGAAGTAAGATTTAATATAACTTTTTTTTTTTTAGGTCTTAGAAGGAAAGTCATGTGTTCTAAAAAAGTTGAGTTTATCAGAAAGTATTTGTTTGGTATTCAAACCCTTCATAATTTTTCTGCTTTCCCCTTTTGTGTCTCCTACTTTTAGTATTCTTAAATTATACCCTACCACAAACTCTGAAATCCAGTGACACTGACCTCCTTGCTAAAATAAGACACTACCTCTTGATTCTGGATATTTTCACATGCATGGAACATTTTTCCTCCTTCCTTCTTCCTCCAAGCTTTTTTAGTTTCCTTTAAGTCCCAGCTAAAAAATTCCATCTTCTATAGGAAGCCTTTCCCCATCCCTTTCAGTTCTAATGTCTTTCATTTGTTGATTATTTCCAAGTTATCTAATATATAACTTGCTCATACATATTATTTGCATGTTGTCTTCCCCATTGAATTATGTACTCCTTCTGGGTAGAGACTGTTTTATCTTTCTTTGTATTCCCAGAATTTAACATAGTACTGGCATAAATAGTAGATGCTTAATAAATATTTGAGTGACTGACTGGACTGAGTAAATGATTTCTATCTCTACTAGAAAATGGTACTATCACAACATTGAGTCATGACTCAATTCCCATGCTCAAAGTTGGTTAGGTAGTATATATACTAGTCTTGCAAGGGAGAATTTTCATTTTAATTTGAGAAATGATACTTTATACTGACTTTGACCTTCAAAAGGTTATAAATGTTCAATTTGATACTATGAAGTCAAAGAGTTTTTTTTAATTAAATGCCAGCCATATGCCTAATAATTCAATTCAGTTCAATGAGGTTTTATTAAACCCTATGTACCAGTCACTGTACTGGACAATGGATACACAAAGACAAAAATAAAACTCATCTTTCATGTAGCTTATGTATTAAATTTTTTTTAAGCTACAGAGAGAGAGAGAGAGAGAGAGAGAGAGAGAGAGAGAGAACTGGTATGACAATTTGTACCTTAAATAAGTAAGGTGTTTTTTTTTTTGTTTTTTGTTTTGGTCAAGGAGACAAAAAGTGGGCTATAAAATGCAGGGTTATTCAAGGTAGTGCAAAATTGATTCACATTTCAGTTATTCTCACAGTGTTCCTGTGATGGCATTGGGAGACAGTGTTAAACTGTATTTTCCTTTTTTAAGTGGAAAACTTCAGATACTAAGTCACGCAGACGGTGTTAAGAAGCTCTGAAATTGAGATCTGATCTTCATTTCTGTGACTTATGCAAGAAATAACCATACAGGTGGGGAATAGGACAAAACAGATTTTAAAAAATAAAAAATGCTTAATTTTCAGGCTTTTTATGTTAGATGACATTTCTCTGAGAAGACCAAGAATATTTACATGTGTATTTCACTGATATGGTTACTGTACACATCTCTACATTTGCTGAAATATAGGAACTTTAATGCTTTATTAGTTGAAATATATCAAATAATGACTATGAGAGGAGGTTAGACGCAAACCTGGTATTCATAATGCTCCCCTCCCCCACCCTTTTCCCATCCCTGCATTACCCATTTGCCTCAGCTGGGGAATCTGAAATCTGACTTTGTAACCCATAAACTGTATCCTATTCTTATGATAAAAATGAATAGTCAGAAAAATAAGCTCAGGATTTTCATGTTGACCTGGCTCTATGGTATTAGAATGTGCTTATTATTATTGGAATAACATTTTGATCTGTTCCATAGACACTAGTAAATTAAATAGCATGATTAGACCTGCCTACCTATTCCTATAATCACATACAACAGAGGCAGAGTGGCCCAGAAGGAATGAAGTTATAGGGTCAAGAAAATGAAAATTGGGTCCAAGTCTAGGAGTGGACTAGTGAGTCATGAGCTCATAGGCTCATCAACCTAAAAACCATCTAGTGCAATCCCTTCATTTTAATGATGAGATATCCAGGGAGACTAAAGTGAGTTAACCCTTGGCCACACAGACAGCATCAAAGGTAGGAAGTGAACTTCTATAAATCTATAACCAGTCCTCATTCCAATATACTTCAGTAACTCATTTGATCATTATCTTTATGCTTCTTCCCTTCATCCATCAAGTGAGTACTAGAATAACTGGCCCTATTGCTTCACAGACTATTGTAAGACTAGACAGAATTTTTTCTGTTTATAGAAAAATAAGAAAATATATTTACATGGTTCTCTTCATTTATCATAGTCTATCTGCTGGCCCCATGAACTTAGGATTTGTTAATTTTTTTAAAAACTAAACTTGGTCTTCTTTTGCTATTCATTATTATTGGCAAGTGACTTCCCCCCATTGCTTTGCAAATGGAATTCAGAACAGGCTTGACAACACAGCAGCTTTGTTTCCCTTGTTTCTATTCTTTCTCCATCTCTGTAGCATTCTGTCCAAAAAAATTTTTGCCTTCACTGAAAGCTGCCAGAAAATTATGATACTAGGTATTTAATCATATATCAATTTCTATTTAGGTCATTTAAATAACTGTAAGAAGCTCTTTTTTAAAGGTTCTCTTAAAGAATGAATTTACTGAGTCTCAAAGTCTCTTGTTGGAAGCCATTTCTTTTTGTATTCAACAACTTATATGAATTCATTAAATATATTAGAAGTCAAAAGCTGATGGCAGTGGTAAAGGAGTTCCATGTAGTTCTCTTAGCCTGTGTTGTTAATTTGTTGATTATATTGGTTATAAAAATTCAGAATAAGTTAAAATATAATTTTTCCCATTTTGTGTGAATACTATAATCTATGGATTAGAAAAAATTACTGGACCAGAGTTTCAGGGATCCAACTTCCAGATTGGGCTTTGCCTCTTTCTACATCACTCCTGACACTAAATTTCCTCATATACACAATGACATGATGGACTACCTGAGGTTCAAGATCCCTTCTACTAATCATAATTCAGTTCAAGCACCTATGTGATTTTAGCAATGTAACAATCTCTACCTCAGTTTCTTCATCTGTAAAATAAGGATAATAATGACAGCACCTCTCAGAGTTATTGTAAGGATCAACTGAGATAATAAAAATAATAAATTTAGTAATATTGAGTTTAGCTCAATATTTAATAGATAGCAAATAATATATCAGTGTTATCTACTATTATTGCTATTATTATTATTATTATTATTGTAAGTATACCTACTTTATTGCACTTTGTTTTACTGTTTTTAGTATCACATGTTTTACAAATTGAAGGTTTGTGGCTACTCTGCAAACAAGTCTATCAGCACATTTTTTCCCAACAGCATGGGCTCACATTATGTCTCTGTATCACTTTTTGATAATTCTCACAGTATTTCAAATTGTTATTATCATCATCATCATCATCATTATCATCATCATCATAATCATCATCATCATCATATCTGTTATGATGAGCTGTGATCAGTCATCTTTGATGTTACTATTGTAATTGTTTGAGTGCATCATGAATTGGGCCCAAATAAGATTGTGAGCTCAATAGCTCCTCTGACTAACCAGCCATTCAGTCTCTCTCGTTCTCCAAGTTCCTATTCTCTTGAGACACAATATTAAAATCAGGCCTTGTAATATCCTTCAGTGACCTCTAAGTGTTCAAATGAAAGGAAGAATCTATTGATGAGGCAAACTTGATTGTTGTCATATTTCAAGAAATTGCTACAGCCACCCCATACTTCAGAAACAACCACCTTAATCTGTGAGCAGCCATCAAAATCAGGGCAAGAAACCTCCACCAGCAAAAAAGATTGCAACTCACTGAAGACTCAGATGATGGTTAGCATTTTTATTTTAGCAAGACTTTGTTTTTAGTTGATAAAGTTTTGTTCTTCAGATATAACACTATTGCTCAGATAATAGACTACAGTATAATCATAACTTTTATATTCACTGAGAAATCAAAAAATTGTTACTTTCTTTTTGCAATATTCCATTTATTGAAATATTGTGGGGTCTGGAACTGAACTGTAATCTCTTCAAGGTATATCTGTATTATTAAGTGCTTAATTAAATAATATCTCTTTTGATCTTCACAACCATCTTGTGAGGCACCCATTTTACAGTTGAGAAGCCAAAATTAAGTTCTTTGTCCAGGAACACACAACTAATAAAAGTGTCTAAGTGTCTAAGACCAGGTTTGAGAACAAAAAGTGTCTTCCCTCAAAAAATTTATCTTCTGAGAGGAGATCTTTTTTGTTCTTCAGCTACTAGGAAGTTACATCAATGTTTTGTTCTTAGTCCCTTGAGCCAAAGAAGTCTCAATAATTTTAATATCATTTAAAATTTGTTATTTTTAATTTTTGTAATAAAACAAGCATTTCTATAACATAGTACAATAAAAAGATGCTTGTAAATGAAAGTACAAATCGACTAGGTACAACTTGCTATTCCATTCAAATATACAATAAAATTATCATGTAAATTCCTTTTTTTCTTCCCCCCTTCCCCAGATGGCTACCATTAGACACAAAAAGTATATATATATATATATATATATATATATATATATATATATATATATATATATATATATGTGTGTGTGTGTGTGTGTGTCTATGTACAATATGCAAAATTATTCTGTATGTACTTCTATTCTGTACTTAATTCTTTCTCTGAATATAGACAGCATCTTTCTTCATATGAACTTTATAGTTTTTTTTCCATAACATAGTACTATAAAAAAGTGATTGCACATGAAGCTGCAAATTGACTATGCACCACTTGCTATTCCTTTCAAATATACAATGAAAGTATCATGGAATTTTTTTCCCTCTCCCCCTCACCCTGTGCCATAGAGATGGCTACTATTAGATAGGCATAAATATGTATGTATGTGTGCACAGACACACACACACACACACACACACACACACACACATATATATATATATATACATATATATAATTATTCTATAAACAATTCTATTTATTATTTATTTCTCTGTACTTTTTAGCTAATTTAGGTCTTTATAATAGTCAAAATAAGTTATTTATTCCAAGTCCTTCTTAAAACAATATTGCTCTTACTATATATAGTGTTCTTTTGGATGTACTCATTTCACTCCATTATTTCCTACAAATCTTTTCTTGTTTTTCAAAAATCACTGAATTCATGTTTTAATTTGTTCTGCCATTTCTCAATTGATAGACATTCTTACAATTTCCAAGTTTTTGCTTTCACAAAGAGAGCTATTAAACATTTTAGAACATATAGATTTTTTTCCTTTTTCCTTAAATCTCTTTGGAAGTAGACCTAGTAGTGGTATTGCTAAATCAAAAGGTATAGGCAACTTTATAATGCGTTAGGCATAATTCCAAAATGAATGAATCAGTTTGCAATTCCATCAGTGAATTAGTGTCTCAATTTTTCCACATCCCTTCCAACATTTTTCACTTTCTCTTTCTATTATTTCAGCTAATGTAGTTGATTAAAATGGTATCTCAAGGTTGTTTTAATTTACATTTCTTTAATCAATAATGATTTAGAGTATTTTTCATATAACTAAATTGTTTTGATTTCTTCACTGCCTTTTGATATTCTTTGACACTTATCATTTGGGGATGATTCATATTCTTATAGATTTGAAAATGATCTTTATATATTTTAGAAATGACATTTTCATCTAATAAACCAAATGAAATTCCCCCACACCAATTTACTTTTCCTTTTGATCTTGGCTGAATTTATTTTATTTCTACAAAACTTTTTAAATTTAATTATCCATTTTAAAAACTTAATTTTGTTCTCTGTCTCATGTTTATTTGTTTACCTATCCATAAATTTGATAAGTAATATATTTCATGTTATTCAGGTTTTCTGTAAAATCTCTCCAGCAAGGTCATGTATCCATTTTGACCTTCTCTTGGTAAATGGCATAAGATATTTGAATATACCTAGTTTCTGCCATACTGCTCTCCAGTTTTCCCAATAACTTTTTACCAAATAATGATTTTTTTATCCTGAAATCTTAAGTCTTTTCATTTGTAAAATGCAAGGTTATTATGTTTATTTGCTGCTTTAAATTGTATGTCTATTCTATTTCATTGATCTACCTTTCTTTTTCATAGCCAAAATAAGATAGTATTAATAATTACTACTTTAAATATAGTTTAAAATCTGATACCTAAGCCTCCTTCCTTTACTTCTTTCATTATTTCCTTTGATATCCTTGACTTTTTGTTTTTTCAAATGAGTTTTGTTATTTTTCTAATTCAGTTTAAAAATTGGTAATTTAATTGGAATGATGTTGAATATAAGTTAGTTTGATAGAATAGCTATTTGTATAATTTTGGCCCTGTTTATCCATGGACAATAAGTATTTCTCCCAATTATTTAAATCTTATCTTATTTGTATAAAAAGATTTTTTTTGTACTTTTATTTATCATGTTCTTGCATTTGTTTTGACAGGTGTATTCCCAGGTATTTTATACTGGCTAGAATTATTTTAATGGGGTATTTTTCTCCATCTCTTCTTACAGAGTTTTGTTTGGAAAATATGGGAAAATATATTTATATTTATTCTGCCTCTTTGTTAAACTTATTTAATTATTTCAATTAACTTTTTAATTGACTCCTTGGGATTTTCCAAGTTTATCATCTTATCATTTGCAAAAAAGAGTTTTATCAGCTCATTCCCTATTCTGATAACTCCTATTTCCTTTTCTTATTGCTATTGCTAGGATTTTCAATATAATATTGAATACTATTGGCTATGATGAGCATAATAGCTTTTAAGGAAAAACTGGTTTAATTTACATGGCAGATATTGCTTTTTACTGCACAACCCATCCCAATTCTAACATTTAGATAATTTTTCTAACACTAAGCTGAAATCTCTTTCCCTACTATTTCTACAGCCCAATAAGTACTGTATTCATTTGAATAAAAGAGCATGTCTACTCCCTTCCATGTGACAGCTCTGAAAAAATTTGAAGACAACCATTATGGCTCCCTTAAGTCTTCTCTTTTCTGGAGTAAAACATCATCCACAGTTCTTTCAAATTATCCTCTTTAGGACAAAATTCCTGGATCCCTCATTCTGATCCGTATCCCATTTCCTATCTACTCCCTCCCCCGCCATGTTCCCTGTGTTTCAATTTCATTTTCTATTCACCTCTACCTCATAGAATCTGTCTTCTGAAAGATGTAGCTTAGGAGGTGCAGTGGATAGAGCAATGACCCTGGAGTCAGGAGGACCTGAGTTCAAATCCAGCCTCAGACACTTAATAATTATCTAGCTGTGTGACCTTGGGCAAGTCACTTAACCCCACTGCCTTAAATTAAAAAAAAGAAAGATGTAGCTTAAGTGATACCTTTCCATCCCATCCACTGCTAGTGTCTTCCTCTCAAATTACCTTGAATTTAATCTCATTGTAATGGCTCTGCATGTGCTTATACTTGTACCTGTGTTTCTCCTACAAAGGATGTACTTCCCAAAGGATGAGCTTTGAAGCAAAATAGGGATTCTAAGAGGCATAGGTAAGGAAGGAGTACTTTCCAGTCATTAGAGATATTTCCAGGGCAAAATTGTGGATATGATAGTGTTATATGTAAGAAATAGCAAGAAGACAAATTTGACTTGCCATTGGAATGCAAGATTGGGAGTAATGTGCTATTAGACTGAGAAGATAGGTTGAAGACACGATATAAAGGATATATTTAAATTCCTAAGAGACAAAATTATTTTTTTTTGGAAAAAATTATAGTCAATCCTATTGGAAATAGGTAATCACTGGAGTTTATTTATCAAGAGAATGATATGGTTAGATGTGAACTTTAGAAAAACTGATTTAGCATTTAGTGGAGGAAAGATATAGCAAAACTATACATAATATTTTTTTGTATAATTTTCTTTTTTTTTCTTTTTTCTTTATTTAAGGCAATTGGGTTATGTGACTTGCCCAAGGTTACACAGCTAGGTAATCATTAAGTGTCTGAGGCTGTATTTGGCCTTAGATTCTGCCTCCAGGACCGGTGCTCTATCCACTGCGTAACCTGGCTGCTCACAGAATCCTTTTTTAAAAAAATAATATTTCCTTTTTTCCTTCAGTACCAGTAAAACAAATTTAAACATTCACTTAAAAAAGTTTGAGTTCCAAATTCTCTCCCTCTATCCAAAAACTCACCCTGAAATATTAAGCATTTTAATATAGGTTATTCATGTGCAATCATAAAAAAATTTTCATATTAGTTATTTTGTGGAAGAAAACTCAAAAGGAAGAAAAGAATAGAAAGAAGGAAGAAAGGAAGAAGAAAGGAAGGAAGCTAGCTAGCTTTGGTCTATATTAAGACAGTTCCTTCTGTGGAGGCAAATAACATTTTTCATCATGAGTCCTTTGGATTTTCTTGGATCACAGAATTGCTGAGAATAGTTAAGTCATTCACAATATTCTAATGTTTTATGGTCAGGGAAGACAGAACAAAGTGTGACTTAGCAACCTATACACAAGACCTAATACTTCTAATAACATTCTTTCTTCAACAAAATCTTTTTCTTATTCAATGGTTCATTTTGGTGTGGAGATGCGGCTGGATTCTCAAAGGCAATGTCTATGGAGCAAAAACTCCGAAGATCCTAAGAAGTTGCAAAGGGATTGATTACGTATGCAGTGGTGGACTGTTTCTGTTGTCTGAAGACCACCAACCTGAGTACACTAGAGGTCTGTGACTAGGTTGGTCACAAGATAATGCATTTTTCATTCATAGCAGTTCTAAATAACAAGAGAATTGTGTTCTGCATTGGTGAGAAATAGCTTACAGTGTTGAACTGCAGTCATAGTTCTTTTGTTAGCTGCTTGATGTCATTGATATCTCCCATTATTAATAGGGATATCACCTTAAATCTCTAGGGTATCTTCACATGAACTACCAGGTCTCTTCCAAACTGTACTCGTAAAATTGATTTTAAAAAATCTTAATTTGGGTCTTTAAGTATCTGTGCTTTATTTCCTATAGATGGTTTCCCATCAATCTATTTCTTTTTTATATTATTATATTATTTGTATAATTTTGAACCCTGATCCTGTCATCTGTTGTATTAGCTCTCATCCCATGCCATGACTTCTATAAATTTGCCATCCATAGTCTTCAAGTCATTGTAAAAGTTTTAAAAACTATCATACCTTTATCCAACTTTTTAGCTCTTCTGGGCTACATCACCCAATAAAACTAGTCAAGGGCCACATATAGAATTAAAAATTTATTTGTGAATACTATGCAATCCATATTACCAATGAGTATAATAATAAAATGCAATAATGCTACATGAATGGGCTTTGAGGGCCACTTGTGAATCCATGGACTGGAGGTTGGACACACCAAAGAGAGAACCCTTTGGCCGGATTTACAAAAGGTCCCTCAGATCGAAAATCCAGTGTTTAAAAGCAGGGGTGGAGGGGGGAAAGGAAAGAAAGTGACTAAACATTAAATGTAATCTTCTGACAGAAATGTGAGACTTAAGGTTAAAAAAGTCACACATTTTTGGATATGACCACTGTTGGATTCTTTTTACTTGACTATTTGTTACACAATTTTCTCTCTAAATTTTTAATTAATGAGGGCATTGGAGGGGAAAAAATGGATTAACAATAGTAATGCTGGAAAAAGAGAGCCTTCAAAACATTTTAAAATGCATAGCAGGGAAGCATAGACAAATTGGACAGTTTGAAAATAATATATGGAAATTATTTAATACTTTTTTAAAAAAGCAGTATGAAATAGAAATTCATAGTTCTCTATGTCATCCCCCTCCTATTGAATATATTAAAGTGCTCCCTTTTTGGTGTTTCAGAATATAATGTTAAATAAAATTTTTTTAAAAATGAGGGGAAATGTTATCTAGTCAACTGAATACTATACAGGACATAATCTAAATCATAATGTGAGAGAATATATATTATGTCAGGTAAATCCAACTAACAGACTCTCTTGCCTTGTCCACCAAAATATCATGAGAGATTCTGTCAAAACGGTTTATTGAAACTATGATTCATTTTGTGTCTATATCTTTGAACCTATGAAACATTGAACTCTGTATTTCCCTGTGTTGGCAAAAAAAGCCACTGAAATTCTTGCAACTTACTCCCATAACTTGTAGGAAATAATTAGTGAAAAAGATGATGTGCACGAAATGCAAAAATATGTATTCAAAGAGTTCAGGTGGTACAGACAAACTTTTTTAAAGTCCCTCTGCTGCCAGCAGGTTATCCAGTTTCTTGTTTGTCCACCTGCATACTATGACTACCAGCCTAGGTCTAATTTACTCACCTGATGTAATTCTTAATGAGTTAGGACTGAGGACTAGCCAAGCTTGGGAAAAGGTCTCCTGCTGTTCTGACTCATGTGGCTTGTCAAATTCTTTTGAAAAGATCCTCTCTAATTATGGGAACAGTACCTTCTATCTTAGCAAACATGAGGACACAAAGCACTGCCCCTGCAAAGTTGATGCTGTGATACTAGGTTGGAGCTCTCTGAGTACGTGCAGCAGTGCACCAAGGGTCAGACCTTTGGATAGTCTCATCTAGGAATCTCATTACCCAAGCTTCAAAAGATCAGAACTGGACATCAGCCCAAGTGAGTTCAATACAACAGGAAGGACATTAAAGATTGTTCTGGTAGGAGATGTCCCTAGATGACGTGATCCTCCAAGCGTGGTCATTTTATAGTTTTGCAGCACAGGGAGAGAGATCTAGGCTTGATGAGAAAGGCCATAAAATTATTTGACTGAGCCGACTGTTAACTCTACAGCTATTCCATTTTTCAGTGAACCAATTGGTGTTTAAGCCAAATTTAATTTAACTTAATTTTAAAAATTTAGTTTATTTAATTTTAATTGAAATTTAAAAATTCTAGGTCCAAGAAAGCTTTGAGAATTTTAGAACTCCTTATGTTATTTGCAGTGAATGATGAACAGTTATATGCAATCATAAATTAATACAATGTTCTATAGAATTTAATCTAAATTATGATATAATGTACTGTAAATTATTTCAGGTCTATGAAAGATTCATCTTATCTTGAACCTGAAGCTCTGGGTTCCTTAGCTGATAATGCTCCCACCTTTACCATCACTACCACCTCCCATCACATTTTTGAGGGAAGATTTATTTAAAAATTAATAGACATAGATTTGCAACTAAATTCTGTAACCATAGGCAAATTATTAAAATCTCTGCATAACTCAGCTTTCTAATCTATAAAATGGAAATTATATTATTGCTTTTAATTTCTCACAAAGCCCTGTGAAAATAAAATAAGATCATTCATTAAGGTCTAATTGTATTCTGTATTGAATTTCTAGTTAAATGAAAATTAGAGATCCTGGAGAACTCCAGAATTCCCAGTGGTCATGGATGACTAAATTTTCTGCCCAAGTCATAAAATATAAACCTTGATTGATGATCTATAGGCTATGCTAAATAAACAAATATTTCAATAAGCATTATGACAGACTCATCTTCTAATATCCTATGTTGACCCTATAGATTAATTGATTAGGTCATCAATAATACTTAGGGAACTCTCTCTTTAAGAATCATTTTGGACAACTTGGTGGTGTAGTGGATAGAGCATCTGTCCTGGAATCAGGAAGACATGAATTCAAATGTGACTGTAGACACTGACTAGTTGTGTGACCCTGGGCAAATCACTTAATTGTTTGCCTCAAGTTTCCTCATCTGTAAAATAAGCTGGAGAAAGGAAACTGCAAAGTACTCCAGTATCTTTGCCAAGTAAATCTCAAATGAGGTCACAAAGAGTCAGACATGAAATAAAAATGACGAAACTGAAAATTTGAAGTTAGAAATGGCATAGGGTTCCAAATAAAGAGAGAATAAGACAGTCAAGCTAAAGGTCCAGGGAGGAGGCAGGGTAAAGGAGTAATAAGAATAATATTTCACATGTATAAATTGCTATCTTTTTTAGAACTTTGTTCAGGTTTCAATAATACTATTTAGTGAAGTGAGTTTTTTTCTAAGTAGTGCTTTGCAGCAAAAAAAAAAAAAAAAAAAAAAACCAATGCAATAATTAGGTCAAATGTATGAAAGCTTCAATGTAGACCATATAAAGATCTTGTTTGTTTGAATGAATACCTCCTAATAGATTGTTTTCTCATTTGAATCTTCTTCTTAGAAGAAAACCCCACTTTGGGGGAACAGGGCTACTGGATGGTTCTGTCTATTTAGATTCAGATTAATCAAAAAATTACTCCAACTTCTTTCTTTCCAGGAATACATTGTTTTCACTTTGAATTATCATAGACATTTTTATTCTGTTAGAGTTTTGTTTTGTTGTCATTCACTCATGCCTGACTCTTCATGATCTGTGGGCCACAGCATGCCAGACTCTTCTATCTCTCAAAGTCTGTCCAAGTTCATATTCATTGTTTCCATGGCACTATCTCCATCCCATTCTCTGTTTCCTTTTGCTTTTAATCTTTCTCAATAAGAGGGTCTTTCCTATTTTATTCCATCTCTTCATTATGTGAACAAAATAAGCTTCAGCTTCAGAATTTGTCCTTCCAGATAATAACCTGAATTGATTGAAGTATTGACTAATGTGATCTCTCCAAAGCCTTCTCTAGTACCACAATTCAAAAACATCAATTTTTCTGTGCTCAGCTTTCCTTATAGTACAACTCTCACAGCCATGCATTGTTAGTGGAAAAAACCATAGCTTTGATTATACAGACCTTTGCCAGCAAGGTGATGTCTCTCCTTATTAGTATGTTGTCCAGATTTGCCAAAACTTTCTTTCCAAGGATCACATGTTTTTTTTTTAATTTTATGGCTGCAGTCACTGTCTACAATGATCTTTGAGGTTAGAAATATTATTGACCCTTCTACAATTTCTTTCCCTCTTTCTTTGCCAGAAAATGCTGGGATTATTGACACTTTCTTAGTTTTTTTTTATGTTAATCTTTAAAGTAGCTTTTACACTCTTCTCTTTCACCCTCATTAAGAGTTTTGCTTAAACCAATCCACTATTCCATGTTTGGTTCTAACCATTACTCCTAGGCTCACATACAGGTTATTCCAAACCTCCAGTTTCTTTGAGGACTTGCCATTTTTTGTGATCCTTGCAAACACTTTAGTGTTGGCAAAGAAACAAAAGGTTTTTTCCTGGAATTCCTCTGTTTTCTGCATAATCCAATAAATGTTGATGATTTGGTCTTTAGTTCTTCTTTCTCTTCAAAAACCACCTGCTCTTCTGGCAATTCTCTTTTCACCGAATGTTGAAGCCTCCCTTGCAGATCTTAGGCATAACCTTTGCTAGCATGTGAAAAAGGTACAAGTATTCAGTAATTTGAACATTATTTGTTATTGTCCTTTTTTTTTTAAAGATTGGGACATAAGAAATTGATTCCACTCCAGTGGTCACTCTTGAGTCTTCCAAATTTGCTGGCTTAGTGAGTATAGCACTTTAATATCATCATCTTTTACAACTTTAAACAACTCAGCTAGAGTTTTATGTTATTACCTAGGAGTGGTTTGCATTTTCCTTTTCTAGCTTATTTTACAGATGAGGAAACTGAAGCAAACAGGGTGAAGCGATTTGTCTGTGATCACACAGCTAGTATCTGAAACCAGATTTCAACTTACAAACATAAGTCTACCTGATTCCAGGCCCAAAACTCTTCTCCTGCTTTTCCTCTTCTTCCTTTTTCTTCCTTCTTCTCTACTTCCTCCTCCTCCTCCTTCCTCTCCTCAGATTTTCTCCGAACCCATCACTGAATAAACTAGCATACACTCCCATCCTTCTTTGCTAAGATTCCTGAGAATTAAATAACAGCCAGGTGGAACATTTTATGGTTGAAGAAGCCAAGCAGTTAAGTCCAGTAGCTTAATCAGAGAGACCTGTCCCATGTCAGGTCTAGGAGCTCTTGTGCCTGTGTCAAGACTATATTATTATTATAATAATTATTATTATTATTATTATTATTATTACTATTACTATTTAATCCTATGTCTGAGTCATTCTGCCATTTTTTAACACTTCCTTCTTGTGTTGACAAAGCCTTCAGTGCTAGACCCCAGTAGCATTGTCTTAGTTTTTTAAATTAGGGTCCCTCACCTACTTACTAAGATTTCTAGTCTGCAAACCCTTCACTATTGTATAACTTCCCAGGGAATCTGTGATGAAGTTTTTCCTCATCAGGAGAGTTTTCTAGTATTTTATCATTAAAACAGTTGCTACTAACTGGTGTTATATAATTGTAATTAAACATCTGAGGAGTGTCCCAAATGCCTTGGTGGAGTTCTAAGTTCTTGAGTACATACATATTTAATAATGTATGATGTATTATTTATTATTTATATACAGACATAGATGTATATACACATTCCTACCAACTATCCATTGGCTTTATTCTTGATTTGTTTAATACACTAAATTAATTAAACAAGAATATTCTAGATCTTAAGGACAATCATCCTTATTATTTTAAGTGTTTGCACGTGTAGTATGGAGAAAGGATGTTGCGGTAGGGAGCTGAGGTATTTCTGTGATCAAGAACTGATGCCTATTTGAGTAGCACCATTTTTGGTTCACTGTATCTGACCTTTTATTAGTTTCTCTTGCACAAGAACCACATGATTCAGAGCAGAGATTCTTAACCTAGGGTCTAAAGAGAGGCTTTTGGATAAATTACAGAGGACTGTGACTTTGTGGTGTTTTGTGTGTGTGTGTGTGTGTGTGTACACATCTTTATTTTTACTAACTTCTAAATGAAATTTATCATTTCCTACAATTGTAAATGTAGACGGCAAATATTCTGATCAAAGATCCATAGACATTTCCTAGCCTGCCAAAGCCCTGGGTTAGAGGATTAATCTAGAGGGGAGAAACCACAGTTTGGGTGCTTAGTTCCCCAATAGCTCTCAGTGAGTTATTAGTTTCTTTGGGGAAAACCTGCTAACATTTGGGTGGAATTTCCAGCACCTAATTCTGGATCATCAAGGTGATTAATCATATCTTCAGTACTTCAACACTCTGTAGTCCCTAAGGAACAATCTATCTGCTTTATGGTGACATGGAGGGGAGTAACCGGTTAGGGTAGATGGGTGGAGGGTGTCAACTCTTTCTGGTGATTACCATTTTCTTGTTTAACTATTCTTTACTCCCCAAAACCAAATAGATACAAATTCCTGAAAGGTCAGTCACACCTATCAAAGGTGGTCAGAATGGTTTCATTTTAAAGGAACCAGATAAGAGATCACAAATTTTTTAACAATGAACTCCAAGATAGTTCCCAGGGGAAATGGGAGCAAGATAGGGCTAGTCCTTGGCACTTTCCAGATTTCTCCTCCCATCTTACTATTTTTTTTAATTTTTTAATTTTTTTAGGTTTTTTGCAAGACAAATGGGGTTAAATGGCTTGCCCAAGGCCACACAGCTAGGTAATTATTAAGTGTCTGAGACAGGATTTGAACTCAGGTACTCTTGACTCCAGGGCTGGTGCTGTATCCACTGCACCATCTAGTCTCCCCCCACATCCTACTATTTTAAAGGGCAGAAAATGAAAGTACCTTCTAGGTGAGGACCCAGGCCAATCTTCTGCTTAGTTTTGCCCCTGTGAAATATAGGACTAATTTCACAATCCCACAATATTGCCAGGATTCTTGTGAATGTAAATGTTATGGACCAGATTAAATGAATTTTGCTCCCAGGTTGATTGATGTGGGACCTGGCACTGGTCCCTTTAGGCAAGCTGTAAATCAAAGGCAGAAACCTCTTGAGGCTCCAGAGAACATCTTGTTCATTGCTTTTAATCTCCTTGCCTATGGCTTTTACCTGCTTTTAATCTTCTTGAGAAATGTCTTTCATTTCCTTAGAGAGTTGCTTTTTTTTTAACCTGGGGGCATTTGAAATTTTTTTTTAATAAATGGATTTCATATTTGAACCCTTGGGGATCTGTCACACCAAATATCGACCCAGTCCTCAAACAAGGTAGGTGGACTGGATGTTCTTTAATGTTCCTTTCAGCACTAATGTAGGATCCTCTCTTAAACATAGAGACACAATATCTATCCTAATAATTCTAAGTAAAGGGTGCCTTGGAGTCAGGAAGGCCTGTGTTCAATTCTGACCTCAGACACTTATTAGATATGTGACCCTGGGCAAGTCACCAACCCTGATGTCCTCAGTTTCCTCATCTGTAAAATGAGCTAGAAAAGGAAATGACAATCCACTCCAATCTTTGTCAAGAAAACCTTACATTAAGTCATGAACAGTTGAATGTGACCAAACAACAACAAATTAGTTAATCTATACTGGTGGTTCTAAAACTTTTTGGTCTTATGACTGCTTTATACTCTCAAAAATTAATGAGAACCCTAAAGATATTTTATCTATGTGTCTATTAATTTTTCTCATGTTGGATATTAGAACATCTTAGCATTATTATGATAATAGTTGCCATCATGAACCTCCTAAAAGGGTCAGGGGTCCTGGGATACACTTTGATAAGTACTAACCTCTACCAACCCCCTTTTTTTTGCAGATGAGGAAAGTTCAATCCAGAGAAATAGATTCATTTCATAATTTTTAAAAGCCAGAGCTAGGATTTGAACCCAGCTCTTTGACCTCAGATCTAACATTATTACCACTCTATCACATCATATCCTGGGCAAAGGGAGGAGGAGAGGAAGAAAGGGCAGGAAGGAGATATTTACTGTAGAAGTAATAAATAATTTGGTAGCCTTCGAGATGTTTAAAAAGGTTTTCTGCAATTGAATGATCTAAGATATTCAGACTTTGAAAAATAACAGATTATTGAATAATTGGATGTGATATAGGTATAAATATTTCTTCCTGACCACAGTTATGGAAAATTAATTTTTATCTGAGATTTCCAGAAACATTGAGCTCTTGCTATATTAAATTATTATTTGACATTCGGTCAATGTGGGGCAATCAAAATGTTTCAGAAACAAATTCAATTATATGGGTGAAAGGAAATAACTTTTTGCAATGAAATTTGATTATTTTTCATTCATGTGTTCATTTTTCAAGAGAAATTCAGAAAGCAAGTATGAGGTGATATAATCATGTGGTGTTTCTTAGTTATTCTTTCATAATAAGTTCTATTCATTCAGCAAATGTTGATTGAGTTCCTATTGCATAGAAGGCGTCATTCATATGAAGGGCCATACAAAACAAAGAACAAATCTAGAGAGGAGGCTCAGTCAAGGCAAGTCAAGTAGCAATAAAAGGAAGAACATATGATTGATCAACTTTCTGCTTCTTACCTTATATTATTGTTATTTCCCTTAGTTCTTCATTTCTTAATACTGATCTTTTCCCATTGAACTAATGGTCAGTTCTGACCATTTGTTCTTACTATGTTCCAGTCTATGAGCCAAGTCCAAGGGTAAGAGCCCAAGACAGGATTCTTTGGTCTAAAGTTGTACTAGAAGTAGTGATAGAAGACAGGAGAAACTTTTGGCATTCAAAGACTTCTTCAGTCTGTAATTACCTTCCTCTTCTGCTTCATCTCACACTAATCCACTAAGTGGTACCTTGGATAGAAAGCTAGGTAAGCAATCAGAAAAACCTGAATTCAAATTCTGCCTTAAACCTTTTCTGGTTACATGACCCTGAGCAAATCACTAAGCTTCTATCAATTGCAAAATGAGGATAATAATTGCACCTACTGCCCAGGATTGTTGTAGGGATGAAATGAGATAATAATTGTTATATTCCTGGCATAATAGTTGTTCCTATGGTTGTTTCTCTTTCCCTCCATGTATGTTGTGTCCAGACAAAGTGAGCTATTTATTTCATCCTCCTACATGAACTCTTTGCTCCATCTCTGGACCCTTATTAACAATATTCTCTAGACCTGGAATACTATCTCTGTCTTCCATCTGCATGGTAAATAATCTTCATAATAGTTTACTTTTTATTAAAAGAAGAAAAAATACAAGCACTTAAAATACTGCATTGAAAAAACATAGTAAATTATTTACAAATATAATTTTCATATGAAGTAGCTTTGCAGTTTAATTCACAGAAAAATATGTTGATCATTTCAAATTTACAGGTTGAAAGAACTGTTTATTTAAAATAAGGCTCCTATTCTGATTATGTGATTATGGCCATCACTCCCCCCCCCTTTTTTTTAACTTTTTTTTTTTGCTCAGAGGAGTCTATATCTTTTTGTTTTTAGGTTTTTGCAAGGCAAATTGGGTTAAGTGGCTTGCCCAAGGCCACACAGCTAGGTAATTATTAAGTGTCTGAGACCAGATTTGAGCCCAGGTACTCCTGACTCCAGGGCCGGTGCTTTATCCACTGTGCCACCTAGCCGCCCCAATCACTCCCCCTTTTAAATAACTCACCTAATAGCACAAAGAGATATGCAAAGCACTTTTCTCTTAAATAATAAAAGGAGGTAGTATGAGTTTTATTATCCCAGTTTTATAGATAAAGACACTGAGAATCAAAGCCATAACTGACTTCATCTGATCACACAGCTAGTTTCAGAGCAAGGTTTTGAATTCATCTCTCCTATCTTGGAGTCCTTTCAAATTCCATGTTTTATTGTCTTCTTTTTCTACTGCCAAATGCTGTTTATATTAAAATAATGAAAATAAAAAATAATTAAAATAAAATGAAAACATTAGAAGTAGTTGCTACTCATACCTAATAAAACATAAGGTTTAGATTTTCACATTTTTTTTATTAACCAAAATTGTTGGAGTTTTGTGTCCACAGAGTTTTGTGTCTGTATCAGGAATGGGAGCATTCCAAGCAGAAATTACCTACCCTAATATAATCAGAAGTCTTGAAACCCATTGCTCATTCCCCCAAAATGAATATTCTCTTATAACTTCTAAGCAATTATAGCTTCATATGTATTCTAAAATAATAGCAACTTGGATTGCCAAATTTTGTGGCCAAAATATAAGAATCAGTGTTATAATCACCATTTTTATAGATGATGAAACTGCACACTAAAACTATTAAGTCAATAAGTTAATGAACATTTGTTAAATGTCTACTATCTAATCAAGTACTCTTGTAATTGCTGAGGATACAGATAAAAAAATGAAAAGCAGTCCCTACCCTCAATGAGCTTACGATCAAATGGGGGAAGACAACCGAGAAAGGAAATCTGGAGGGAAGAAAGAACACAATATTGTTTTTGTTCTTGTTGAGTCCTCTCTGACTCTTTGTGACTCAATTTGGTAAAGTCCAAAGGATCAACATCAAACAAATGAGTCAATGGTAGAACCCTAGGCTAGGCTCCTAACTTGTTTCCTGACTAAATGTTGTTCTTTGTGTGTGTGTGTGTGTGTGTGTGTGTGTGTGTGTGTGTGTGTCCAAAATATATTTTATTTTTTATATTTACATTTTTATTTATTTACACATTACTAAAATAGTTTTGTTGTAAGAGTAGGCATAATCTTCCCCACCCCCCACTCCTTGCCAAATAGAAAAATCTCACAAAAAACAAAGTGAAAGAAAGGGAAAAATTGTATTGTAGACTGTTCAAATACCATCAGCTCTGTCTCTGGGATGGATCGCATTATTTATCGTTAAGTCCATCAGAGAAGTTGCTTCCATATTTTTTCCCAAAAGTTGCTGATTGTAATTCTCTCCATCTATTCCTCCCCACTCCCATTTATTCTATTTTTCTCTCTCCTTTCACTCTGTCCCTCCTCAAAAATGTGCTATGGGGGCAGCCAGGTGGCACAGAAGACAGCACTGGCCAAGGAGCTAGGAGTACTAGAGTCCAAATTCCATCCCAGACACACAAGAACCACCCAGCTTTGTGGTCCCAGACAGGTACCCAATCCCACCACCTTGTGAAAAAAAAAAACAAAAAAAAGTATAATGTATCTTCAACCCTCTTCCATGAGCTACCCTCACCTCTATTATGTAAATCCCTCTCCTCTACCTCTGTCTCCTTTCTCCCATTCCCTTTCTTTAAAATTTTTTTTTTAATTTAAGGCAATGGGGTTAAGTGACTTTCCCAAGGCCACACAGCTAGGTAATTATTACTTGTCTGAGATCAGATATGAACTCAGGTCCTCCTGACTCCAGGGCAGCTGCTCTATCCACTGCGTCACCTAGCTACCCATTCCATCCCCTTTCTCTTCTTTTTCCTCTACGGAAAGACTTCTATACCCTATTAAGTGTGTATGTTGTCTCCTCTCTGAGTCATTTTTGATGAGAATGAAGCCTCAGTCATTCCTCCTCACCTTCCCCCCTTTCCACTCTATTGCAAAAACTCTTTTATGTAAAAATATCTTAGCCTATTTTATCTCTCCTTTCCCTTTCTCCCAGTACATTCCCCTCTCACTCATTGATTCTATATAATATATTATATACCTTTATATTCAACTCTCTCCTGTGTCTTGTCTAAATATACTCTACCTACCTGCTCTATTAATTAAGATGTTTCATATGAGTTATCAGTATCATCTTCCCATGCAGGAATAGAAACTGTTCCACACCATTAAATTCTTCATAATTTACCCTTCTCATCCAACCTCTCTATGCTTCACCTGAGTCCTATATTTAAAGATCAGACTTTCTTTTCAGCCTTCGTCATTTCAACAGGAAAGTTTGAATTTCCCTATCTCCCTTACTTGATTTTCAGAATCTTTTGAGCTCCTCCATAGCCCAAGCCCAACTCCTATTTTTCGTGGAGGTTTTGGATTCAGAAGGTTGGACTTTGTCATCTTCTGAGTGTGTGTTTTGATCCTCCATGGTACCAACATAATTTATGGTCAGATTCTTTTTTTTTTTTTCGTATTTACTCATTTCCCAACTCTGTGTACATCAAAAACAGGGCACAGGCTGAGGAAATGAGTAAACAGTAAATGTTCTCTCTTTCTTTCTTCCAGTTGTGTTTTCTCCTGCTGTAATGGTGAGTCTTAAACATTCATGCTTCCTCCTCAAATGTGCTATTAGCATTTGGGATAATGTCCATGACTAGTTACATTGGCTGTTTTGTTCTAGTAGTGGATACCTAGATGACTCTCATTGAGCAGAGGGCTAACAGAAGCAAGAGTCAAAGGGAGGAGAGCCAGGAGTGTAGCAAACAGTTATAGTTCATAATGACTCGAGTCAGTTTGAGTGTTGAGGGAAATGAAAGAGCCCATGCTAAGGAGTTCAAAGAAGAGCTCCAAAGGTCAATGGTTACTGAGTCCAGTCAATATTATCTACCTCATTTGAGGGATGGAAGGAAATGATTTTTCTCTCTCTTTCTCACTGTCCCTTCCTCTTTTCCTCCCTTTCTCTTTTTCTTTCCTTTTCTCTCTTTTTTCTTCTTTCCTTTCTCTCTCTTTCCCTCCCACTCTTTCCATTCTTCTCATGCTCCTCATCCTTCCCTGTCTGTCTGCCTGTCTCTTCCTCTCTCTATTAGACTCTCTCACTGTAACTCCCTCTTTTCTTCCTTCCTGCCTTTTCTCTTTTTCTCTTCCTCTATCCCTCTCACTCCTCCCTCTCTTCTCATCCTCCTCATCCTTCTCTGTCATCTCTTCCTCTCTCTTACTATTTATTGCTCTTTCACTCTCTTTTCTTCCTTCTCTTCCATTTTGTTCTTTCTCTTCCTCCCATCCCCCCTCTTCTTATGCTCCTCACTTTTCCCTGTCTGACTTCCTCATTTTCTTTTTCTCTTCCTCTCTCTCTCATTTTCAGTCCCTGTTTTCCTCCTTCACTCCCTTTCTCTTTTTCTCCTCCTTTCTTTCCCCTCTTTCCTTTCTTCCTTTTTCTCTCTCTCTTGCACTCTCTCTCCCCTCTCCCTTCTCATCCTTCTAACCCTTCCCTGTCCATCTGACACTCCTCTCTGTCCCTTCATTTCTTTTTTCTTCCCTCCTTCCCTCTTTCTCATCATCCTCACTTCTCTCTGTCTCTCTCTCTGTCTCTGTCTCTGTCTCTGTCTCTGTCTCTGTCTCTCTCTCTCTCTCTCTCTCTCTCTCTCTCTCCCCCCCCCCCCCCGTCCTCTCTCATCTCTCCTCTCTCCTCCTCCTTTCTCATCATTGCTTCTCATCTTTCTTTGTTGCAATTTGAGTGTAAGGAGTATGCCACTGCAGCTATTTCTGCCCTATCCAAACCCAGAGGGGAGGGAAAAAAAACCTTGCCACTAGTCTTCCTTGGCTTAGTGCTCATGGTAGTCTCCTTCCCTTCCAGGGAAGAAGAAAATTCCATCCATTTGAAGCTGTAAGTCTTCAAGTTATAGTCAGGTTACATAAATTTTCAATCTCTTCTAGAGTAGAGGCAAAAGTTTTGAAATGCTTTTCATGAACCAAAACAAAGGGCTCTGACCTATCCTAGAGCTTCTTTGAGTTTCTCCTTGGCAGGGGAGCAGCCAAGCATTCCACCTCCTGTCTACACATCTTTGTAAGAACTGTCCTCTATCCTTGGGATGCACTCACTTCTTTATCTCTTCCTCTTAGAATCTCGAGCTCCCTTCAAAACTCTACTCAACTACCATCTCCTATATGAGGCTTAATACCCACTCCTCCCCATGACTGCCAATACCTCCCTGAAATTACTTTATAATTTAATTATGTGGGTTTGTGCCATTTCCCCCAATAGAGGGGGAGTGCCTCAGGTGCTTAGGAAGTATTTGTGTGTTGATGGATCAGTCTTCAAAAATCCTTTGATCCTATCCTCCTCATTGAGCTCCTGTAAGGGTTTATGCATAAGTTGATACTTTAGCCTACTTCACGTTTTCTCTTACAGGCATCTTCATGACACTGTCCCTGCTGTCCATCGTGTATGGGGCCTTGCGCTGCAACATCCTGGCCATCAAGATCAAGTATGATGAATACGAGTTCAAAGTGAAGCCTATAGCCTATATGTGCATCTTCTTCTGGCGGAGCTTTGAGATTGCCACACGGGTCATGGTCCTGGTCCTTTTCAGCTCTGTCCTCCAGATCTGGATCCTCCCTGTGGTGCTCCTCAATTTCTTTTGCTTTTTTTTTTACCCCTGGATTCTCTTCTGGAGAAGTGGCTCTCCCTTTCCAGAGAATATCAAGGCCATGACCAGAGTGGGCACCACCATAGTGCTGTGTTTCCTCACCTTCCTGTATGCAGGCATCAACATGTTCTGTTGGTCAGCTGTACAACTGAAGATCAACAGCCCTGACTTGATTAATAAGTCTCAGAACTGGTACAGGTTGATGGTCTATTACATGCTGAGGTTCATTGAGAATGCTTTCCTTCTCCTCATGTGGTACATTTACAAGACAGACATTTATGTGTATGTGTGTGCCCCCTTGCTCATTCTAAAGCTAATGATTGCATATTGCATAGCTATCCTCTTTATGCTAGTGTTTTACCAGTTTTTCCACCCTTGCAAAACTCTCTTTTCATTTAGTATTTCTCAAGGACTATTGTCATGCTTCAGGTGTCTTTGCTTTCCATGTAAAAGGCAGAGACATGGTGACCCAGCAGAGAGAACAGACTTGAAGTCACCGGATAATGAAACTCCTGTCCAACAGCAAAAATATGAGCCCCAGAACAGAAACTCGAACCTGAATGTCCCTTCCAATTCTTAATTGGACCAGTGGTAAGATGTTGTCTCTCCCAACAGCTGTTGCTTATGCCTATGCAAGTCCTTTGGTCTTGTTTTCTGGGTCTGATGGATGCTTGTTCAGACAACCTATAACAACACTGCACATGTCTTTGGACAGAGAGGAATTTATCCCTACAAGTGCACCCCCTACTCCCCTCCAGCTAGCTTGCTCTGTGTGCCGTTGGAGTATGGAATATGAATGTGAATGTGTATGTTTGCGCGGAGACTGGCACGAGAATGGCAGGCTATCAGTCCAGTGTGGCACAATGCAAAACACCCTATTTAACAAAGGTTATGTGTATGGGCTTGAATGCTTGTGTTCTCCCAGTTGACATTGTCCTCTTTGGTTTAAAAACAAACAAAAAAAGGACATCTTGCTTTTGTTACATTGCAGGTCAGAACCTCATGGAATTTTATCTCAGGTTTTGGGGGGAAAAAAGGGAAATTTCATTGGAGTGATTGGACAGAATGAGGAAAAGCTCCCCTTTTAGGGAAGAGAGGTCCTGATTATCCTGTCTAAAAACTCAAGACTATTCTTCATAAGCCTTGAGGATGGTCCTTGTGTAAGAGTTGCCTTAGTGACTGAGAGTTCCTGCTATGATTATATTTATCAGATCATGACTTCTCTCTCTCTGCATTTCTTAGAGTGGAACTATTACAGTCCAACCTATAAGGAACCATTGAACACTGACTTTTTCTACTTGTTCTTAGCCCAAGATGCTTCTGTTTAATTGCAGAAAGAACCTGGTCTAATGGTGGCACTAACTGCCAAAAGAGAAGGCCTGTGAGTTTGATTTTCAAATCCTTGAATGTGCTGTTTTCACACTTTGTTTTCACACTTCCCCTATCAACCTCAGGTCATATTTATTCAAGTATTTGGATCCAGAGATTTTAGGTCCCTAGTGATCCTTTGAACAAACTTGCATTCTAAACTGATTTTAATTCAGAAAGAATTAATAGGCATTAGATATGTAGGAGAATGTCTGGTTCATAAGATGCATTAAGCATTAAAATGACCATGTGAGGGAGTTATGCAGTCTCCTTCTCTAGGAGCCTCTACCAAACAGTATTCTTTTAGGGATGGTTAGATGTGGGTAACCTTGAAGATAGTTTTCTAACTTCTTAAAGTCTTCTCCTGATTCAGGATTTTGTGAAGTCACATAAAAATCTGAGTTTTATTCAAAAAATATTTTTGAATGTATATCATTTCTCCCAAAAGACTTAGCCAAGACCAGACTAACCATGATAAGAATCTTAATGCTACTACCCTTCTCCATGGTCCCAAAGAAATTAAGCAACCAAGAATCCAGTGACTACCTAGAATCCCTCCTTTTGGAGGGATACATTCTGAATCTGTAGTTATTGCAACAAACTACAGAAGGATTCTGATTCAATCAATTCCTCCTTTATTTACCTCTTCAATTTGATATTCTGTGTTTGGATATGAATGTATATATGTGTTTATATGTTTAACATGAAGTTGGGTAGCATTTATTCAATTATCTAGGGAAAATATGATCCAATACCTTTATTTTTAAACATTAAAATTTTTTCCCATGTGATACCTGGAACCAGATTGAAACAGACATCATTTAACATTATTAAAAATTAAATAATGGGAATGTTATAAGATAAACTTAGATCAAGGACATTAAATTAAACACCATTGTGTCAGAGATGTAGTCTTTTTGCAAGACTGTATTATATAGCAAGATGTATTTGTCAAAGTTCTCACTTTTATTTGTAATTCACATTGGGTTCAATTTCATATAGAAAATACAAAATGTACATACACACAAACACATAACTTGATAACCTTTTTTTTTATATTCAGGGAAAATGAGACAATGTAAATGTTTTCCACCCCTAAAAGGCTTTCTCGTGTGTTTTACTATTTTTATACACTTTAGTTGATCTGTCTATAAATCAAATCTTACCTTTGTCTTTGTATATTTAAAAATTTTGAAGTATTTCAAATATGCTTCTAAAGTCAGTAAATTCCCTTTTTTGTTCAAGCGAGAGAAAAATATCTTGTGAAAATATCTCACTGCCTCTTAGCCCACATCACTTGTACTTGGTCTAATGCAAAAAATTTTTTTTGTTCTAATGCAAATCATTATATGTGTATGTGTTCCTGTTGCATGTGTACATGTTGATATATCCTTGTATATACACACAGAGTTGTGCATGTAGATAGATAAGTATATTTAAATGTACATAGACATGTACTATATGATCACATAAAATATTTTTCCAAAAATTCAAAGATTAGGAATAGAATAAAACTAAGATCACTCTTTTTCTGCAGATACTTAGTGAAGAAAAAGTTTCTATTAGGATTGTGTCTCTCTAAGTGGCAGCACAACTATTCCTGGCTCTTACTTCCATTCCTATTGTCTGTATTTAAGCCACTCTGTCGCCTCTCTGTCCCTGCAACCCCCATCTAACAGATGTAGTAATATCTGACCCTCATACCTCACAGGGGAGTTTTCAGCATTGAAGCAGATAATGATTATGACAGTGCTTTCAAAATGTACCATGCAAGTCTAAGGTGGCATTATTTTTGGTCACCAAGCTCAAAAGGGAAATTTGTTACAATAAGAAAGGCTATTTTATCCTAGTACCAGCATTTTGATTTGCATCCAGCTTCTGAATGAATTATTCGTTGTTTGACCTTGTGGAAACAGGTTTGATTGAATAGCCTCTACTTTGGAAAGGGAAGTATACATCTGTTCTGACTCATGTTGCTGCCTTTACTGCCTGTGTTTATAAAAACTCACATTTATGAATATGGGACTGGTAGGGAATAAAAATAGCTTGCCTCTTTCTTTCAGATAATCCTAAATATGCTTCTGCTGATGGGAAATCTGGCTTCCCGCCCCCCATGCTTCCACAAAATGTATGGAAGGCACTTTGAATAATCAAATTTACAACTTGGAGGTCTGATACTGTTAGGTTTGTATTTAAAATGTTTGAAAAATATCTTTTTGATCTTAGACATATAGAGAAGGCCTTAATGTGAATTCTCAAATATAGGGCATTTCCTAGGAATTATCTTTTATCATCAAAAGGCTGTTATGGTTCAGTATATGTATGTATGATTATTGAACTTTTGTGAGAAAATTTGTACTCTGAATTAGGCCCACCACAGTAACTGTAATAACTATAACCTAGACATGTGATTTTAATGGCTGACACTGCTGTCATTGTCCCTAATAAATAATGTTTATGTTTCTTTTGATGGTACATCATTCTCTGTGTGTATTCCTGATCATTGCTTTCAAGATTCAAAGACCATTCAAAGCAGGATGATTTTTAAAGTTATGCCAGTGGAATTGATGATGGATTTTTCTTTTACTTTTTGTTTTTTTACAAGACAAATGGTGTTAAGTGATTTGCCCAAGGTCACACAGCTAAGTAAGTATTACGTGTCTGAGTTCACATTTGAACTCAGGTCCTCTCTACTCCACTGCACCATCTAGGTATCCCTGATGATGGATTTAGATTATCAGTTGGAGAACTTAAGTTATAACCAGTAACAGAGAGTTGGGTGGAATTATATTTAGCAACCAAGGCAAGAATGTCCAGATCTTCTTTTTTGTCCAGTGAGTTTTCTCTTGTGTGCATTGTTTTTTATATTTTTCATTTGTGTCCAACTCTTCATGGCCCTATTTGGGGTTTTCTTGAAAAGATACCCAAGTAGTTTGCCATTTCCTTTTTCAGTTTATTTTAAAATTGAGAAACTGAGGTAAAAAGGATTATTGACTTGCCCAGGGGTCACATACCTAGTATGTTTTCAAGGTCAGATTTTCATTCAAGTAGTGGAGTCTTCCAGACTCAAGGCCCAGCCGTGTATTAACCTGGTTTTCCCTTCTCCACATTGTGTACACATGTTCAATCAAATATTCTCACCATGGCTCATTAAGTAGTATATTGAGATCCATAGACTAGATAATCCTTATAGGACAGGGCAGACAAGCACAGGTTAGGTCTTATCAGATAATTCAAGGAAGTGTAGAGAGGAACCCCAGCAGGGGAACAGGACAGCAGTTACTAGATAACAGTCCAAGTAGAGATGAGCATATTATTGGGGAAATCTAATCAGTAGCTAGTGGGGATCCAATCATGGAGACTTAGACTCAGATTTAGGACTGGAGTATTTGGGAGGACTTGAATACTGGATAGTGATAAATTGTGAGATAGTTTATGGGATGTGTTTATTAAGACAAATGAAACAATTAGATACAAATGGCTCAGCATTCCAGAAGCTAACCATCAAGATGACTGGAGAAAAATATCAAAATCTTGAATTAGCCATCAATCTGCTCCATGTTGATAAAGGAAACGTGGTGTGTATTGGTGACATTTACTCTTCTAAAGGTCACCCTGTATTTTTTAAGTGTTTATTGATGTATATTTCTTGATGTGACAGATTGATGTATTTGATATCAGAGAGCCTGGATAGAAATCCAAGTTCAACCATTTACTGTGTGTAATATTGTACAAGTTACTTAACTTTTAGGGGTGTCGGTTTTCTGATTTGTAAAAATGGCCCTGTAATAATAGTTTGCATTTGTATAACACTTTAAGATTTGAAAAGTGCTTTACAAATGTTACCTCATTTTAATCTCATTATAACCCTAGGAGTTATCATTTCCATTATACAGATGAGGAAACTGAGACATAAAAGTTAAGGGACTTGTCTCTGATGATGGATTTAGATTATCAGTTGGAGAACTTCAATTATGGCCAGTAACAGAGAGTTGGGTGGAATTATATTTAGTAACCAAGGCAAGAATGTCCAGATCTTTTTTTTTTAGGTTTTTGCAAGCCAATGGGGTTAAGTGACTTACCCAAGGCCACACAGCTAGGTAATTATTAAGTGTCTGAGGCCGGATTTGAACTCAGGTACTCCTGACTCCAGGACCAGTGCTCTATCCACTGTGCCACCTAGCTGCCCCCAAATCTTCTTTTTTGTCCGGTGAGTTTTCTCTGGTGTGCATTGTTTTTTAATTATTTTTCAATTGTGTCCCATGGTCCCAGATCTAGTGAGTATGTGAGGCTGGCTGTGAACCCAGATCTTCAAGAATCAGTGATCTATCTCCTATGCCACTAAATTTCATCATAATTATATATGACTGCCATCATTTTTTATGGTTCTAAAAAATTTATGACCTTTTTTGTTTTTATTTTACATGACAACTACTTTCCAATGTAAATCCCCATTGAACCTTCTTGAATTTCAAAGAAAAGGTAAAGCAAGCTGACTCACAAAACTAATGCATCTGATAATGTCTAGAGTATTCCATCCCCCTGGGTCCCCACCTCTCTAATGAGAAGTAAAATATTTCATTATCTATTCTCAGAACCAAGAGTTTTCATTACAAATAGTCTTGGTGGAGCTACCTTTGAGTGTTCTTTTCATTTTTGTATGTAATTGCATCAGATCATACCAGGGGACAAATAAGACTCCTCTGAAAGTTCATGCTGTTCATCCTTGTTTCTCTGAATTCCTCAATTTTTAATAGTATGTTAATATGACAAAATTTGATCATTTTTTCAGGCTCTTTCCAATCAATAAGCCCCCATTTGCTTCCAGTTTTTCCTACCACCAAGAAAGGGATCATACAGTAATTGGCAGTGACCTTGAGTTTGAAAAGTCAACATAAAAAGTGTCTTGGAATGAGCTCACTTGTTAAATCAACCCCTTGAGAGAGCTAGTTGTCAACACCTGCAGTGTGTGAAGAGGCCCATCTGGGACATTTGACAGTCTGGATCTGTCTGGCTTTTAGCTACTGGTCCAGACGGAGTTCTAGGGATTTTGTCTTTTGATGGAGATAGGAGTTGACAGAATGACCTTGACTTTTGTACAAACTGTTATAAATTCTTGAAAACATTATTTGAGGAACACACACATGCTCATACACATGTTCAATAAGAGCAGATAAGATTGACTTGTTTCCTATCTTCCTAGAATAAAATCTTATTTTATAAATGTTAATAATTTATAATTATATTTTTGTTTACTTAAATAAGCATGTTATAGCACTTCCCCCTTCCCAGTGAAATCAAAACTCCCTAAGAGCAAAAACTATTTTGTTTTTATAAATTAGCTCCCAGAATAGTTCTTTATTCTATGATTTTTAAGTCTGGACTGTGATTTTGAGAACTCCCTACCCAGTTGCAGATCAGCAGCTCCTTTACAACTAAGTCTTAGAAAATACTCTGGAGCACTGAAAAAATGATTGGTCATTCAGCTATTTATCAGAAGTGGAACTTTCACCCCAGTCTTCCTGACTTTCTGATTTCTCCACTTTTTTAGTTGCTACACCATGTTTTCTCTCTCTCTCTCCTCCTCCTCCTCCTCCTCCTCCTTTTTTTCTTTCTCCTTTCTCTTTTTTTGCTCTTTTTCTTCCTCTTTTTTCTTTCACTTTCTCTTATTCTTTCTCCTGCTATCCCTCTCCATACATACACACACACATACACACACACACAAAAAAAACCCACCTTTTTCATTTTTCTTTCTTTTTTCCTTTTTTCTGTCTTTCTTTGACTCTGTCTCACTGTCTCTATCTCTGGTCTGCCTATCTTTCTCTATTTCTCTCTGCCTCTCACTAATAAAGAGAACTCCCCATTAGGAAACTCTACCAATGAATACTGGCAGCTTATCTGCAAGTTGCTGTTGTACTGTGTAATCTGGAGTGTTGGATTAGGACTTGCCTGGCATCACACTGCGACTGTGTGTCAGAGACAGGATTCAGACCCAGGTTTGTGACTCTATTCACTATACTTTGCTTACTTTCTCTTTATACATATTAGGTGCTTAATAAAAGTTTGTTGACTTTAAAGTCTATGTGACTTAGAGACTTTTGGCAGTTTCTCTTTTTTCCACTTCTTTAAAAATCTGAGGAAATCACCCCCTGACAGTGATTCCCCCTTGAAAACAAAGTAATTCACAAAAATAAAAAAGGCAAGTTTCATAAAAACCTGGAAGAAAAATAAAAAGAACTCCAAACAGAACCCTCAGTAAGAGCATGTCCCTTATTATAATAGACATAATTGTGCCCAGTCACCACCGGTCATTTGATTGATCAGTATGGTCTTCTTCGATTCTGAAGGACTAGCAGTAGTGGTAGCAGTTATAGGAGGCACAGCTCTCTAAGAGTTCTTTCATCTGGCATGGTTCAGTCTGAATTTCTTGTTGTCCCTTCTTCTAGCTTTGTGTCATGCCACTTGTGACACTCAGACAAATCACAAACCCTCTTGGTGGACACATCTTTCTTAATGGATGGAATCATTGTTGAGCACAGGCTTTGTCATTACAAAGAGAGGAGATGGACAACCACAAGAGAAGCTCTGCCATTATTCCTGATTATCAAATTTGGGAACTACAGAATTTGATGTCCTTCTCCCAACTGATGTTTAAGAAATCTGTCAGAGGAAAACTAATATTCCTCAGTCCTTAATAACATGTCTTTCTAGTCTTCTTAGACCACATTCTCATTGACAAACTCTTCAAACCAGTGACAACAACTCTCCTTGATGTTTCTTCCATAATATATTGTACTTTCCAGATCCAGGCATTTTCACTGACTGTTCCCTAAGCCTGGAACTAACTGTCTCTCCTCATTTTGGCTTTCTGTCTTGTCTTCTGCATGAAGCCTTTCCTTATCTTCCTTAATCACAACGTCTTCTCAGGCTGTGTAAAATATACACATACATGCACACACACACACACGCACATATATATATTTTACACATATATATGTATGTATAAGTGTGTATACATACAAACACACTCATATCTATACAGACATGTAGCTGCTAGGTGGGTGGGACAGTGAATAGACTACCAGATCTAAAGCCAGGAAGACTCATCTTCAGCTACTTATTAACTGTGTGATCCTGGGCAAGTCACTTCACTCTGTTCACCTCAGTTTCTTCTTCTGTAAAATGAGCTAAAGAAGAAAATGGCAAACCACCCAAGTATCTCTGCTAAGAAATCTCCAAATGGAGTCACAGAGAGTTAGAAACAACTGAATAACAGATACTTATATTCTTACATATCCACATAATATATGCATATATTTGTTTATATACATCTACATACATATCTACATATCTTCTTTGAACATAATTTTTTACATGTTGTCTCTCCCTTTAGACTATAAGTTTCTTGAGGGTAAAACTTATTTTTTTAATCTTTCTTTGTTACTCAGGTGTTTATTTAGCACAGCATCTGGCTAACAATTGGTGCTGATTCAACCAAGTACTCTTTTGTTTCTAACAGGTCTTTTCACTTTTCTGGATCTCTGATTTCTCATCTGTAAAATGAAGGGATGGCGCTTCAGGATCTCATGTCCCTTTTCTATAGCTTTTTAAGCAATGCCAACTCTGAGTAATATTATAAACTAGAACTTATTATGGGTTCTCCCTCACTATCCATTTTAGTTTTCTTCTTTGTCTCTATCCTACCCTATCCACTCTCCCTGCCCCCATTCACAAACACCTTTTAGCACCCTCTTCCAATCTGTCTTTTTCTAGATTTTGGATCTTCAAGATTCCTTAGAAGTATATACAATTTTACTCTCTCCAAAGAATGTATCTGTATTTGAATAGGTGTCTGTAGACATAATGCTTTAATTCAGAGTAGTGGCTTACCCTAGATGGTGGAGATTACAGTCAGATAATAAATATTAAGGACCCAGGCACAAAAGGACAAAAGACATTCTCTGCCCTCAAGGAGCTCACACTAAGAGTTGGGGATGGTGAGATGGAGAAGAGGAACAAAACATAGAAGAGATGAGGTATAGAGAGGGGTGAGTAGGAGTGAAGGGTATCCAGATGGGAAATTATGAGGCACCCCCACTGCCTTCTCAACCTGGTCTTTAAGAATTTCAAGCTAACAAGTATTTATGAGTTGACTTTTGTGTCAGATCAAGGAATTTTCACTGACTGTTCCCCAAACCTGGAACTCTCTCTTTCCTCATCTTGGCCTTCTGTCCTCCTTGTCTTCCATCTTCTGCATGAAGTCTTTCCAAATCTTCCTTAATCACGTCTTCTGAAACTATGTTCAATATGCACACACATGCATACACATTTATGCTAACTACTGAGGATGACAAAGAAAGACTAAAACAGACCCTGCTCTTAAAGAGCATGCAATCTAATGGGGAGACAACATGCATTAAACTCTGTATGGATAAGATATTATAGAGAAAAAAATGTAATCTTAGAAGGGGTGCATTAGCAAGAAGAAAAACAGGGCAAGGCTTCTTTAAAAAGGTAGAATTTTAGCAGAGGCTTGAAAGAAGTGAGAAGCCAGGAGGAAGAGATGAGGAGGATGGCCACTGGGTCAATATTGATGTTTGATGTCCTTTGAGAATGAAGGAGATCTTGATAGTAGCAAGGTGATGCTATGATATGCATGTGAATTGAATTTGAATGAGAGGGTGCTATACTAAGTCACCAGTCTCATTTTTTCCTCCAAGGTCATCTGAGTCCAGTGGCCAGATATGAATCAGGATGACTGGAGATAACACCTTATGGGAGGTAATTAGGGTAAAGTGACTCACCCATATATTTAATAAGTGGCAAGGCATTCCTTTTCCTAAATCCATTAAGGGTAATTAGATGGTGCAGTGGATGGAGCACCAATCTTAGAGTAAGAAGGATCTGAGTTCAAATTCAACCTCAGACATTTGACCCTTGCTAACTGTGTGGCCCTGGACAAGTCACTTAATCCTGATTGTCTTTCAAAAAAGAAAAATGAAAACTGAATAGCTATCAGTTCTTCCATTTAATTTGGTTTAGAAAATTGTACCATCACAGTGCCTTGACAAGTGTGTCTGACAAGTGCACGGACAAGGGAGGTCTATGTTGGGATCAAATTGAGTTTTCTCTTGACCTTTTACTTTACCACCTCTCTCAACCATTGTCTTCCAACTAAATCAATTATTAGTCCATCTGAATTAGATATCCTTACTGAAAAATTCATCTATTTCCTGGAGTCCAAAGACTGCTATCTGGCTTAGACATCAGCATTGTGTATTCACTTATCGGTATTTTCCAATGAAAAGAACTGAGATCCCACAATTAGAGTTCCTGTTTTTTCCAGTGCTGAGAAAGAGGAGGAGGAAGAGAGGAAAAGGCAGACTGGGAGGAGGAAAGGGAGAGGGGAAAAGAGGAGAGGAGAAGGAATAATAAATTGTTTTTGGAGACCCTATTCCTAGACACAGTTGCCTCTGTAGTAGTACTGGGAAAAAAAGGTTAGGTTCACTTTTTTCCCTCTCCTGATGGTTTTTCTTTTATATATTTCTTCTAAGGTTTCCCTTTTGATAATGAGTAGGATTTACATTCAAAAGCACTTGTTTCTTCTCATTTTCATTTAAATTCATGTGGCTGGCTGGATAATACTTAAGAGATCTCTTTAGATTTTTGAAAATGTATTTTATTTTTAATCTGTGAAATAAAATAAGGATTTCTATAACATAATTTAATAAAAAAAGATGATTGCACATGAAATTGTAAATCTCTTATGTACAACTTGCTGTTTCTTTTAAATACTTAATAAAGTGATCATGTAAATGTCTTTCTTTTTTTTCTTCCTTTCCCCTTCTCCCATTCTAGAGATGGCTATTATTTTATATATATTTATATTCATATATATATATATAATATAATATATGTAAAATTATTCTATACATATTGTATTAATCAGTTCTTTCTCTGGATGCAGCTTCTTTCTTTAAATGTTCTTTATAGTTAATTTGGATATTTATAATAGTCAAAATTACTTATTCCACTACTAGGTCTATTTCCAAAGATGAATATGAAAACAGAAAAAGAATCTATATATCCTAAATTCTTTATAGTATCTCTTTTTGTGATGGCACATTGCAAGAATGCCCATCAATTGAGAAAGGGTGAATACTGTGTTGGTATGCTACTGTGCTATAAGAAATGAAAAGTTCAATGATCTTAGATCTACTTCATTATGAAAGAATTCTATGAACCTGCTATATCATTCCCTTCCTGCAACTTACTCCTACAACCAAGTGTTTTATGGGATCACTGATTGTAAAAAGGACATTGAAAAGGTATAATTGAAACTTTTCTTAAATTACACATATTTTATCATGAGTGCAAACCCGATGATCATGTGAATATCATTTAATTTCACTATGTTATCAGCTAGTAAATCCTGAGACAGAATTTTAATTCAGGGCTTTCTGACTCTGGACTCAGAATTCTATCCACTAAACCACAAACTGCTTCTGCCCTGATTTAGGCTAATATGTTAATAATAGGTGAACAGTTGGGCTGTGCAGTTGATAGAGCACAAGGCTGAGAGTCAAGAAGACTTGAGTTCTAATCCTGCCTCAGGTAGTTACTACTTCTGTTCCCCTGGGCAAGTCACTTTACCCTATTGACCTTGGTTCCCTCATATGTAAAATGAACTGGAAAAGGAAATGACAAACCATTTCATTATCTTTGCCAAGAAAATCCTAAATGGAGTCATGAAGAATCAGACACAATTATAAAATGAGGATAATTAGGGCACCTGCCTCACAGGCATTGTGAGGATCAAATGTGATAAATTTGTAAAGAGCTTAGCACATAGTGGGCCTCATATAAATGCTGGAACAAATAGATGGCTCTGTGGACAGACCTCTGGACTTGGAATCAAGAAGACATCTTCCTGATTTAAAATCCAGCCTGTGACACTAAATGTGTGACCCTGGCCAAATTGCTTGATCCTATTTGCCTCAGTTTTCTCATCTGTAAAAATAAATTAAAGCAGAAAATGCCAAGCTAGTACCATATCTCTGACAATAAAACCTTAAATGGGGTAACAAAGAATTGAAAACAATTGAATAAATATAAATGTTAATGACTGTGATTATTATTGAAAAGTCAGGATCTTGACAGATCAGGATGTTTCTAATGAGATGAATTACCTCTAATTTCATGAAATTTAATGGGGTTGACTTAGTGGGTGTGGTGGAAAATGGGGGAGAGAAGCTAGGCAGTACCTTGAGATGTTCCCAGTTTCACTCAGAAACAACATTAAATGAAGACTCTAAGCCAACTTTGGAATAATAAAATCCAGAAGAAAGAGTGAAATAATTTTTTAGATCAAACTATCTTAGAGGAACTTCAGAAAATGTCTGTCTCACTTGGGTAAAAGGAGAGTGCAGGCAACATGGGAAAGCCAGTGGGAGGCACTTAGCTACAGCTAAATTCAGTAACCAAGGCTCCTGGGTCCTGCTTCAGTAGCCCCAATCCACAAGGCATATTGTGATCCCCAGAAATCCTGTATAACAGGCAGCAGGGTCAAACTATCACCTCCCACCCCACCAACACCTGAGGGTCTAGTGTAGAAAGCCAGTGTCCAGACCTCTGGCCTGAAACATAACAAGTTTGGTATTGTGCCCACTATGTCCCAGTAGTAGAGCTCAACTTTTTTAAAAAGCTGGAAAAAAGCAGAGATCCCTAACCAGAGAAAGCTATTATGATGAAAGGAAAGATCAAAATGCCATCTAAGAAGAGGAAAACAGTGGTAAAATGCCTACATGAGAAGTCTAAAACAGAATTCTGAGCTACTTTCAAGTGCAAAAAAGTTCTCTTGGAAGAACTCAAAAAAGGACTTTAAAAATTAAGTGAGGCAGAAGAAAAATTGGGATAAGCGGGGGGAATGATAGTTATACAGGAGAATTATGGAAAATTGGAAAAGAAAGAAGACTCTAGCAATTTTCAAGAGACAGAATCCACAGAGAGATGCATTGAGGCAATTCTCTAAGCCAAGGTAACCTGGAAAAGAGTGGAAAGGCTCAGCTCCACAGGATCAGGGGGGTGGCCCACCTGAGGGGTGGCCTGCCAGAGCAAAGGAACTTCAGCCTCCCAGAGGCAGCCCCAGAGCGCTGGGAGCCATGGCTCACAGCAGCAAGGGCACTTTCCTGATTTACACTGCGGGAAACACCAAGCACAACTTGGGGGATCAGCAGGGGTACCTGTGCCAAAGTGAGCATGTGAAGCCCAGCCCTCAGGGCACACAGTGAGCAGCAAGCAGAGCTGGTAACCAGAGCCCCCAGGGCATGAGTGCTGAGCCTAGGGAGGGGAGTAGGGAGAGACTGCCCAACTCTGTCCTCTGTTCCTGGAACAGGACTCTGGGGTTCTGACCACATTCAGATCCTGATGGCAGTCTAGGCCCCCCATAGAACAGCAGGGTCCCCCCCACCTCAGCCCTGTGGCAGAGGGGTGCACTTATGGTCATTCACAGACCAGGAGGGAAGACAGAATATGGAGATCCTAGTGAAAGGTGTCCCACTAATACTCAAAAGCTCAGGAAGCACCCCAAAACCAGACACAGGCTAGAGAAATGAGTGAGCAGAGAAAAAAAAAGAGGAACATCATTGAGAAATACTTTGCCTGTGATCCCAAGAAGGATCAAAACGCTCAATCTGAAGATGAGGAAGTACAAGCTCCTGCATCTAAAGACTCCAAGAAAAACAGAAATTAGGCTCAGGCTATGACAGAGCTCAAAAAATCAAGTGAGGGAGATAGAAGAAAAACTGGGAAAAGAAGTGAGAGAGAGAGATGCAGGAAAAACATGAAAATGAAGTCAGCAGCTTAGTCAAGGAAATCCAAAAAAATGATAAAGAAAATAACATATTAAAAACTAGCATAGATCAAATGGATAAAACAGTTCAAAAAGTTATTAAGGAGAAGAATGCTTTAAAAAAGCAGAATTGGCCAGATGGAAAAAGAGATAAGAAAGCTCTCTGAGGAAAACAAATCCTTCAGACAAAGAATGGAACTGAAAGAGGTTGCTGGTTTTACGAAAAATCAGGACACAATACTTCAAAATCAAAAGAATGAAAAATTAGAAGAAAATGTGAAACATCTCATTGAAAAAAATGACTGATATGGAAAACAGATTTAGGAAAGATAATTTAAAAATTATTGGAATACCTGAAAGTCATGACCAGGAAAAGAGCCTTGACATCATTCTCAAAGAATTACTACAGGAAAATTACCCTGATATCCTAGAAGCAGAGGGCAAAATAGAAATGGAGAGAATCTACTGATCTCCCCCAGAAAGAAAAAAACCCCAGGAATATTATAGCCAAGTTCCAGAATTTCCAAGTCAAAGAGAAAATATTATAAGCAGCCAGAAATATCGTGGAGCTGCAGTCAGGATCACACAGGACTTAGCAGCAACTACATTAAAAGCTCGTAGGGATTGGAATATAATATTCTGGAAGACAAAAGAGCTTAGAATGTAACCAAGAATCAACTACCCAGAAAAACTGGATGCCCTCTTCCAGGGAAAAAGATGGACTTTCAATGAACCAAGGGAATTTCATATGTTCCTGTTGGAATGGCCAGAGCTGAACAGAAGATTTGATCTTCAAATACAAGACTCAGATGAATTATAGAGAGTTGAGAAGAAGGGGAAAATATGAGGAGCTCAATGATGATGAACTACATGTGTTCCTGTACAGAAAAATGATACTGATAATACGCATATGAACCTTCTCATTTAATAGAGCAGGTAGAAGGAATTTTTATAGATGAAGCATAGGAGAAAGCTGAATTTGAAGATATATTGTGGTATAAAAATCGAGTCAATAGATAAAAGGGAAATGTAATGAGAAAGAAAAAGAAGAGGAGGAATAGGATATTTCATATAATAAGATTTTTCTTTATTACAATGAGCTATTGCAATGATATGGAAGGTGTGAAGGCAAGGGGAAATGAGGGAATTGTTGCTCTCATCAGAGGTGGCTAGCAGGGGAAACAGCATATATATATTCAATGGGGTATAGACATCTGGAGTAAGAAGGAGAGGGGGGGGACAGGGGGATGGGGGGGATGTGAGTGATGGAGGAGAGGATGGACCATGGGGGGAGAGTGATCAGATATAACACATTTTCCTTTTTACTTCTTGCAAGGGGCTGCGATTGGCTGGCCTGTCCAGGACCATAGGGCCGGGTGGATGCTGGGCCTAAGGTGTGGTATGTGGGCTCAGGGCCTTTTGGCCCCAGAGCTGGGGATCTGTCTGCTGCACCACTGAGCTGCCCTATAGCAGAGTCAGAGCGAATGGAAAGAGAAAATATAGTACATGGTAGTGGAGAAGTACGAATGGAGGGAGTTGCTATCAGCAGTAGCAACAATGGAAAAATATGGAAGTAAATTTTGTGATGGACCTATCATAAAGAATGTGATCCACCCACAACAGAGTTGGCAGTGTTGGAACACAGACTGAAGCATAATTTTATTATTATTATTATCATCATCATCATCATCATCATTATTTGGGGGGGGTTGCAGAGCAAATGGGGTGGCCTGCCTGGGGCTGCATAGCTGGGTGATTGTTAGGTGTCTGAGGCTGGATTTGGACTTGGGTGCTCCTGGCCCAAGGGCCAGTGCTCTGTCCCCCACCTGGCTTCCCCTACTATTTTTATTATTACTATTTTATTTTATTTTGGGTCTTTTTTTAGTTTGTTTTTGCAGGGCAATGGGGTTCAGGTGGCTTGCACAGGGTCACACAACTGGGTGATTGTTGGGCATGTGGGGCTGGATTTGGGCTCGTGTACTCCTAGCTCCAGGGCTGGTGCTCTGTCCACTGCACCACCTGGTCATACCTACAATTATTTTTATTATTTTTTCTTTTAATTTTAATTTTTTCTCTCCCGTTTACTTTATGTGGATCTATATTTTGGGGGGAGGGGGTTTTATGTTTACTCTTAAACAAGAATATTTTACTAATGTATAAAAAATTATTTGTACAAAATAAGAATAAATAAATGAGAGAAAAAAGAAAAAGAGATACAAAAAGTAATTAAAGAAAGAAAATCCTTAAAAATTAGAATTGGGCAAGTGGAAACTAAAGACTATAAAAAATCAAGAATCTGTGGAACAAAATCAAAAGACAGGAAGAATAGAATGAAATAGAATAAAAATACCTCTTGGGAAAAACAACTGCACCTGGAAAATAGATCTAGGAGGAAATAATTTAAGAATTATTGGATTAACTGAAAGTTTTGATTAAAAAAAGAGCCTGGAAATTATCAAGGAAAACTTCCCTGATATCCTAGAATAAGATTTCACCAATTCACCAATAAGAATTCACCAATTACTTACTGAAATTGTAGCCAAAATTCAAAATTTCCAGGAAGACAACATTACAAGCAATCAGAAGAGAACAATTCAAATACCAAGGAGTCCTCATCAGGATTACACAAGATTTAGCTGCTTTAACATTAAATGAATAGAGGATCTGAAATATGATATACTAGAAGACAAAGGAAGTGGATTACAAGCAAGAATCAAACCAAAATTGAACATAATTTTTCAGGGGAAAAGAATGAACTAGGTACCTTCACACTTTTCTGATAAAATGAGCAGAACTTAACAGAAATTTGATCTTCAAATACTAGACTCAAGAGATATGTAAAAAGGTAAACAGGAAAGGGAAAAAGGTTATTTGGGGGAGCTAGTTAGCATAAGGATAAAGCACTGGCCCTGGAGTCAGGAGGACCTGACTCTGGCCTCAGACATTTAATAATTACCTAGCTGTGTGACCTTGGACAAGTCACTTAACCCCACTGCCTTACAAAATCCAAAAAAAGCAAAAAAAAACCCCCCAAAAATGTTATTCAATGAGACCAAACTGTTTACCTCCCTAAATAAGAAGATGATACTTGTAACTCTTGAAAACAGCATTTCTATTAGAAGAAGGGCATGGATATAAGTTGATTGTGATATGATGATATTAAAAATCCAATTAAGAATAAAAAAAGGATTGTACTAGAAGAAAAATATGGAGACAAGAGGATAAATCATATCACATGAGGAGGGAAAAACGGTAAGGATTGAGCATTGATTGAATTTCTCTCTCAATGGATTTGGCTCAAAGAAGGAATAACATATACTTCCAATTGGGTTTATAAACTTATAAATAGGAATGGAAAAGGGAAAGAATGGGGAAAGAGGAGCTATAGCTCCTATAGAAGGGAAGACAGATTGAGGGGTGGTGGTCAAAAGCAAAATACAGGGGTGAAGAAGGACAGGGCAAAAGGAGAGAAGAAAGTATAAATGGAGAAAAATAGGAAATTCAGAGGGAATACAGAGTTAATAAACATAACTGTGAATGTTAATGGGAAATTGTCCCATAAAATGGAAGCAGATAGCAGAGTGAATTAAAAAATCTTGCTTATAAGAAATGCATTGGAAGTAAAGATATACACAAAGAAAAATAGTAAAAGCCTGGAGCAGAATATATTATACCTCAATTGAAGTTAAAAAAAAAAAAGTAGGGATAGCAATCCTGACCTCAGACAAAGCAAAAACAAAAATAGATCTAATTAAAAGAGATAAGGAAGGAAACTAGATTTTGCTAGAAGTCACCATAGACAATTTAGCAATCTCAATACTATATATATATACATACATATATATATATACATATATATATATATATATATATATATATATATATATATATATATATATATATATATACCAAGTGGTAAAGCATTCTTAGAGAAGATGTTAAGTCAATTATAGGAAGAAAGAGACAGTAAAACTGTACTAGTAGGAGATCTCAACCTTGCTCTCTCAGAATTAGATAAATCCAATGCCAAAATAAACAAGAAAAAAATCAGAGGTGAACAGAATCTTAGAAAAGTTAGATATGACAAACCTTTACAGAACGTTGAATGGAGTTAGAAAGGAATACACCTTTTTCTCAGAAGATCATGGCACCTAAATAAAAATTAACCATGTATTAGGGCACTGAAACCTCACCATAAAATGTAGAAAGGCAGAAATATTAAATGCATCTTTCTCAGAACCTGATATAATAAAAATTACATATAATAAAGGGTCATGAATAGATAGATTTAAATTAATTGGCAACTAAATAATCTATCCCTAAAAATGAGTGGGTCAAACAACAAATCAGAAAAACAATTTCTGTTCAAGAAAATCACAATGATGAGACAATATATCAAAATTTTGGTGTGCAGGCAAAACAGTTATTAGGGAAAATTTATATTTCTAAATGCCTACATTGATAAATAGAGAAAGAAATCAATGAATTGGGCATGCAATTTTAAAAAACTAAAAAGAGAACAAATTAAAAGTCCCTAATTAAATAGAAAGCAGAAATTCTGAAAACCATAGAAGAGATTAATAAAATGGAAAGTAAGGAAACCTTTGAACTGGTAAATAAAGCCAAGAATTTATTTTATGAAAAAAAAAACAACAAAATAGATAAACTTTTAGCTAATTTGATTTTTAAAAAAAACGAGTGAAGAAAATGAAATTACCAGTATCAAAATTGAAAAGTATGAATTTATCACCAATAAAGAGGAAATTAAAACCATAATTAGGAACTATTTTGCCTAACTGTATGTCAATACATCTGTTAATCTAAAGTGATATGAATGTTTACAAAAATATAAACTACCTAGATTTATAGAAGAGGAAATAAGTTGCTGAAATAATACCAATAGAAAAAAATTGACATCAGTGATGTCCCCTAAGGAGAAAATCTTCAGGGTAGGATGGATTCACAAGTAAATTCTATCAAACAGTTAAAGAACAGTTAATACCAATACTATATAAACTATTAAGAAAAATAGGAGAAGAAGGAATTTTGCCAAATTTCTTATAGGAAACAAATATGGTGCTGATTATCAAAACCAGGAAGAGCCAAAAGCAAGAAAGAAAATTGTAGAATAGTTTCCTTAATGAATATTGATGAAAAAATTCAATAAAATATTAGTAAAGAGATTGCAGCAATTTATCACCAAGATAATATACTATGATGAGGTAGGATTTATACCAGAAATGCCGAGGTGGTTCATTATTAGGAAAAAATCTCAGCATAATTGACCATATCAATAGCAAAACTAACAGAAATCATATGATTATCTTAATAGATGCTGAAAAAAATTTGATACAATACCATATCACTTTTATTAAAAACACCGGAGAGTATAAATGGAAGGAATAAATGGAGTTTTCCTTAAAATGATACACATTATCTATCTAAAACCATCAACAAGTGTTACCTGCATAGAATATAAGCTAGAAGCTTTCCCAATAAGATCAGGTATGAAACAAGGACACCTATTATCACTCTTATTAAAAATTGTGCTAGAAATGTAAACAAATAATAATAGAAAAAAAGAAAGTTAAAGAAATTAGAATAGGCATTGAAGAAACAAAACTCTTATTTTTGCAGATGATATGATGGTGTATTTAAAGATACTTAAAGGTAGGATTAAAGAATCCTAAATAATAAACTAAAAATTTACTTGAAACAATTAAATTTAGGAAAGTTTCAGGATATAAAATACACTCACATAAATGATCAACATTCATATATATATATATATATAACCAAAAAAGCCAACAGTAAGAGAAAGATAGAACTCAAGAAAATATAAAATACTTTGGAATCTACCTACCAAGACGAACCCAGGAACTATATGGATAAAATAATTTTGACACAAATAAAGTCATATCTAAACAACTGGAAAAATATCAATTCCTTATGTGTAGGCCAGGCTGATATATGATAATAATTTTGGCATGAAATTAACAAGCTCCCGGAGCCTTTCCCTACCAAAGGTAAATGAAGTCTCTACTCTGACACTCATGCTACAGCTCCCAACAAGAAAGAGAAGATTCAAAGAAGTTTTCAACTGCAAACATCATGGAGAACTTCATTGAAGGTCTGTCTCTTTGGGGGAAAAGGGGGAAGAAAAGCTCAGGAGGCAGGAGAGTGGGGAAAGCCAGCAGGAGTCTTTTAGCCACAGGGCAATCCAGGTCCCAACAGTTTAATAATAACAGAGGTCCTGGTAGCTGGATAGCAAGCCAGCAGGGAGGATCCCAAACCCAAACAAAGTCTGAACCCTGAAAACACTGGGGTAAAAAACAGGACTGGGGTGGAAACAATCTTCTCTTAAGTCAGAACCTGGACATAGAGGAGGGGGATAATTTAAAAACATCTGCATAGGCAAGGCCTGGACTTCATTGACAACATCTTGGCCAACAACCCCAGAGATCAGACCCCAGCCCCAACAAAATAAAAGCTTTGATCTATACTCCATATACCCCAGGAGAAGAATTACAACAAGAAAGATGAACAAAAAGCTAAAAAATTACTCATTATAGAAAAATATTTCACAGATAAAGATGAAAACAATGCCATATCTGAAGAAGAAAGCAGTGAAAAATTACTCAGAGGAGAAGTATCAAAACAGTCTATAAATTGGACTCAAATACAAAAGCTCATCAAAGAGCTTAAAAAAGAATTTAAAAACCAAAGAAGAGGAAGAAGAAAAATGAAAAAAAGAAATGAAAGTCATGCAGGAAAATTGTGAAAAATTGAACAGAGAATTCAACACCTTTAAAAAGGAAACACAAAAGGTAATTGAAGGAAATAAAATCCTAAAAATTAGAATTGAACAGCTAGAAATCAATGAATCTATAAGACTACAAGATTCCATCAAACAAAAAAAGGGTGAAAAATTGAAGAAAATCTAAAATAACTTTTACAGAAAAACAAATGACCTGGAAAAGAGATACAGGAGAGACAATCTATGAATCATTGAACTACTAGAAAGTCTGGACCAACAAAAGAACTTGGAAAACATCATGCAAGAAATTATAACAGTATAACAATTGAAAGAATCCACAGAAGCTCTCCAGAAAGAGAGCCCAGGATACAAACTCCGAGGGCTGTAATAGTTAAATTCCAGAACCCTCAAATAAAAGAGAGTATATTGCAAGCAGCAAAAAGAAAACAAATCAAATACACAGGGAACACAATCAGACTAACACAGGATCTATCAGCTTCAACACTGAAGGGTCAGAAGAACTGGAATAATATACTTTGGAGAGCTAAGGACCTGGGATTACAACCCAGAATGTATTATCCTGCAAAATTCAGTATATATTGTCAGGGAAAAGATGGATATTCAATGAAATACAGGACTCCCAGAACTGCTTGAGGCAAAGATCAGAATTGAACATAGAATTCAATTGCCAAATATTTAACTGAAGAATTACATTAAAAAAGGTAAATGGAAAAAGGGAACTGAAAAAACAAAACTGTTTTAAACAAATGTTTGTCCCTGAAAGGGAAGATATAACAATTCTAACTCATTAGAACTTTACTTCTCTAAGGATAATTAAAGGGTAGAATATCATCCAAACTTAAAGGATATGGGTTTAATTGGGTCTTGTCTCTCAGTTGAAGAAGTCCAAGATCACATCACTATGTCTGAGACAAAAAGCCCTGAAAAAAAAGCAGGAGTGTTAATTTTCACTTAAGTGTCTCATTACACCTTGTCTCCCTTAAATCACAAGGTGCTAAACATCTAATGAAGGCACCATAAACTTCGAGGACCTGAGATAGAGTCTCTTTTACTTACAATCATTTGTTAGGTTCTCAGGTGAGACCTCCAAAACCTCCCAACACTTAGAGAGCTTTAAGCATCACAATTTGTGAGGACCCGAGACAGGATCTATATTACTTACAATTATTTGTAAAGTTCTCAGTGAGACTTCCAGAGCCTTAGAGATCTTTATGATTCTTTCAGTTTATTAGCTTAGGGTTTGAATTTTAACAAGGTGTTAAGTCCCTTTGGTGGGGAGGGGGAGAGTAAATTGGGAAATACAATAGTCCTTGGTTCGCTAAACAAGGTGTTACCCCTGGGTAGGCAAAGGGAGGGAAGAAAAAGTATGAAAAAAAATGAATGGTGTGGGGGGAGGGACACAAATAGTTCAAGTAATGATATGACTCTGGATGATACTTTGAATTGTGAAGGGAATTGTGTGTACTTGAAAGATACTTGAAAGGGGGTAAGATAACAAATGATTATAATTATAATATGATGCAATTTGAATTAATGCTGCTTATCAAGCAATCAAGTAAACAATCTGTGATATCTTGATAACAGTAGAAGCTTATTAAGCAATAAAATTATCAAACTGTTATTGATGATACCCGATTAATAATATTAGAGCACCAAGGGAAGAGGCACAAAGATTTATAATTTTAAAGGGAAAGAAGGAAGAATGCAAATACTGAGTAAATTCTATTCAATAGATTTAGCCCAGTGAGAAAATAAGGTACAAAATAAGGTTTAAAAATCTAACTTACTAGACTACAAGACTACAAGATTCCATTAAAAAAAGGGGGGGGGGGTGAAAAATTGAAGAAAATGTAAAGTACCTTTTATGGAAAATAAATGACCTGGATAAAGATCCAGAAGAGACAATCTATGAATTATTAAATTACTAGAAAGTCTGGACCAACAAAAGAACTTGGAAAACATCATGCAAGAAAAGAAGGGTTGGGACTGGGAACAGGGAAAGATAAGGGAAAAAGGGACTGATAAAAGGGAAGGGAAGGTACAATTGAAAACAAGCTGAAAGTTAAATTTTTAAAGGAAAAATTCAAAAGGAAAGTTAGTAAAATTTTGGTGAGGACGAATAAGAGAAAAGGAAAGAGATAAATATAAATGGAGAAAGATAGCATGGAGGGAAATACAGAATTAGTAATCTTAACTGTAAATGTGAATGCGATGAATTGTTCCATAAAAATAGAAAAGAATAGCAGAATGGATTAATAACCAGAATCCTACAATATGTTATTTACAAGAAACACATTTGAAGCAGAGAGATACACACAGGGTAAAGGTAAAAGGTTGAAGCAAAATATATTATGCCTCAGCAGAAGTAAAAATATCTGGGATAGTGATCCTAATCTCAGACAAAGTAAAAGCAAAAATCAATCTCATTAAATGAGATAAGGAAGAAAACCACATCTTCTTAAAAGGCACCATTAGAAATGAAGCTATATCATTACTAAACATGTATGTTCCTAGTGGCATAGCATCCAGATTCCTAGAGGAAAAGCTGAGTGAAGTATAAGGAGAAATGGACAGCAAAGCTTTAATAATGGGAGACCTAAATCTCCTTCTCTCTCTCTCTTTTTTTTTAGATTTTTCAAGGCAATGGGGTTAAGTGGCTTGCCCAAGGCCACACAGCTAGGTAATTATTAAGTGTCTGAGGTCGGATTTGAACCCAAGTATTCCTGACTCCAAGGCTGGTGCTCTATCCACTGCACCACCTAGCCGCCCCCAATCTCCTTCTCTTAAAACAAAATAAATCTAACAACAAAATAAAAAAGAAAGAAGTTAAGAGGGTGAATGAAATCTTACAAAACCTAGATATGATAGACCTCTGAAGAAAACTTAATGGGGATAGAAAAAAAATACCTTTTTCTTGGCAGTACATGGCACTTCACCAAAACTGACCTTGTACTAGGTCACAAAAACCTTAAAGTAAAATGTAGAGGAGCAGCTAGGTGGTGCAGTGGATAGAGCACTGGCACTGGAGTCAGGAGTATCCGAGTTCAAATCCCACCTCAGACACTTAATAATTACCTAGCCGTGTGGCCATGGGCAAGCCACTTAACCCCACTTGCCTTGTAAAATCCTAAAATAAAATAAAATGTAGAAAAGCAGAAATTATAAATACACACTTCTTAGACCATGATGCAATAAATTTACATGTAATAAAGGGTCAGGGAAAGATGAACCAAGAACTAATTGGAAATTAAATAACTTTATCTTGGGTCAAACAGCAAATAATAGAAATAATAATTATATCCAAGAAAATGATAATAATGAGATATCATATCAAAATTTATGCGATGCAGTCAAGGCAGTTTTGAGGGAAAACTACATCTCTAAATGTCTATATGCATAAAATAGAAGAAGAGGAGATCAATGAATTGTATATACAAATAAAAAAGCTAGAAAAAGAACAAATTAAGCATCACCAATTAAATACCAAATTAGAAATTCTGAAAATCAAGTGAGAGATTAATAAAATGGAAAGCAAGAAAACTATTGATCTCAAAGCCAATAAAAAAGACAAGCCTCTCATTAATCTGATTTTAAAAAAAGAGAGATGATAACCAAAATATCAATAACAAAAATGAAAAGGGTGAACTAATCACCATTGAAGGGGAAATTAAAGAGATAATTCAAAGCGACTTTGCTGAACTATATGCCAATAAATTGGACAACTTGAGTGAAATGGATGAATATTTACAAAAATACAAACTACCCAGATTGACAGAAGAGGAATTAAATTACTTAAATAACCCCATTTCAGAAAAAGAAATTGAAGAAACCATCAACAAGCTCCCTAAGAAAAAGTCTACAGGTCCAGATGGATTTACAAATTTATTCTACCAAGTATTTAAGGAACGATTAATTCCTATTTTACACAAACTTTTTAAAAATAGGAGTTCTGCCAAACTCCTTTTATGACACCAACATGGTGCTGATACCTAAAACAGAAAGAATCAAAACAGAAAAAGAAAATTATAGAGCAATCTCCCTAATGAATATTGATGCAAAAATCTTAAATAAAATTTAGCAATGAGACTACAGCAGTTATTACGAGGATAACACACCATGATTGGGTTTGATTTATGCCAGAGAGGCAGGGATGGTTCAACATTAGGAAAACACTCAACATAATTAAACATATCAATAGTAAAACCAACAGAAATCATATGATTATCTCAATAGATGCTGAAAAAGCCTTCGATAAATGCAACATCCAATCCTATTAAAAACCACTAGATAGTTTAGGAATAAATGGAGTTTTTCCTTAAAATAAAAAAATAGTACTATTAAAACCAACAAATTCTATTTTTAATGGGAATAAAGTCAGAGCATTTCCAGCAAATTCAGGGGTGAAACAAAGTTGCCCATTATCACATTAGTATTCAATATAGTATTAGAAATGCTAGCAGTAGCGATGAGAGAAGAAAATGAAATTGAAGGAATCAGAATTGGCAATAAGGAAACAAAACTTTCACTCTTTGCAAATGATATGATGGCATACCTAGAGAACCCAAGAAAATCATCTTTAAAACTCCTTGAAACAATTAACAAATTCAGCAAAGTAGCAGGATATAAAATAAGCCCACATAAAACATCAGCATTTGTATATATGAACAATAAGCCCAAGAACAGAAGATAGAAAGAGAAATTCCATTTAAAATAACTGTAGACAACATTAAATACTGGGGAATCTACCTCCCAAATCAAACCCAGAAATTGTATGAACATAATTATAATGCTCTACTCATCCAAATAAAGTCAGATATAAATAACTGGAAAAATGTCAATGGTTAGGTTGAGCTAATATAATAAAAATGACAATTAGACCCAAATTAAATTACTTATTCAGTGCCATACAAATCAAATTACCAAATAACTTCTTTAATGAGCCAGGAAAAATAGTAACAAAATTCTTCTGGAGCAACAAAAGGGCAAGTAGGGGAATTGATGAAAAAATGTAAAAGAAGGTGGCCTAGCTCTACCAGATCTAAAACTATACTATAAAGCAGCAGTCATCAAAACTGCCTGGTACTGGTTAAGAAATAGAGTAATGGATCAGTGGATTAAGATAGGTTCAAAAGAAATTGCAGTAAATGACTACAGCAATCTACTATTTGATGAAGTCAAAGCCATCGCTCTCTGGGATAAGAACTCATTATCTGACAAAAATTGTTAGGAAAATTGGAAAGAAGTATTACAAAAGCTAGCATAGATCTATATCTCTCACCCTGTACCAAAATAAGGTCAAAATGGGTACAGGAGTTGGACATAAAGAGTGATACCATAGATAAATTAATAGACCAAAATATATTCTATGGGATCTATGGAAAAGGGTTGAATTTATGACCAAAAAAGAATTAGAGCAGATTATAAACTGCAAAATGAATGATTTTTTGACTACACAAAATTATAAAGGTTTTACACTAGTAAAATCAGTGCTGCCAAAATTAGAAGAAAAGGGAGGAAATTTGGGAAACAACCTTCACAACTAGGAGTTCTGATAAAGGTCTCATTTCTAAAATATATAGAGAGTTGCATCAAATTTATAAGGCAAATGGTCAAATGGTCAAATGGTCAAAGGATATAAACAGACAATTTTTAAATGAAAAAATAAAGATATATATATATGAAAAAATGCTCCCAATCACTATTGAGTCAACAAATGCAAACAAAAACAACAATGAGGTATCCTCTCACACCTATCAGATTAGCATAGCTGAGAAAAAGGGGAAGATGATCAATGTTGGAGAGATGGGAGTATTGGTACATTGATGCATTGACGGTGCAATTGTGAATGGATCCAACCTTTCTGGAGAACAATATGGAACTATGCCCAACGAGGAATAAAACTGTTCATACCCTTCAAGCCAGCAATTCCAATTCTAGGACTATATCTAGAAGAAATTGTAAAAAAAGGGAAAAGCCCTACATGTTCCAAAATATTCATAGTAGTTCTTTTTGTAGAGGCAAATAACTGTAAATTGAGGGGATGCCCATCAATTGGGGAATAGCTAAACAAGTTATAGTACATGAATACTATGGAATATCATTGCTCTATAAGAAATGATAAATGGTTGGACTCTAGAGAAGTATGGAATAATTTATGGGATCTGATGTTGTCAAAGGGAGTAGAGCCAAGAGAACAATTGACACATCAACATTATGAGATGAATAACCTTGATGGAAGAATCCCTCTCAGCAGTCCAGAGAGCTAGAACAACCATATTTGACAGATTATGGACTATATTATCCCCAACCAGAGGAAGAAAAACAAAACAAAACATAACAAAACAAAACAAAACACAGAAAAAAAACTACCCCTACCAAATCTGATAAACACTTCATAAAAATTATCTCTTTCCCTCAATCCTAATTCCTCATGCCAAAAATCACTAATTTGTAAATATATTTAACAAAATACATGTGTAAAATGCTAACCTGACTGTTCCCAACTGAGGGGAGGTGGGCAGAAAGAGAGAGTGGAGGGAAACTTCATATCTTGGTAATATGCATGTATAAATTGATGGAAAAAATTAAAAATAAAAAAAATTATCTGGAATAACAAAAGATCAAGATCATTAAGAGAATTGAAAAAAATCAATGGAAAGTAGCCTACCCATACCAGATCTAAAATTATACTATAAAGCAGAAGTTATCACAACTATTTGGTAATGGCTAAGGTTATAGTCTCATGTCATAGGAGTAAGTAACTATAATAATCTATTGTTTAAAAACCCAAAGACTCCAGCTTCTGGAATAAGAACTCACTATCTGACAAAAAGTGGTGGGGAAATGGAAAATAATATGGCAAAAACTATGCATAGACCCACAACTCATACCTTATACCAAGATAGGGTCTAAATGGGTACATGATTTAGAAATATGGGGTGATCCCATTAGCCAATTAGAAGAGCAAGTAATCATTTACCTATCACTTGTCAGAGGAGAATTTGTAATCAAAAAAGAGATAAAGAACATTATAAAATGCCAAATGAATAATTTTGATTATTTCAAATTGAAAAATTTGCACAAACAAAACCAATGCATCCAAGATAAGGATAAAGAGCATAATGAGAAAGACCTAATTGCTAAAATATAAAGAGAGAAATGAGTCAAATTTATAAGAATTTAAGTCTTTTCCCAATTGATAAATGGTAAAAGGAGATGGAACAGGCATTTTTCGGTAATATGAAAAAATGATCTGTCACTATTAATTAGAGAAATGCAAATTAAAACAATTGTGAGGGAACACTTCACATGTATTATATTGACTAATATGACAGAAAAGAGTTATAATCAATGTTAAAGATGAGTTATTGGAGTTGTGAATTTATTCAACCATTCTAGAGAGTAATTTGGAATTTTGCTCAGAGAACATTAACACTGTGCATACGCTTTGATTCAGCAATACTACTACTATATCTGTTATCCCAGAGATCAAAAAAAAGGAGAAAAATTCACATGCCTAAGAATATTCAAAGTAGCAATTTTTGTGGTGGCAAAGAATCAGAAATTGAGGATATGTCCATCAATTGGGAATGGCTGAACAAGTTGTGATGTAGGAATGTAATGGAAATTATTACTGATTTTTTTTTTGTAAGGCAAATGGGGTTAAGTGGCTTGCCTAAGGCCACACAGCTAGGTAATTATTAAGTGTCCACTGCACTACCTAGCCGCCCCCAATTTACTGATTTTTTTAATAAAGATTTTATTTATTTTGAGTTTTACAATTTTCCCACGAATCTTACTTCCCACCCCCCACAGAAGGCAATTTGCCAGTCTTTACATTGTTTCCATGGTATATATTGATCCAAATTGAATGTGATGAAAGAGAAATCACATCCTTAAGGAAGAAACATAAAGCATAAGAGATAGCAAGATTAGACAATAGATATCAGGTTTTTTCCCTAAATTAAAGGTAATAGTCTTCGGTCTTTGTTCAAACTCCACAGTTCTTTCTCTGGATACAGATGGTATTCTCCATAACAGGCAGCCCCAAATTGTCCTTGATTGTTGCACTAATGGAATGAGCAAGTCCATCAAGGTTGATCATCACCCCCCATGTTGCTGTTAGGGTGTACAATGTTCTTTTGTTTCTGCACATCTTGCTCAGTATCAGTTCATGCAAATCCCTCCAGGCTTCTTGAATTCCCATACATTCTGGCTTCTAAGAGAACATTAGTGTTCCATGACATGCATATGGCAGTTTGCTAAACCATTCCACAATTGAATGTCATTTACTTGATTTCCAATTATTTGCCATCACAAACAAGGCTACTATGAATATTTTTGTACAAGTGATGTTTTTACCCTTTTTCATTATCTCCTCAGGGTATAGACCCAGTAGTGGTATTACTGGATCAAAGGGTATGTACATTTTGGTTGCCCTTGGAGGGTAATTCCAAATTGCACTCCGGAAAGGTTGGATGAGTTTACAGCTCCACCAATAATGTATTAGTGTCCCAGATTTCCCACAACCCTTCTAAACAATGACCATTGTCCTTTCTGGTCATATTGGCTAGTCAATTTGCATTTCTCTAATAAGTAATGGTTTAGAACAAGTTTTCATATGGATCATGTTGATTTCCTCATCTGTAAATTGCCTTTGCATATCCTTTGATCATTTGTCAATTGGAGAATGGCTTGCTTTTTTTTTTGAAAATTTGACTCAGTTCTCTGTATATTTTAGAAATGAGTCCTTTGTCAGAAATGCTCATTATAAAAATTGTTTCCCAGTTTACTATATTTCTTTTAATCTTGGTTACAGTGGTTTTGTCTGTGTGCAAAAGCTTTTTAATTTAATGTAATAAAAATCATCTAGTTTGTTTTTAGTGATGTTTTCCATTTCTTCCTTAGTCATAAACTTCTTCCCTTTCCATAGATCTGACAGGTAACCTACTCCTTGATCTTCTAGTTTGCTTACAATATTGTTTTTTATGTCTAAATCCTGTATCCATTCTGATCTTAGTTTAGTATAGGGTATAAGGTGTTGGTCTAATCTATGTTTCTTCCATACTAACTTCCAATTTTTCCAGCAGTTTTTATTGAAGAGAGAATTTTTATCCCAATAGCTGTTTATCAAACAGCAGATTACTATAATCGTTTCCTGCTATTGTACCTAATCTATGCCATTGACCCACCACTCTGTTTCTTAGCCAATACCAGACAGTTTAGATGAATGATGCTTTATAATATAATTTTAGATCTAGTAGTGCTAAGCCACCTTCATTTTACACTTTTTTTCATTGAATCCCTGGAAAATCTTGACTTTTTATTTCTCCAAATGAATTTACTTTACAACTTTTTCTAACTCATCAAAGTAATTTTTTGGAAATTTGATTGGTAGGGCACCAAACAGGTAGTTTAGTTTTGGTAGAATTGTCATTTTTATCATATTAGCTCAACCTATCCATGAGCAGTTGATGTTTGCCCAGTAATTTAAATCTGATTTAATTTGTGTGAGAAGTATTTTGTAATTTTTTTCAAAAAGTTTCTGAGTCTGCCTTGGCATAGACTCCCAGGTATTTTATATTGTCTGAGGTTACTTTGAATGGGATTTCTCTTTCTAACTCTTCCTGCTGTATCTTGATATATATATATATAATATATATATATATATATATATATATATATATATATATATATATATATATATAAATATATGTGTGTATACATATACATATACATACATACATACATATATATATATATATATGTATATATGTATAAAGATTGAGGATTTCTGAGGGTTTCTTTTATATCCTGAAATTTTGCTAAAATTGCTAATTATTTCCAGTAGTTTTTTGGATGATTTCGTGCAATTCTCTAGGTATACCATCATATCATCTGCAAAGAGTTAGAGTTTTGTCTCTTCCTTCCCAATTCTAATTCCTTCAATTTCTTTTTTCTTCTTTTATTGCTGAAGCTAACATTTCTAATACAATATTGGATAGTAGTGGTGATAATGGGCAGCCTTGTTTCACCCCTGATCTTATTGTGAGTGCCTCTAGCCTCTCCCCATTGAATATAATGTTTGTTGATGGTTTCAGATAGATACTGCTAATTATTCTAAGGAATGGTTCATTTATTCCTACACTCTTTAGTGTTTTTAGTAGGAATGTGTGCTGTATTTTGTCAAAAACTTTTTTCAGCACCCATTGATATAATCATATGATTTCTGATAGTTTTGTTGTTGATATAATTAATTATACTCACAATTTTCCTAATATTGAACCAATGCTGAATTCCTAGGATAAATCCTACTTGGTCATAATGTATTATCCTAGGGATAACTTCTTGTAACCATTTTGCTAAGATTTTATTTAAGATTTTTGCATCTATATTCATCAGGAAGATAAGTCTATAATTTTCTTTCTTTGTTTTAACTCCTCCTGGTCTTGGTATCAGCACCATATTGGTGTCATAGAAAGAGTTAGGCAGAGTTCTGTCTTCACCTATTTTTCCAAAGAGCTTATATAGCATTGGAACCAATTGTTCCTTAAATGTTTGGTAGAATTCACTTGTGAATCCATCAGGTCCTGGAGATTTTTTCTTAAGGAGTTCAATGATGGCTTGTTGAATTTCTTTTTATGAGATAGAGTTGTTTAGGTATTTGATCTCCTCTTCATTTTACCTGGGCAACTTATATTTTTGTAAATATTCATCCATTTCATTTAGATTGTCAAATTTATTGGCATAGAGTTAGGCAAAATAATTTCAAATTATTACTTTAATTTCCTCATCATTGGTTGGTGAGCACACCTTTTTCATTTATGATACTAGCAATTTGGGTTTCTTCTTTCTTTTTTTTAATAAAATTGACCAGAGGTTTATCAATTTTATTGTTTTTTTCATAACATCAACTCTTGGTTTTATTTATTAATTCAATAGGTTTTTTGCTTTTGCTTTTATTAAATTCTCCTTTAATTTTTAGAATTTCTAATTTTGTATTTAATTGGGGGGTTTTCATTTTTTCCCCTAATTTTTTTAGTAGTATATTTAGCTCATTGATTTCCTTTTTCTATGAAAGCATTTAAAGATATAATATATACCCTGATAGCTGCGTTGAGTGAATCCCATAGATTTTAGTATGTTGTTTCATTGTTGTCATTATCTACGATAAAATAATTAATACTTTCTATAATTTGTTGTTTGATCCACTCATGCTTTAAAACGAGGTTATCCAGTTTCCAATTAGTTCTGGGTCTATATCTCCCTGGCCCCAAATTGCCTATGATTTTTATTGTATTATTATCTGAGAAAGATGTATTCACTATTTCTGCCTTTCTGCAATTGATTATTAGGTTTTTATGACCTAGTACATGGTCAATTTTGTGTAAGTTCCATATACTTCAGAAAAAAAAAGTATGTTGCTTTCTATCCCCATTCATTTTCCTCCATAAGTCTATCATATCTAGAAGTACTAACAATCTATTCACCTCCTTAACTTCTTTCTTGTTTATTTTATGATTCGATTTATCTAAATCTGATAGCGGGAGGCTGAGTCCTCCCATTAGTCTAGTTTCGCTGTCCATGTCTTCCTGGAGTTCTTTCAGCTTCTCCACTAAGAATTTGAATGCTATCTCATTGTGTGCATCCATATTCAGCATTGAAATCACTTTATTGTCTATATATTTTTAAAATTATTAAATTTATTTTGCTCCAACCTTTGACCTTTCTTCTATGTCTCTCTCTGATTCAAATGAGTTTCTGGTAAGCAGCATATTGTAGGATTCTAATTTTTAATCAAGTCCTATTTGCTTACACTTCAAGGGAGAGTTCATCCCATTCACATTCAAAGTAGTAATTGCTAACTCTTTATTGCCCTCCATGCTATCTTCCCTCTGTTTGTATTCCCGCCCCCCTGCTTTTTCCCCTTTATCAACATTCCCCAGTGTTTTGTTTCTAAATATCATTACCTTCAGTGTGTTTACCCTCCTATATCCATCCCCTCCCCTTTCTTTCCCTTTCCCCTTTTTCCCTTTTTCCTTCTGTTTGTTCCCCCTTTTCCATCCCCTCCCTGTATCCATCCCACCTCCCCTTTTCCCCTTTTAATACTTGAAAGGTAAGATGTTTTTTAAGTTAACTGAGTGTGTGTGTAAGTTAACTTTAAGCCAAGTTTGATGAGAGGAAGATTGGTGTTTCTCATATCCTCCCTTCTTCCCCTCTATTACAATAGGTCTTTTGTACCTCTTAATGTAATGAGATTTACCCCATTCAATCCCCTACCACCTCCCTTCTCCTTACTGTCCCCCTTTTAAAGGAGGAAGTTCTTTACATTGTATTTGAGTCATAGAAAATCTCGAGTATCCATCAGTTCTGGTTAAGTATATTCTCTCCAATAGAGTTACAAGAGTCTTTCTCTCCAGTAGGGTTATAGCCAGTTTCAACTCATTGGGTACTAGTCTCATGGATAAATAATGAGTGTCCATCCATTCTCTCTGATAGAGTTAATTTCTCAGGAGTTATGAGAATCTTTTTCCCATGCTGGGATGTAGCCAGCTTCATCTTATTGGATAGCAGTTTTGTTTTCTTTTCCCTCCCCTCTTTTTTTTAACTTCTTCATGTGATTCTTGAATCTCCTGTTTGATGTCCAGATTTTCTATTTAGCTCTGGTTTTTTCATCACGAATTGTTAAAAGTCTTCCATTTCAATAAATGTCCACCATTTCCCCTCAAAGAGAAAGCTCACCTTTGCTGGATAGTGGATTCTTGGCTTCATTCCATGTTCCCTTGCTCTTTGGAATATTTCATTCCAGACCCTTCGATCACTTAATGCTGATGCAGCCAGGTTCTGCCTAATCCTTGCTGTGGCTCCTTGTTATTTAAATTGTTTCTTTCCGGCTTCTTGTAGGATTTTCTCTTTTATCTGATAGTTCAGGAATTTGGCCACAACATTCCTTGATGTTTTAAATTTAGGATCTCTTTCAGGAGGGGATCGGTGTATTCTTTCAATAACTATTTTTTCCTCTTGTTCCATGATATCAGGGCAATTTTCCATCACTAAATCCTGTAATATTAAGTTTAGACTTTTTTTCTCTTCAATGTTTTCAGGAAGACCAATAATTCTCAGGTTGTCCCTCCTCGATCTGTTCTCAAGGTCAGTGGTTTTGCTGATGAGGTATTTTACATTTTCTTCTATTTTTTTTCTATTTTTTGGTTTTATTTAACACTCTCATTGTCTCATGAAATCATTAGTTTCTACAGACTCCATCTTTTTATTTAGAGAAGAATTTTCTTTATTTACCTTTTGCAACTCCTTTTCCAATTGGTCGTTTCTATTTTTGAAAGACCTTTCCATTTGACCAATTGAGGTTTTTGAGAGAATTATTTTCTTTTTCCATTTGTCCAGTTGTATTTTCCAATGATTATTTTCTTGTTGTAAGGTATTAATTATCTCTCCCAAACTTTCCAATTGAATTTTAAACTCCTTCCTGATTGCTTTTTTAAAATTTATTTTTATTAAAGATATTATTTGAGTTTTACAATTTCCCCCAATCTTGCTTCCCTCCCCCACCCCACAGATAGCACTCTGTCAGTCTTTACTTTGTTTCCATGTTGTACCTTGATCCAAATTGGGTGTGATGAGAGAGAAATCATATCCTTAAAGAGAAGAGAATTCTCAGAGCTAACAAGATCAGACAATAAGATATCTGTTTTTTTCTAAATTAAAAGGAATAGTCCTTGCACTTTGTTCAAACTCCACAGCTCCTTATCTGGATACAAATGGTACTCTCCTTTGCAGACAGCCCAAAATTGTTCCCAATTGTTGCACTGATGGAATAAGCAAGTCCTTCAAGGTTGAACATCACTCCCATGTTGCTGTTAGGGTGTACAGTGTTTTTCTGGTTCTGCTCATCTCACTCAGCATCAGTTCATGCAAATCCCTCCAGGCTTCCCTGAATTCCCATCCCTCCCAGTTTCTAATAGAACAATAGTGTTCCATGACATACATATACCACAGTTTGCTAAGCCATTCCCCAATTGAAGGACATTTACTGGATTTCCAATTCTTTGCCATCACAAACAGGGCTGCTATAAATATTTTTGTACAAGTAATGTTTTTACCCTTTTTCCTCATCTCGTCAGGGTATAGACCCAGTAGTGGTATTGCTGGGTAAAAGGGTATGCACATTTTTGTTGCCCTTTCGGCATACTTTCAAATAGCTCTCCAGAAGGGTTGGATGAGTTCACAGCTCCACTAACAGTGTAATAGTGCCCCAGATTTCCCACATCCCTCCAACAATGATCATCATCCTTCCTGGTAATACTGGCCAATCTGAGAGGTGTGAGGTTGTACCTCAGAGAAGATTTAATTTGCAGTTCTCTAATAATTAATGATTTAGAGCATTTTTTCATATGGCTATGGATTGCTTTGATCTCCTCATCTGTAAATTGCCTTTGCATAGCCTTTGACCATTTGTCAACTGGGGAATGGCTTTTTGTTTTAAAAATATGACTCAGTTCTCTGTATATTTTAGAAATGAGTCCTTTGTCAGAATCATTAGTTGTAAAGATTGTTTCCCAATTTACTACATTTCTTTTGATCTTGGTTACAGTGGTTTTATCTGTGCAAAAGCTTTTTAATTTAATGTAATCAAAATCATCTAATTGGTTTTTGGTGATGTTCTCTAACTCTTCCTTAGTCATAAATTGTTCCCCTTTCCATAGATCTGACAGGTAGACTAGTCCTTGATCTTCTAATTTGCTTATCGTATTGTTTTTTATGTCTAAGTCCTGTAACCATTTGGATCTTATCTTGATAAAGGGTGTGAGGTGTTGGTCTAATCTTAGTTTCTTCCATACTAACTTCCAATTATCCCAGCAATTTTTATCAAAGAGAGAGTTTTTATCCCAATGGCTGGGTTTAGCAAACAGCAGATTACTATAATCGTTTCCTGCTTTTACACCCAGTCTATTCCACTGGTACACCACTCTATTTCTTAGCCAAGACCAAACAGTTTTGATGACTGATGCTTTATAATATAATTTTAGACTGGGTATGGCTAAGCCACCTTCGTTTGCACTTTTTTTTTCATTAAGCTCCTTGCAATTCTTGACTTTTTATTTCTCCATATGAATTTACTTACAGTTTTTTCTAACTCATTAACATAATTTTTTGGTGTTTTGATTGGTAGGGCACTAAACAGATAGTTTAGTTTTGGTAGAATTGTCATTTTTATTATATTAGCTCTACCTATCCATGAGCAGTTGATACTTGCCCAGTTATTTAAAGCTAATTTAATTTGTGTGAGAAGTGTTTTATAATTGTTTTCAAAAAGACTGTGAGTCTGTCTTGACAAATAGACTCTCAAATATTTTACATTGTCTGAGGTTACTCTGAATGGGATTTCTCTTTCTAGCTCTTCCTGCTGCTTCTTGCTAGACATATATAGAAAAGTTGAGGATTTATGAGGATTTATTTTATAACCTGCAACTTTGCTAAAATTGCTAATTGTTTCCAGTAGTTTTTTAGATGATTTCTTGGGATTCTCTAGGTAGACCATTATGTCATCTGCGAAGTGAGAGTTTTGTCTCTTCCTTCCCAATTCTAATTCCTTCCATTTCTTTTTCTTCTCTAATTGCTGATACTAACATTTCTAATACAATATTGAATAGTAGTGGTGATAATGGGCACCCTTGTTTCACTCCTGATCTTATTGGGAATGCCTCTAGCCTCTCCCCATTGAATATAATGCTTGTTGATGGTTTCAGATAGATACTGCTCATTATTTTAAGGAACAGTCCATTTATTCCTACACTCTCTAGTGTTTTTAATAGGAATGGATGCTGTATTTTTTCAAAAGCTTTTTTCAGCATCTATTGATATGATCATATGATTTCTGATGGGTTTGTTGTTGATATAATTGAGTATACTAACAGTTTTCCTAATATTGAATCAACCCTGCATTCCTGGAATAAATCCTACTTGATCATAATGTATTATCCTAGTGATGATTTGTTGTAGTTGTTTTGCTAAGATTTTATTTAGGATTTTTGCATCTATATTCATCAGGGAATTAGGTCTATAATTTTCTTTCTCTATTTTAACTCTTCCTGGTTTAGGTAACAGTACCATATTGGCTTCATAGAAAAACTTAGGCAGAGTTCCATCTTTCCCTATTTTTTCCAAATAGTTTATATAGGATTGGAACCAATTGTTCCTTAAATGCTTGGTAGAATTCACTTGTGAATCAATCAGGCCCTGGAGATTTCTTTTAGGGAGTTCAATAATGGCTTGTTGAATTACTTTTTCTGAGATAGGGTTGTTTAGGTATTTAATCTCTTCTTCATTTAACCTGGGCAACTTATATTTTTGTAAATATTCATCCATTTCAATTAGATTATCATATTTATTGGCATAGAGTTGGGCAAAATAATTTCAAATTATTACTTTAATTTCCTCCTCATTGGTGGTGAGTTCACCTTTTTAATTTATAATACCAGCAATTTGGTTTTCTTCTTTCTTTTTTTAATCAAATTGACCAGAGGTTTATCAATTTTATTGGTTTTTCATAATACCAACTTTTAGTTTTATTTTTTAATTCAATAGTTTTTTTGCTTTTGATTTTATTAATTTCTCCTTTAATCTTTAGAATTTCTAATTTGGTACTTAATTGGGGATTTTTGATTTGTCTTTCTCTAATTTTTTTAGTTGCATGTTTAGTTCATTGATTTCCTCTTTCTCCAATTTATTCATATAAGCCTTTAGAGGTATAATATATCCCCTGAGAGTCACTTTGAATGAATTCCATAGGTTTTGGTATGTTGTTTCATTATTATCATTATCTAGGATAAAATGGTTAATTCTTTCTATAATTTGTTTTTTGGTCCACTCATTTTTTAAAATGAGGTTATTCAGTTTCCAGTTTGTTCTGGGTCTATATCTTCTTGGCCCAGTATTGCATATGACTTTTATTGCATTGTGATCTGAGAAAGATGTATTCACTATTTCTGCCTTTCTGCAGTTGATCATTAGGTTTTTATGTCCTAGTACATGGTCAATTTTTGTATAAGTTCCATGTACTGCAGAGAAAAAGGCATATTCCTTTCTATCCCCATTCAGTTTCCTCCATAAGTCTACCATATCTAATTTTTCTAACAATCTATTTACCTCCCTAATTTCTTTCTTGTTTGTTCTATGATTCAATTTATCTAGATCTGATAGCGGGAGGTTGAGATCTCCCACTAGTAGAGTTTTGCTGTCTATGTCTTCCTGTAGTTCTTTCATCTTCTCCTCTAAGAATTTGGGTGCTGTCCCACTGGGTGCATATATATTCAATATTGAAATGACTTTATTGTCTATGGTACCTTTTAGGAGGATAAAGTTTCCTTCCTTATCTCTTTTAACACTATCTATTTTTGCTGCTGTTTTGTCTGAGATAAGGATTGCTACCCCTGCTTTTTTTTTTTTAATTCAGCTGAAGCAAAATATATTTTGCTCCAACCTTTTACCTTTAGTCTATATGTATCTCTCTACTTCAAATGAGTTTCTTGCAAGCAGCATATTGTAGGATTCTGGTTTTTAATCCAGTCTGCTATTTGCTTACGTTTTAAGGGAGAGTTCATCCCATTCACATTCAAGGTTATGATTACTAATTCTTTATTGCCCTCTGTGCTATCTCCGCTCTGTTTGTATTTTCTCCCTTCCCCCCCTTTTATCCATATTCCCCAGTATTTTTTTTCTGAATACCACCCCCTACAGTGTGTTTGCCCTCCTATATCACACCCTCCCCTTTCTTTCCCCTTTCCCTTTTTCCATTTTCCCTTCCCTTCCTTTTGTTATTTCCCTTTATTTTCCTCACTCCCCTTCCCTTTCTCCATCCCCCCTCCCCTTTTCCCCTTTTCCCCTTTTCCCCTTTTCCCCTTTTCCCCTTTTAATACTTGAAAGGTTAGATGTTTTGTAAGTTAACTGAGTATGTGTAGGTTGACTTTAAGCCAAGTCTGCTGAGAAGAAGATTCAGGTGTTTCTCCTCTGCTCCCTTCTTCCCCTGTATTACCATAGGTTTTTTGTACCTCTTAGTGTAATGAGATTTGTCCCATTCAATCCCCTCCCTCCTCCTGTCTCTTTCCTGTCCCCCTTTTTAGGGAGGTAGTGTTTTTTTTAGATCATTCTATCTAAGTAATAGAAAATTCTGAGTGTTTGTCCCTTCTAGTTTAGTATATTCTATTGAATAGAGTCAAACTTCCTGAGAGTTATTAGAGGCTTTCTCCCAAGTGGGGTTAAAGCCAGTTACATCACATTAGATAGCAGTCTCATGGATAGGTCATGAATGTCCATCATTTCTGGCTAGGTATATTCTCTCTGTTAGAATTACATTTCTCAAGGTTTATGAGAATCTTTTTTTTTACCCCCATGTTGGGATATAGCCAGTTTCCACTAACTTACTGGATTACATTTTTTTTCTTTTACCACTCCCCCTTTTTTTACCTTTTCATGTGTCTCTTGAACCTCCTGTTTGATGTCCAAATTTTCTGTTTAGCTCTGGTCTTTTCATCAGAAATTTTTGGAATTCTTACATTTCATTAAATGCCCATCTTTTTCCCTGGAAGAGAAGCCTCAGCTTTGCAGTAAAGTAGATTCTTGGCTGCATTCCAAGCTCCCATGCTCTTCAAAATATCTTGTTCCAGGCCCTTTGATCCCTTAAAATTGATGCAGCCAGGTCATGCGTGATCCTTACTGTGGCTCCTTGATATTTAAATTGTTTCTTTCTTGCTGCTTGCAGGATTTCCTCTTTTATCTGATAGTTCTGGAGTTTGGCCACAACATTCCTTGGTGTTTTCATTTTAGGATCTTTTTCTGGTGGGGATCGATGTACTCTTTCAATAACTACTTTGCCCTCTGATTCCATAATATCAGGGCAGTTTTCCATCACTAGATCCTGTAATTTTAAGCCAGGTTTTTTTCCTCTTCAATGTTTTCGGGAAGTCCTACAATTTTCAGGTTGCCCCTCCTCGATCTATTCTTGAGGTCAGTGGTTTTGTTGATGAGGTATTTTACATTTGCTTCTATTTTTTTTCTATTTTTTGATTTTGTTTAACTGACTCTTGCTGTCTCGTGGAGTCATTAGTTTCTGTAGACTCCATTCTTTTTTGGGGGGAGGAGTTTTCTTCATTAAATTTTTGCAACTCCTTTTCCAATTGGTCAATTCTACTTTTGAAAGAGCTTTCCATTTGACCAAATGAGGCTTTGAGAGAATTAATTTATTTTTCCATTTGCTCAATTTAGGATCTGAGAGAATTATTCTCATTTTGTAATTAATTGTCCAATTGATGATCTGAGAGATTTATTCTCCTTTTGTGTTTGTCCAATTGTAAGTTCTAAGGTTTTTTTTTTCTTGTTGCAAGGTATTAATTGTCTCTCCCAAGTTTTTAAGCTCCTTCCTTATTTCTTCAAGGAAGTCTTTCTGTGCTGGAGACCAGATTGTATTCTCCTCAGACATTCTAGGTTTCTCTGAGTTGGGGTCTTTCCCTTCCAGGAATTTTTCTATGGATCCACCTTTCAGCTGACCCCTCTTCATTATGCTAAGACCTTGAGTTGGGCGGGGCTGGTTCACCTGGGCTTAGGATCACTAAAGGCTTTACTCACTGAGTGCAGTTTTCTGGCTGGCCAGTAGGAGGTGCTAGTTGCTTTCTCTGTAGTGTTTGTGACCTTGGTTGAGAGGCCTTCTCCCTTTGCTTGAGGGGAGGAATTGGAGCTACTGAATTCTTTTGTCTTCAATCAATGGTGGGCTTTACCCTGGCCTGAGGTCATTCCTCAGCTGGGCTGGTTCTTTTGCTCACACACCTGGGCCTGAGGCAGAAGTAGTTTGCAATTGTTTGTTTTGGAGGAGGTCTCAATGCAATGGAGCTGTAGACTCAGAGTTTTTCAGAACCGAGGAGCCCAGCGATGGTGTCCGCAGCTCTCCTGAACCAGACCTCTCCCTGCAGCCACGTCCCCAAGCTCCAGGGGGACAGCACCAACACCAGCACCTCTGCTTCCCCACAGACCCAAGCCCCTTTCATCCAGCTCCACCGCTGATCCAGCAGGTCCTGTTCTTGGGCCCTCAGACTCCCGGTTCCAATTCAGCTGTTAATCTGGCTGATCCGGGGCTGATCCTACCTCTGAGCTCAGACTCATCCGCCGTACTCGCCCAAAGCTGCTGTGGGAGACAAATCCTGAGGCAGATGTTCCTTCTCCTGGCTTTTCTTTCTGGGTTTTTTGAGTCGGATTTCTTTTAAGAGGTTTGTTTCATGTGATAGATGGGGAAGAGATCAGGAGACTTTAGAACTGTGCCTGTCTTCTCTCCTCCATCTTGGCCAGAAGTCTCCTTCCTGATTTCTTCAAGGAAGTCTTTCTGTGATGGTGACCAGATCATATTTTCCTCAGAGGCTCTAGGTCTCTCTGAGTTAGGGTCTTTTCCTTCCAATAATTTTTCTATGGACCCTCCTTTCTTTTGGCCTTTCTTAATTTTCCTAAGACCTTGTGTTAGGGAGGGGCTGGTTCACAGATGTTTGGTGTTGGGATCCCTAGAGACTTTACTCACTGAGTATAACATCTGCAGTTGGCTAGTAAGGGGTGCTAGATATTTTGCTCACTGATTGTAATTTCTCCAGCTGGCCAGTAGGGGGTGCTGGTTGCCTTCTCTGGAATGTTTGTCACCTTGATTGAGGCCCTCTCCCTTGGCCTGGAGGGAGTGATAGAAGCTGTTAAATACTTTTGTCTTCAATCAATAGTGGGCTATACCCTGGGGTGAGGTCATCACTCTCCCGATTAATAGCTGAGGTAGTTCTGGTCTTCACACACCTGCACCTAGGGCAGAACTAGTCTGTAATTGTATTTTTTCTGGGAAGAGGCTTTAGCTGAAATGGAGGTGTGGGCTTTGAATTCCTCCTGACCAGAGGGACTCAGGGATTGTCCTCTACAACTCTCCTGCACAGGAACTGTCCCTCCAGCTCTGCCAGAAGTTCCAGATGGTCAGCACCACCACCATTGCCTCTGCTCCCTAGTTGACCAAAACCCCTGTGGTTGACCAGTCTCTATCCCTGCAGCTGATCAAACCAGTCTGGTTCTCAGGCCCTTGGGCTTCCGGGCAGGAGCCCCACCACCAATCAGGCCAATATGAGGCCAATACAGGCTCTGAGGCTCTCACTAGTCCTGTGCCCACACTCACCCACAATCTCGGAAGACAAATCCTGAGGTAGACATTCTTCTCCTGGCTTTTCTTTCTGGGTTTTGTTGATCAGATTTCTGTTAAGAGCTTTGTTTCATATTGTTTATGAGGAAAGATCAGGAGACTTTAGAACTGTGCCTATCTTCTCTCCACCATCTTGGCCAGAAGTCAGAAATTTTTATTCTGTAAAAAAATAATTAGCAAGCAGATTTCAGAAAAACCTGGAAAGTCTTATATGGGAAGAGAGCACAGAAAAAATAGCAACATTGTACAATAATCAACTATGATAAATGCAGCTCTTTTCAGCAATTCAGAGGAAGAAACTACAGAATCTGAATGCAGATCAAGACATTCTATTTTCAGTTTTAAAATTTTATTTTAAAATTTTATTCTTCATGTAGTTTTTCCCTGTTATGATTCTTAGGGTGACTAATATGAAAATATTTGTATCATGTATAACCTATAGCAGATGCTTATTATTTTAGGTTGGGAGAAGGCACAAGGAAGAAAACTTTATTTAAAATGAATGTTGAAATTTATAATTAGAAAATAAATTTAAAAAGAAAGAAAGACAATGAGGAAGGAAGAAGTGGGTAAGACTCAGGCTTTTCTTTCTTTCTTTCTTTCTTTTTCTTTTTGTTTTTTCTTTTCTTTTTTCCCCTCCATTTTTCTCTTTCCCTCCCTCTTTCTCTCCTTTCCTTCCTTCCTCTTTCTTTCTTCTCCCTTATCTTTCTCTCTCCATTTCTTTCTTCCTTCCATTTGTCCTTCCTTCCTTCTAATCTTTCTTTATCTCTTTTTCTATTCTCCTTCCTTCTTTCTTTTTATCCTTCTCTTCCTCTTTCTTTCTTTGCTCTTTTTCTTTCTTTCTTCTTTCATGTCTTTCTCTCTATATATTTCTTCCTTCCTTCCTCCTTCCTTCTATTGTCTTTATCTCTTTTTCTTTTATTTTCTTTTTCATTCTTTTTCTCTTCCTCTTTCTTCCTTCCTTCCTTTCTTTCTTTCTTTCTCTTTCTTTATTTTGTTCTTTCTCTCTATCTTCTTTCCTTTCATTTCCTTTTTTCTTTTGTGTTTTTACTGTTTTCTTACCCTTCCTTCCTCTCTTTCTTTTTCTTTTTGTTCTTATATCTCTCCCTTCCTTCCTTCCTTCCTTCCTTCCTTCCTTCCTTCCTTCCTTCCTTCCTTCCTTCCTTTCTTTCTTCCTTCCCTCCCTCTTTTCTTCCTTTCTTTCCCCCTTTCTTCCTCCTTCCTTCTTTTATGTCCCTTCTTTTCTATTTTCTCTTCTTCTTTTATTGCTCTTCATTTCTTTTTTCTTTGACTCCTCTTTCTCTCTCTTTGTTTCCTCTCTCTCTCTCTCTCTCTCTCTCTCTCTCTCTCTCTCTCTCTCTCTCCTTTCCTTTCCTTTCTTTCATCTCTACAGATCTTCTACAGGTGGAAGATTAGATTAGATAACCTTTGGGGTTCCTACCAATTCTAATATTCGATGATTCTATGATTTTCTCCTTCTCTAGACTCTTCTTATATTATAGTGAAAACTAATAATGATTCGACTCAGCAAATGTTAACTTCATTCTCTAGGTTTCATAAATCTTTCAGGTTGATTTGAATTCCATTTTCTACTTCCCTGCTCCACTCAGGTGCACCTATGCTGAAGAAGAGAGATAAGCCAGAGTTTCATTACCTAACATAATATTTTTCAGAGGAAGCAGGAGCTTTTTTAGATCTGGCAATGGTAACTGACAGGAAATAGGAGCAATGAAGATGCTACATGCTCAAAGCATTGCTGTTTTTAGCCCTTCCTTATGGAAAATGAATGTTATGACTTAGATGACTTTCTGATTCTCTGACTAAACTTAATCAATGTTTGTTCTGACCTGAGAGATTACTTGGCAGAACTTAATGTTTCATTCACAGGCCTAAGTGAACCATGAAAATGTTTAGTCAGATGGTCAGATAAGAGCACATCAGTTCCTGGGATGACATTTTCCAGTTGACTGGACCAAGTCTGGGTTTAGAGTAAGGCCAGTAAGAAGGCAGCTAACCACAGAAATGCAAGGTCAAAAAAATTACTGATCAGTATACTCAAATGGCCCAATCAGAAGATTCTGCCCAGATGTCTGTGTTCTGGGACATTGCACAATTCTCCTTTGATAAGACATATATATTTTACATCTAAATGTGGTAAGAATATGAGACTTAAATCTAATGCATATGAATACATGCTTCCCGTTTACAAATATTTATCTATTGCTATACTATCTGGGTAACTTTGATGATTATAGAGATACAGAACTGAAAAAAATCATAATTTTTGGCATGTGGGTTTATATTTTCCTGGTATAAAGTAGTAGAGAACTATTCATTTTTTTCTTTTATTAATGTTGAGTCATTGTAACTTAGTTGTTGAATTAGATTCAATATTAGTCCTTTGCTTAAATCTCTGAAGCCTTGGAAACTCATTAGCCTAGTTGGATTTAAAATGTGATACTGCCCCCATTATCCTTAGCTTGCTCCTTCACAGTTCTTTACATTAACTGCTAACAGTTGATATTAAGGTATTTTGGACCACAATTATAACATATTGACCTGTATTATTATTCTTTAATTTTATCATGTGAGTGATTTCACATGTTTAATTGATATCATGGGTTTTTTTTAGTTTTTTGCAAGGCAAATGGTTTGCTAGGTAATTATTAAGTGTCTGAGGTCAGATTTGAACCCAGGTACTCCTGACTCCAGGGCTGGTGCTCTATCCACTGTGCCACCTAGCTGCCTCAATTGTTATCATGTTACTTGTCTTCCCATTGGATATGAATGTGCAAGGAGGAGGGAGGGAGGAAGAGAATTTAGAACTAAAAATTTAAAAAGAAAAGAATGTTAAAAATAAATAAGAAATTCAAAAGATAAAAAATATGGGAATGGATTCTGTCTTTTACATGTAAAGTCTTACTGTATACTATGTCTATATCTCTAGCAAAGGGTTAATTGCATTGTTAAGTCCAATAAAGACTTCAATGATTAATCTAAACGAAAAAAGAAAATTGCTCTCTTCTCTTAACTTTCTTTTGTTACTTCTCAACCTACTTGTGTTTGTAATGTATCCAGAAGAGATGCAAGAGCTTTGATAAACAGTGCTTCATCAAATTTTTTTCATTTCTTTGATTCCACAATTACAAAGAATATGTTCTTCTATCTACCAAATAGCTCACTTTTACTGTCCTTCAAATTCTTCAACTCCTGGAACCTATGTCCAGATATATGAAAGTCAGTAAAAGTAGCTGAGTGTTTCCATCAGCATTGCACCCTCCAACATTTTTCAAAGAAAGAGAGTGAAAACACTTCCCTACTCATCCTGCTTTTTCAATAGTATTCCAATCTGCAAGATAATTATTCTTGTCATGGCCATCAGGTGGCAGTGTTTATTCAGGGCATGTTCTACAAAATAGATTATCATTCAAGCATTTTCTATCTTTATGGTCATATTTGGCTTCATCCTCTCCTTTCCTCCATCTCTCCATTTTTAATCCTTACTCTTCTTTCTGTCTCTGTCTTTGTGTCTTTCTGTTTCTTTGTTTCTGTCTCTGCCTCTGCCTCTACTTCTGTCTCTGTCTCTGTCTCTTGTCTGTCTGTCTGTCTGTCTCTCTCTCTCTGTCTCTGTGTGTGTGTGTCTCTGTCTCTGTCTTTCTCTTTTTCTATCTAATCTTTTTCTCTCTCTCTGTGCATCTTTCTGTCTCCTTTATAGATCTTTCTCTTTATTTCTCTCTTTTTGCTTCTTTCTCTCTTCTCTCTCCTCTGTCTCTATCTCAACCTCTGTCTCTATGTATCTAATTATCTTTTTTTCTCTATTTCTGTGTTTCTTTCTATGTGACTTTCTCATTTTTTTCTATCTTTTTTGTATCTTTTCCTGGTCTCCCTTCATTCTCTGTTTCTTTGTCTCTGTCTGTTTTTTCTGTCTTTTTCTTTCTGCTTTACTTCTTTATTTCTGTTTTTCTTTTTTGCCTATTTGCATTTATGTCACTCTCTCTAGATCTGTAACTATGAATCTCCTTCTGTGTGTCTCTGGTTATATCTCTATCCTCTGTTCTCTTGCTCTTTTAGTCTCTTTCTCTCATTAGTCATGGTAGGATAAAGCAGAGGGTGGAAATAAACTGGAAGCACATAAGAACATGGATTTATCAAAATTATCAATGAAAGCTGAAGGCTTAAACCATATTTGGGGGAACATATTTAGAAATCACTGAGAGTAATCTTGAGATGCCTCCAGACTGGAAAAATTAAAGATAAAGTCACTGACAAAACTCCAAGCATTTAAATGCACAGCATCAGTCACTGTACTAACTACTGAAGATTCAAGGAAAGGTATGTGAATACTGCTAAATTTCTAGAGCTATAAGGTGGATCATTGCTTTCAAGAATTGGCACATAATCACTTTCCAATTTAATCCTTGTTCAAAAATGTCCACAGTGCCATCATCATTCATTCACAACTTCATAGAAAAGCATCCCAATGTAAGATCCTTGAGGGTAGGGACTCTTACTTTTTGATTTTGCATCCCGTGCCACAGATGTTTGTGGAACTGAAATGAATTATATTGGCATTTTGACATGCTAGTTGTGAAGGACTCCCGAGTCCTGGTCAAAAACTACTTTCTCTACCAAATTCTTTATCATATGTGATATATACATATATATATATATATATATATATATGTCTCAAAAAGTCAGTAATATAATTTAGTTCATTAGTAATGAGGACTAGGAAAGGCAGATAGGTTATGTTGGGTTATATATAAATATATCAATATCTATTTATCTATCTACCATATTTGCACATGTATAAGGCTTACCTTAATTTTGGGGCCCAAAATTTGTAATTTGCATAAAGTTATTGAGCTCATATTTAAAATTCATTTAAAAAAAAGATCATAAAATTCATGCAATTCCTCATCACCATCAAAACTCCCATCCATTAGCTTGTCCTCATTTGTGTTTGATGATGAATCACTTTCTTAGGAGAGGCTCTGACTGCTCTCCTATCTGTGCTCTGGTCTGTGGTGGACCACAAGCACTCCCTAGGCAAGTCTGGTATGTGGACACATACTTAGTCCATTCTGGTTCAAGGAACCTGAAGGACCAATTGTCTACTCCTTGGAAATCAGTCACTTCTTTTTCATCAGCAATTCTGGCCTCATGCTGAACCATCTCTGTGGATACAGGAATTCCAATGACCCTTTGCTCTTCAATCCATCTCTTGAATTCTCTCTCTCTCTCTCTCTAAATCAGGTCATTTCACTAGCTTGCTCCTCATAGCCTTCTTCTACCATGGTGTTTTTCAGTAGGGTTTCTTCTTCTTATAGCCAGTCTTGGATTGTTTTCTTAGTTGGGGAAAGACCAAACTGAAGTTCAGCAGCATGATTTCCATTCACTTTTACAAACTGGATCACTTTTAACTTGAATTGAGCACTGTACAAAAATCTTTTCTGAGTCATTTCTGGGCAGAACATGGCAAAACGTAGCCTAATATACCAGTAACAAATGTGAAATAATGAGCACAAAGACAAGTGCAAAAAAAATGGAAAATGCAAATAAAAAATATACAACCATTGTATAAAACACTCCCAGTTTTTAGACCCCAAATTTATCCCAGTCTGGTTCAGACAGACTGACTCCTATCTATCTTCCCAAGGCCACAGAATTCAGCTTGGGATGCAACAACAAATTATGTCACCTCAGGAGGAGCTCCATCCTTGACACCTTCAGGGCCACTTTGGGGGCATTTTCTGAACCCAATGTTTCTGAAAAATATGGCTACTCAAAAAGCCTGAAGTCAGGAAGATCTGAGTTTAAATTTGACTCCAGAAACTTACTGGCTATGTGACCCTAGGCAAGTCACCTTACCCTGTTTAGCTTAGTTTTCTCAACTGTGAAATGAACTGGAGAAAGAAAAGACAAACTTATTTCATATCTTTGCAAAAGTAAACCGCAAACAAAGCCACAGAATCAGATATAACTGAGAAACCACTGAAAAACAATTATAAAATGAAGAGCAAAAGATAGAGGATGTGAAAAAGCAGGAACTTCATTTAGATTCATTATTTAATAATGTAGAAAGTTCCTTTGTCATTAGAGATCCCAAACTCTCCTATTGCCATTCTCCTTCCATATAATGTTTGTCTGTGTCTTTTCACATTTCCTTAATTAAGGATCCCAATGTGCTGGAGGTCTCTTTTGGTCTCTTTAATACCTTAGCAGATCTAGTGAAATACTCTGAAATAATTATCCATTATTTCATTATTATTGCAAGGTTGACTCACTTGTTCTTCCAATCAAACATGCCATTAATAATGTTTCCACCAATTCAGCTGAATGTCATAGATTATTGATAACATATCAGGGGCAGCTAGGTGGCACTGTAGATAGAAAGTTGGACTTGGAGTTAGGAAGTTCAAATCTAATCTCAGACATTTATTATGTAACCTTAGGTAAGTCATTTAACCTCTATCTGTCTCAATTTCTTTGTCTGTAAATTGAACAGAATAATACCTCCTAAAGTCTTATGAGGATTAAATAAAATAATATTTGTAAAGTATTTTGTAAAACTTAAAGAGCTATATACTATAAACTCTAGTTGTTACTGCTGTTGTTTATTGCTACTGGCAAATTTGTTTACCATGTATCTTTCTACTGCCCTTTTCAGTTAGTTGTAATTTAAATTCTCTAGTTCACAGAATTTCTAGCTTCCTTCAAAGTTTACCTCAAGATCTACCTTGTTCCCAAACCTGTCTTGATCACCCTAATTATTAATAGCCTTCCTTTGAATTTATTTTATATTCACTTTACATCTGTTAACATTGCCCTCCTCCTTCTGGGCAAGAACTATATATTTTTATTTTTATATCTCCAATGCACAGCACACAGAAGATACTTAATAGGAACAGATGAATGATACTGATAATTTTCCTCTTTTTGACTTAGGCCTATAATTTACTTGATGCAAGGAACTTCCAATGTGAAAAATTCCTCTGCCAATATAGCTCAGCAACTGAATCTTAGAAATTTCCTGAGAGTTTATGAAGCTTTCTTGTGATTATACAACTAGTACATATCATAAGATGGACTTAAACCAGTGCTCTTGACTTCAGGAATCTTATCATACTACCTCTCAAAAACAATGCTAAGTAGAGTCGGCGTCTTCGCTTTTGTCCATTGTCAGCTTTTCAGAACCATTTGTTTAAGCAGGGCTAGTTGGAGTTGCTATAATCATATGCATTGTCTGTTTCTCATTTTTATTCTTCCTTTTCATTGATATTTTTCATTTTGTTTTTTTGTCTACTTAGTGAATTGACTGGGTGCAACATTTTTGAATCAATATAATAGTTTGAATAAATAATATAATAAAATAAAATTTCTTGAATTAAAAATCTATAGCTTCCTGTCCACTACAGGAGTAGGTAGAGAAGATGCCTGTTCCTTTCATGAAGGTGAGCTAGGATCAACCCCTCCTTTCTTTTCTAGCTCAATTGGAACCAACTCCTCTAGAAGATCTGAGTACATCTTGAAAAGGAGAGCCAACATGGTGGGAGACCAGAGCACATTTCCAGAAATGATCCAATGGGAGTAGCTGAGGAAGAGAAGATGATGATGTTTGTACTTCATTCTGGAAGAAGATCATAACATCAGGGAAGTGATGTCATGGTAAGCACATAGATTAGATTTGGTGGGGGGGGGGTGCTGTGCTAAGTCACCAGCCTTACTTTGTCCTCCAAAGCCATCTGGGACCAGGGTCAGATATGAGTCAGGATGATTGGAGATGGTCCTGAATGTGAGGCAATCAGGATCAAGTGACTTGTCCAAGGTCACACAGCTAGTAAGTGGCAAGTATCTGAGGCCACATTTGAACTCTAGTCCTCCTGACAATACCAGTACTCTATCCAACAGTTCCATCTAGCTACCCTCAGAAAGAGAAAGAACCATGAAGAAGATGGTAGAACTTTCATGAGATAGTGGCAGTAAGGACTGCTACTGAATTTCAGTAAATTTGGAGGAGAGACTGAGGCAAACCAGGACCAACAAAACTGGGAGCAACAATAAAAGCAGTTCAAATTGGGTACAATTGAAGTCCTAGGGAGGAAGGAAAGGGGAGGTTGCTCTGAATTGCCCAGGATCCACAAAGAATAGTACACTTAGGCTACTGGAGCTTCACCTTCTGATGTTATGAAACCCTTGAAGAGATAATGAAAGGAGGCTCCACTTGCTATGAGACTCAATGGTTAGAGCACTGTCAGGAAGACCTGGGTTCAGGTCCTGTGTCAGATCTTATTTTCTATGTGACCTGGGCAAGTCACTTAACCTCTACCTGCTTCATTTTTCTTAACTATAGAGCAGGAATAATAATTGTACTTGATCAAAGGAGATATTGATAAGATGCTTTGCACAGTGACTATTCCCTCTCCTATTGTTTGTAACATTTCCCTTTTGTATTCTTTTCATGCCTTATTAAAAAAAAGTTGGTTGATGCTCAAATACTTTAGTGGCAAGTGGGAAACTGAATTACCCCTAAACAACAAGGAGGCTGTAGTAAATAAAATACAAGCCTGGAGTCAGGAATACTCATCTTCCCGAGTTCAAATCTAGCCTCAGACATTTACCATGTGATCCTGAACAAGCCACTTAACCCTTTTTGCCTCAGTTTAATCTGTAAAATAAACTGGAGAAGAAAATGACAAACCACCACAGTACCATTGCCAAGAAAACCCCAAATGGGGTCACAGGAAAAGGCAGACATGACTGAAAAAAGACTGAACAACAATAAAGGAGAGCTAAAATGAGTCATATCCTGATATAGAGAATATTAATTCTTTTAAAAGCCTTCAATAGAAAAATTTGAGTCCATGTACAATTAGACTCTGAGTCATGAGTTACATGACTTACATGAGTTACAAGCCTTGCTTGCTATAATTTTTTCCCGTATTTATGATACAAAAGTATAATACAAAAGAGACTCCTGAGTAGACTACTGGTCTTTGGACTCTTTTTTTGATACCATATTTATTTTCCAACAGTTTTATTTGTCTACTTTTTGTGCCTATGTTTACAAAATCACTGTCTCAAGATATATATATATATATACAATTTGGAAGACCACATAAAATTCTCAAAAAAATCTCTGAGGCTACTTCCTCTGCAATAAATATTTCTATTTCATAAACTACAAATATTCATTTCTATTTCAAAAACTATAAGCATCTTATTTTTGTTCTGTTTTCTTTTGTTCTTTATAAACACTGCAGGGATCCCATAAAGTTACATTTCTTGAATTTGGAAACACAATTAAAGCAGTATTGTCAACTCCTTTATTTACTCTTCGAAAGAGAACCTATGAGTGCTACTTTGAAGCCTTCATTCATTTTTAGTAAGAATGTCAGTGCAAATTTTTTTTTCCTGATGTATCAAGAGTCTCAATTTGTTGATCCCTGGATTCATTAAGGATATACCTTGATACTTTGGTGATTCTGTGATGTCATAAATGTTGCTACTCTCTCCAAAGGTGGGTATGTCCAACCATTCCTGCTTTCCCATCCTGTGTGATGCTTCTCTCAGTCTTCCATAATTCTTCACAGGGTATTCACCCTACATGTAGGGGCATCCCACTAGCTCTGTTGAAATTCTGTGAATTCCAAAGGAGCACATGGCTCATCCATCCACCCATTATCTGGAGCTCATGGTACACAACCAGTTCACTTCCTCCTCTGGTCATTTATTTCTCTGATGATGTGCTTTATGTCACTTTTCTTGGGTAAATCTTTGTGGATTGTATGTTGCAATCTATTCATGCCTACCATGTTCCTCTCCAATGCCTTTTGTATATGTCAAAATTGAATTGTTTCAGTTCCTTCTGTCTACTTGCTTGTCACTGAACAAGGAGATTGCATTTAGATCCAACAATTTAATGTTTATAAATTTAAATGTTACTTTCTATTATTTTCCTTTCTAACTTCTCACTTATTGAAGAAACAGAAACAGGCCTTATAGGACTGAGGGTTATTGGAGGGGGTGGGGTTCTCCCTCTAATTCATAGTGTCCTGGGAAAGAATTAAATCTGATCTTGTGTGAATGAAACAGTTATGAGTCTAGTTGCTTTTACTAACCCCCAGGCACAGCTTCTGGCTACCCACTTTCTTTCAGCTCATATATCTAATCTATAGCTAACTCTTTTTTTCCTATCTTCACATCATTTCCCATGTGACCTTTCTCTCTACTCTCAGAACTGCCACTCTTCTCTAGGTCCTTTTCACCTCTCACCTGGGCAATTACCATAGTCTTCTAATTGGTCTTCCTGCTTAAAGTCTCGCAACTCCAGTCAAGGGGATTTTTCCATAGTTAAGTCATGATCTAGTCATTTTCCACAGCTTGATAAACTTCAGTCTTTCTTTATAAATCCCAAGATCAAAAACAAACCCTGTTTGGCATTTAAAGCTCTTCATGACTTAATCCCTTCTTACTTTTCCAATATTTGAACATTTTACCTCCTTCATGCATTCTATAGTCCAGTTAGAAGGGCAGCTAGGTGGAGCAGGAGATAGAGTACTGACCTTGGAAGTCAGGACAGGACAGGAGTTTGAATCCAGCCTCAGATAATTGATACTTACTAGCTGTGTGACCTTGAGCAAGTCATTTAACCCTGATTGCTTCATATCCAAGGCCATTTCCAATTGTCCTGATCCTTATCTGGCCACTGGACCCAGATGGCTCCAGAGGAAAAAGGGAGTCTGGTAACTTAGCACAGCCCTCTACCCCCCCTCACTCATGTGCTTGTCATGGCATCACCTCCCTGATGTGATGGTCTTCTTAAAGAATGATGGACAAACATCATCAATCCAATTTTACCTGCCTGATTCCTCTCAAAGAACATTTCATTTCTTGTCTCCATGCCTTTTTTTTGACTGAATAGCTTTTGAGTCTGAAATGCTTCCTCTTTTCCCTCTTAGTTTTTTCTGAATTTCTTTTAGATTCAGTTCAAATCCTACCTCAGCTGCTAGTGTCTTTTTCCCTTTGAGGTTACTTTCTGTCTACTCCATAGATTATCTTATATGTATATATGTATACATGTATATATGGATATATATATATACATATTTGAGTCCATATGAGTCCATACAGGCCTGGAGTCAGGAGTACTCACCTTTCTGAGTCCAAATCTGGCCTCAGATATTTACCATGTGATCCTGAGCAAGCCACTTAACCCTTTTTGCCTCAATTTAATCCGTAAAATAAACTGGAGAAGGAAATGACAAACCACTACAGTATTATTGCCAAGAAAACCCCAAATGGGGTCACAAAAAAGTCAGACATGACTGAAAAAAGATTGAACAACAACATATTTACTTCCCCATTAGAATGTAAGTTATTATTATCCCCATTTTACAGATGAAAATATTGAGTGTGAAGATGGATTTGAACTTGTCTTCCTAATTGAAGTCCCAGTGACCTATACATTCTACCATTAGTGCAATCTTAATAAAAAGATATCTATATTTAAATATAACTGTAATACCCCATAACTGTAAAGCTAAGTCCTAAATTTGATAGTACTTCTTAACTTTTGACTAATTTCTTCAATGTTATTTTCTCAAGCAAGTCATGATTAATTCCTGACTGAAAATTTTAAGGCAGACATCATTACACTCAACTTTCCCATCATCTGTCTTTTGTAAACAGGTTCTGCTGAAACAAGTAGAAAGAGGAGAGATGTTTGAGCTACCGACTTGTTGGATTTTTTTTTTTTGGCCCTAAGCAAAGTGTAACTATGGAAACCTCAGACTATCAGAAGTGGAAGAGACCTTAGAGATTATATAGTCTAAAACCCTTGTGATCCTCAACAATGTTAATGAAGCATTTCTCAAGAGAAGTGGAGCAGGAATAAAAGAAAATCATAAACTTCCCTGCTCCCTTGGAGACGTGAACCATCTTCAAACACATGACATGAGTCATAGTGGAACTGAAACTTTCAGAAAAATAGAATAGTATTGGTGAAAAAAAAGATGACTAGTGAGCAACAGATTTTAAATAAACATTGTTTCTAAAAGTAAAATTAGCTCCCAAATTCTATAATCAAGATATTTGCATTTTTTTATTATCCAACTTTTGTCTGTTTCTATTAGACATTGTTAAATTACCTAGACAATTTAAAAAGCATTTGAGACCACTTCCAGGGCAATTCTCCCAAAAAGAATCAAAGAGAAAAGGAAAGGACCTATAAGTGCAAAAGGATTCAAATGCTAAAATAGATAACGAAATTAATTCATGTTAGGGTGAAGTAGTTTGGCTACCTTGACTACTTAAACTATTCTATTCTGTGACCTGATTCCAGACACCCTGGAAACTTATTTCAGTTTTTGAGAAAGTGTGCTATTGGTCACAGAAGATTGAGCATAGCTTGCATTGGGTGAAACCTAACACAGTGATTACAAGAGCATTTCCAAGCACGTGACTTACTGGAATGGATCAACAGGAGCATCTCAGTGTGGGTTAGCAAAATTCTGGAGCTTCAACTCCTAAGGAAGGTACAATGCATCAAAGAGTTCTCTAGACCATGCATTAATGTTCATTTGACTATTTTCATGTTTCTGCCAAAAGGGTGATTTCTTAGAATCCAATAATTTAAACTTTTTTTTGTCCTTAGAAGCCAGGGACTTATTTTTCCAATAAATGGAGAAATTTTCATTGCTAAAAGAATATATTGTTCTTCATAATATTTTATTGGAATTTAGTTTATTCTGTCTTATGTTTTCATTTCAATCTTGATATTTCTAGTGTGGGCTAAAACAAGATAAGATCATCAGTATGTGAAAAGGTAGAATTGCTCATCTCAGTGGAGTTATTATCCTCTAAACACACCTTGGAAAACTTAAATCAGCTTAATTTTTCATCTGAATTTTGTCAGCATGGACAATTTTGGATCCTTACTATCAAGGCCTAACTTAAATACAAACTTCAAAAAAGTTAGGTATCAGTCTTTACTATTTTTTTAAATAATATGTGAAAGCTCTTTACAAACATAAAAACATTATGCAATCTGTTTATTGTTTATCTGAAAAAGATCTGGTGGTTCTAGTAAATCATAAGTTTGACTTGAGCCAATAGTTAAACTAATAAAATCCTAGACCATATTAAGTAAAAAAAATGAGGTAGAGATCACAGAAAATAGGAGTTTTAGTATTATCTGAGTAAGTTTAACTGCATCTGAAATACCATGTTCAATTTGTAGTTCAACAAACATAGTAGTCTGTTCACAAAAGAGAAACACTCCTTATTGTTGAGTCATTTCAATTGTGTTCAACTTAAAGGATTTTAAAATCATGAAATATGAAAGATATTTGAAGGAAATGTGAATGTTAAACCTAGGGAAGAAGAGAAGCATTAGAGGGTACCTATAAACTTCTTTTACAAGTGTGATTAAGTTTGCTCTGCATGGTCCCTTAGGGTAAAAAGAAGACAAATAGTTGTTTAAAACTCGTTCTGTGATTTCTTTGGTGTAGGGAGCTCCTAATGAACAAACCCCCTCTACCAATGCAATTCAGCAACTGTTGGGCAATGTTTAGTCTTAGGGAGTTGACAGGGTATTTGCTAAGTCTCCCCAAATCTTAATGGATATCTGTGTGAGATGACCTTAAACCCAAGTCTTTCTGAGTCCAAAGGCAGCTCTCTGTCTACTGAGCCATTTTGACTTTTAGGTAAAGGTTATTGAAAGAACTTTCTAACCATAATGTGAGTGACTAATTACCATATTATTTCTTTTTTTTTTTCAAAGCAAATAGGGTTAAGTGGCTTGCTCAAGGCTAGGTAATTATTAAGTGTCTGAAGCAGTATTTGGACTCAGGTACTCCTGACTCCAGGGCGGGTGCTTTATCTACTGAACCACCCAGATGCACCAATCAGATTATTTCTTAACAGATTTCTAATGAGGGGAAGGACAGAGAATCACCACATCTTTCTTTGACACTTAAAGAAACAAAAACTAGGCTTCTAGTGTGGAGTCACCTCTGTCAAAGTTTTCCTGAGGTAGTCAATAAATGCTTGTCTATGAGACTGTGGACTTCTTTCAGACTGTGTAGAATTTCTCCAAAGAATGATTTCCCCCAATGCCAATCCCATACCCCTTCACATTCCAATGAATTCAGGGGTTGTTGGTAATGTTTTAAAAATCAGCTCTCTAGGAGAAAATGTAGACAAGGTTTATGTTTAAATATAATATACATCATCTAATCTTTTCTCCATCACTTTTTTAAGAGGAGACAATAAAAAAATGATAAATTGCATTGTGGTTTGTAACATTTGCAAATTTCCACAGCGAAAATGCTCTCATTGAAAATTTAGCAATTGGCTCTCAAAAGATAATTTGAATTGGCCATAATATATTCTAGTCTACCAGAAATTTCTTTTGGGAGGCCTCTGTTCAGAACTTGGCTGGCCAAGATTTAGGTATGACTTATGTCTTCAATTGTACTCTGCCCCTTGTTTCTCAAGCCCCTTAACTAGCTTGCCTCCTCCTCCTCCTCCTTCTTCTCTTCCTCCTCCTTCTCTTTCTTTGCCTCCTCCTCCTCTTTCTCCTTATCCTCTGCCTTCTTTCTCAAATTGAATCTATTGTAGAATGAAAGTATTTCTGCAATTCAAAACTTCTCTTCCAACTGTTTTATTTTTGAGATTTGCTTTTGAGGATCATCTTTTTCTTGATTCTCCTTAATTTCTTTTGAAGATTACCTGTTATTTCATGTTCCATGTTTGTCAGTGTACCTTCTATGGGACAGGAGGATGACTGAATAGCTGATATTTGTATATACATCTGTGTCCCACGGCTTTATAAAATGACAGGGGCTCTATTTCTGTGAGAAGCAAACAAACCCCAAAGTCCTTGAATAGGAATGGTTATGACACCTACCCAACATTTACGGAAACTGTAGTTTGTGTTAAACTGCTCATGTCTCTTGGGATGCTTCATCTGCTTTACTACTCTTATACTTGCCTGCCACAAAAAAGATCTCCGATTTTATAAAGCTACATCTATGCCTCTATACACTCTCAATCTGGAGATCAGATGACACAGAGAGGCAGATGAAGTCCACACCACTTTTGAACATGAAGACTCAAATTTATTGTTCAGACAAAGGCCAGAATGCTGTGGCCCATGTATACATACATGTATATATAAATACACATCTGAATGTGTAGATATATATACATACATATGCGTATTTGTGCATGTATAAATATAAACACACAGACATATACACATAATTTGGGCAATTTGGGAGAAATCTCACCTTTATGATAAGACTGGCTACTCTCCCAAACCTCAGGTAGTAGTGCCATGAACCCAGAATAAAAAATAATGAATGACAAGAGAATTGTATATTTTTTAGAAAAAAATAGGAAAATTTTATTTTTTGAAACTTAAATTTAGCCTCAGCATCAGTTATAGCACAAACACTGCCCAGATAGTATTTCTTTCTCAAGAAGAAAGGCTAGTTTTTACTGTTCTTTGATGGTTTTATCTGTTTTTTTGTTGTTCAGAATGCATGTTTGTTGTCTGTGGTGAATACAGTCTGTGTTTATCTGAGCAGAATCAGTTCTTCTAGCTGTTTGTTCAACTCAAGGAAAAAAAAGATTAGAAAAGTTAGGATTTTTTAGTCTAAACTATATAAGTTTTTAAGGGATGTCTTTCTGCATTTCAACTGGGCTTCTAGGAATGAAGTGAGAGGCGAATAAGGGAGACAATTTTTTCATCTGCAAAGATTTATGGCACAGGAAACTAAAGGGAAGCTAAGTTCAAATCTCAGGTCTAATTATTTTTTTAATGTGGATGTCTAAAAGATGCTACAATAAGGATGTTTAAAGTAGATATTTTGTGGAATATGTGTACAAGTTCACTCACATTCTTCTCCCATTGATCTTATCAGACAGATGAAACCTTACTGTTTTGCTATGTTAGGAGGGAGGAATAATTGGAAATTGGGAGGTTTGTTTCTGATCCCAGAGAATCCCATTCCACTAAACAACTCCTCTTCCTCTATCCTGACCAATACCATTACTGGGGTAGTGGTGGTCATAGATACAATCTGTCTACCCCATTAACTTAAGTTAATTTTAGCATACTAGGAGTGAATGTTTATAAGTGAAGTCTGAGAAAATAATTCATTTTATGAGTTTTTCTGAAAAAATGAAACTCAGTCATCAATTTCTATAAGAATACCTGGGTGGAAAAAAGATTTATGATTAAAAAATAAATTGCTATTGATATCTTTGTTTTTATATCACATATATTTCCCATTGAATCCCTTCCCCACCACTCTTAGAGAACTTAGAGAAAAGAAAAAAGAGAATATTTTAAAAATCCACAAAATGGAACAATATTTCAAAAATACTTGATATAATGTGCAGCATTTCACACTCACAGTCTCTTACCTCTGGAAAGAAATGGGAAGGAGGTGGCTTCTGTGTTAATATGTCATAAAATTAGTAGAGCTAGAAAGTATATTATCCTTAAAAGAACCATAAGCAGCAATCTACAATATTAAACTTTGTTCACCAAATGGCATAGCATTTAATTTAATAAAAGAAAAATTAATTTAATTCCAAGTATGTATAAGCACACAGAGTAACTTATATCATGAGGCATGGTTTTTATGCATTTGCTTTAAAAACAAAGCCCACCAGAATAAGAGACCAGATCTATAAAGTAAATAATATAGAAATACAGTAGAGGAGGAAGTTTAACCTTGGTACATCAAAAACTTTTGCTGAGGTTGAACACAAAGTGATTAATGAAGGAATATATATATATATATATATATATATATATATATATATATATATATATATAGCCATGAATCAGAGAATAAAAATTCAAAATTCATGGGGAAGGAAGAAAACTAGTAAATAGGACAAACCAAATAATTTTTTCCTAGAAAAAGGTGCAGAAAAGGTAATGAGGAGGAGAACTTTCAATTAACTATTTAGCCAGGAAAAAAGGCAGAAAAGGAGGAAAGAGAAGAAGAATCAGATAAAGAAAATAAAGGAAAAGAAATCATAATTTACAGAAATTCCCTAATCTAGGGAGAGTGTTGACAAATGGGAATAGAGAATAAAGAAGGAAGACGGACAATGAGAATAGGGTTACATCAAAATAGTTCAAGTAAAACTCATTGTAGGGTTAAATTATTGACTTAACAGAGGGAGTGGGGAAAACAACACTTTTTAAAGGGTAATACTAGAGACAAATAGTGGAAAACACAAGCCTATCTCAATTTTAAAATGTAAATGGTTAAAAAGAGAAAAGAAAGAAAAACTCTACAATCTGGTGTTTACCAGGGACTCATCTGTATAGAAGAGAGAGAGAGAGAGAGAGAGAGAGAGAGAGAGAGAGAATACAAAGCTAAGGTTGGTGCAAAAATTACTATACAGCACATAATTCAATTTAAAAAAATATGAAAGCAAAGTAAAAAACAAAAATTCATAAAATTAGTAGAGATAGAAAGTATATTATCCTTAAAGGAACCATAGGCATCAATCTACCATATTAAAATTATTAAAATTGTTCATCAAATGGCACAGCATTTAACTTAATAAAAGAAAAATTAATTTAATTCCAATAATACATCAAAGATAGCACAATAATAGTGAAAGATTTCAGTGTTCCTTTCAATGACAAAAATCTGACAGAAAGATAAACAGAAATTAAAAAAAAAACAACAATTAGACAAATTGTAGAGAAATTTAGAATTAGAAGGACATGATGCCTTCTGAATGGGACCACCAAGGAATATATGTACATTTTCTCAGCAATATTGCCTACTTTAGCAAACAGATCATTTATTAGACCATAAAAATTGAAGATAAATCTAAAAAATATTAAATTACTAAGGAAGACTAAACAGGGACTTCTGGCCAAGATGGCAGAGAGAAGACAGGCACAGTTCTAAAATCTGCTGATCTCTCCCCATATGAAATAAACCTCTTAAGAGAAATCCAATCAACAAAACCCAGAAGGAAAAGCCAGGAGAAAGAACAACCACCTCAGGATTTGCCTTCTGTACAAAGGGTGGATCAGGGGTAGATCAGCCTGATTAGTGATAGGTTTGGAGGCCTGGAGCAAAAATCAGACTTTCTTGATCAGCTGCAGGGCTAGAGCCTGGTGGGGTGGGGGCTTGAGTCAGCTAGGGAGCAGAGGCATTGGTGGTAGCACTGATCATCTGGAGCTTGCAAACAGGGCTGGAGGGAGAATTCCAGTGCAGGAGAGCTGGACATCATCCCTGGGCTCCTCTGGCCAGGAGGAACTCTGAGGCCACACCTCCTCTTCACCTGAAGCCTCTTCCCAGAACAAACACAATTATAGACCTTCTGCCCCAGGTGCAGGTGTGTGATCAGAAGAACCATCTCAGCTGACAATAGGGAGAGTGATGATCTCACCCCAAATATAGCCCACCATTGACTGAATACAAAACTATTTTAACAGCTTCAATCACTCCCTCCAGGCCAAGGGAGAGGGCCTCAATCAAGGTCACAGACACTCCAGAGAAAGGAACCAGCATCCCCTACTGGCCAACTGGAGAAATTACATTCAGTGAGTAAAGCCTCTAGGTATTCCAACAAAAAATCTCTGTGAACCAGCCCCTCCCCAACACAATCTCTTAGTAAAATAAAGAAAGACCAATGAAAAGGAGGGGCCACAGAAAAATTCTCGGAAGGAAAAGACCCTAACTCAGAGAGATCTAGAACCTCTGAGGAGAATATGATCTGGTCTCCAGCACAGAAAGACTTCCTTGAAGAAATAAGGAAGGAGTTTAAAAATCAATTGGAAAATTTGGGAAAAGAAACCCAAGAGACGATTAACACCTTGCAACAAGAAAGCAAATTATTGGAAAATACAGTTGTACAAATACAAAATGAGAATTACTCTCTCAGATCCTCAATGGGACAAATACAAAATGAGAATAACTCTCTCAGATCCTCAATTGGACAAATACAAAATGAGAATGTTCTCTCAGATCCTCAATTAGGCAAATACAAAAAGAAAATAATTCTTTCAAAACCTCAATTGGTCAATTGGAAAGCTCTTTCAAAACTAGAATTGACCAATTGGAAAAGGAGTTGCAAAAGGTAAATGAAGAAAGCTCCTCTCTAAAAAACGAATGGAGTCTGTGGAAACTAATGACTTCATGAGACAGCAAGAGCCTGTTAAATAAAACCAAAAAATAGAAAAAAAAAGAAGAAAATATAAAAAAACCTCATCAGCAAAACCACTGACCTTGAGAATAGATTGAGAAGGGACAACCTGAGAATTATAGGGCTTTCTGAAAACATTGGAAAGGAAAAAGCCTGGACTTAATATTACAGGATCTAGTGATGGAAAATTGCCCTGATATCATGGAACCAGAGGGCAAAACAGTTATTGAAAGAATACGTCATTCCCCTCCGGAAAGAGATCCTAAAATGAAAACACCAAGGAATGTTGTGGCCAAATTCCAGAACTATCAGATAAAAGAGAAAATCCTGCAAGCAGCCAGAAAGAAACAATTTAAATACTAAGTAGCCACAATAATGATTATGCAGGACCTGGCTGCATCAACATTAAGGGATCGAAGCCTAGAATGAGATATTCTGAAGAGTAAGGAAATTTGGAATGCATCTAAGAATCCACTATCTGGCAAAGCTGAGCCTTCTTTTTCAGGGGAAAAGATGGATATTTAAGGAAAAAATTCCTGATGAAAATACCAGAGCTAAATAGAAAATTTGGACATCAAATAGGAGGTTCAAGAGACACATGAAAAAGTTAAAAAAAAGTGGGGGGGATAAAAAAAAACCCTGCTATCCAATAAGATGAAACTGGCTATATCCCAGCATAGGAAAAAGATTCTCATAACTCTTGAGAATTGTAACTCTAACTGAGAGAATATATTAGTCAGAAATGATGGACACTCATGACTTATCCATGAGACTGCTATCCAATGGGATTAAACTGGCTATAACCCTACTTGGGAGAAAGACTCTAATAACTCTCAAGAATTGCAACTCTCTTAGATAGAATATATTTAGCCAGAAGTGATGGATATTCAGAATTTTCTATGACTCAGATAGAATGATTTTAAAATATTTCCTCCTTAAAAAGGGGGAGGGAAGGAAGGAGATGGGAGGAGGGATCAGATCGAATGGGGTAAATCTCATTACATTAAGAAGTACAAAAGACCTATGGTAATAGAAGGGAAGAAAGGAGGAAATGAGAAACACCTGAATCTTCCTCTCATCTGAATTGGCTTAAAGTTAACTTATGCACATACTTAATTAACTTTAAAAAATCCAACCTTTCAAGTACTAAAAGGGGAAAAGGGGAAAAGGGGAGGGGGGATGGAGATAGGGAGGGGGGGAGAAAAAGGGGAACTAGCAGAAGGAAGGGAAAAGGGAAACAGGGAAAGGGGAAAGAAAGGGGAGGATATAGGAGGGCAAACACACTGAAGGGGGTGGTATTCAGAAACAAACTACTGGGGAATATAGAGAAAGGGGAAAAAGGGGAAAAGTACAAGCAGAGGGCAAATAGCATGGAGGGCAATAAGGAGTTAGTAATTATAACTGTGAATGTGAATGGGATGAACTCTCCCTTAAAACTTAAGCTAATAGCAGAGTAGAAAAGAAATATTAAACACATCCTTTATTGACCATAATGTTAAAAAAAATAAATCATTTCAGACAACACAATCAAAAGACACAAATATAAAATGAATACTAAATTTAGTATTAGGACTTAATAATGAAGTCCTAAGTGGAGCTGAGTGGATCAATGAACCAATCATAGAAATAATTAGTGACTCTGTGAAAGAGATGATAATAACAAGACAAATTCCTGTTATGTAATCAATGGAGCCTTCAGAGGGAGAATTATATTTCTGAAAACTTATATTCAAAAATTAAAAAGAGACAATTAATGGACTAAATATCTGTCTTTTCATTGCAAACAAAAATAAACCTAAAATAAGCAAAAAAGAAGAAAATTTAGATAGTAAAGAAATAGATAAATGGAAACAAAAAAGAATATGGAATTGTTAAATGAAATTAAAAGTTGTCTCTTTGAAAAATGTCTCATATATTTCATGCTGCAGGGGTTTTCTTCAACTCTCTCTCACATTGTTAGATTCCTTTTCCAGGAGGCAGATAATACTATTCTCTTCTTTATTCTAGGTTACCCTTTGGGAACTAAGGAGTGCTTTTCTAGCTCTATAGATCATATACTCATACTCATATGGTTCTTTCATTGATTATCATTGATAATTACTCAGCTAGACTAAATTATCTACAAAAATAATACATTACATGCACATAAAAGAATAAAATAAATATTGTATTATAAAGATTACATTTATATATCAAATACTATATATGAAATACAAGAATAAAATTATATTTATATACATATATGTGTACAAAATTCCCAGAGTCCTTATTAAAATACCTTCAGTTTTTGGTCACATTAGAGAAATTCATCCAGTTGTTCTCTTTTGAATGGTGCTGTTACATGATGACCAATTTAAACAAATTAAATTATAGCTCTCTACTTATCTTTATTTTAAATAATCGCCCATCTCTAGATTTTGATATTGTGATTGTTTTTAAAAACTTTCCAATTTGTCTTCAGTGTTATATTTAATCACAAGAGACCTGCATCCTCCAGGGTTTTTTCTACAATCTCTTTTCACTTAAATATTTTCTTTAATACATTAGGGAGAGCTGTTTCTTTCTGTCTGTCTTTTCTTTCTTTCTGTCTGTCTTTTCTTTCTTTCTTTCTTTCTTTCTTTCTTTCTTTCTTTCTTTCTTTCTTTCTTTCTGTCTGTCTGTCTGTCTGTCTTTTCTGTGTTAACTAAAGGAAAGAATATACTGAGTTACACAACATCAAAGGATAAATAGAACTGACTTCCTCAGCCCCAAATTCTGAAGCATGGAAGCACTTTTCTCTTAAGAGCAATTGAGCAATTGATTAGACATTCCTCTAGGTAGCTTCTGAGGCTATTGGGGAATTTGAGAGAAAAAACAATTTGCTCTGTTGTGATTATATTCTTTTCCTATGAGAATATATATATAACACATTCCCCTGTCATTCACACAGACATAAAAACACAGACAAATAGAAACATATGTATACATGTATGTGTGTAGATAGGAGAGATAGAAAGATAAATAGATGATAGACAGACAGACAGACAGATTTGAATTTGAGTTCTTAGCTATCTGAATCTGGGCATGCCATTTAACCTCTGCTTCAGTTTCCTCATCTGTAAAAAACAGGAATAACAATAGCAGCTGCCTCCTCCCAGGGCTGTTATGCAGATCATCACTTTCCAAAAACCTTAAAGAGCTAAATAAATGCTAGTTATGTTATTTTTAATTATTATACATCGTCAATTTTGTTGAAGGACATGGTTTGTTTAAAAAGAAACTGTTTACCCAAATAGAATCCTACTTTGCAGTTCTGCCTATTGTAGGGCCTAGGAAAATAATATGTATCCATTTATATCATTGCAAGGATAGTGCGAACCAGCAAATGAGGCCCACCATAGTAAACATCACTATACATGTATCTGCTTCAATCAACTCAACCTATTCCCTATATTTCACCTATTTGTAGTATGATTGTCTGACTGGTCCAGATCTGGGACACCTACTACTCTTGGAGTTTTAATAGCTCATTCTTTTGTAGAGACACAAAGGAACTCCTTTGAAGGATATTTCCGGTTGTATCTACATAGGAACAGACAGGAATGTGATTTAAGTACATAGTAGAAATAATGCTATTCTTGCCCCTGGGTTTAGCTTGCCTTTTCTCTAGGTATTTAGTTAAATGGAAGAATGGGAAAAGTTTGGGTTTGAAAACTTGGTAAACCTAAACCCAGGAGCCATTTGGAATTCATTAATCAAATTTAATAGCGTCCCCTTTTCTCTGGTATGGAGGCCTGTGGTGTTGTACTCTCTCCTCACTAAGAATCCTCTTTTAATTCTGAACCAATATTTGTGGGTGGACCAATTGCAGCCCTGAAGGGCAATGTAAATAGAGGTCTGGTACCTTTTCTCACTTTCTTTCCTTCTTTACTCCACTATTCCAGAGTCCTAACTTTATGTATGGCTCAGGTCTCAGACCTTTGCAAATGAAGAAAGGAGGAAGTTACTGAATGTACAATGTGAATCAGGTATAGCAATTTATTCACTCCATCCAAAAGAAATACCAAACACAACTTATAAGCAAATTCACATTGGCAAAGACTCAACTCTTGTATTTCTAGCCAGAAAGGTTTATATTTCATCAAGACATTAATTTATAGGACTTTTAAAACAGAATTTTACCTTGGCTTTGCATTATCTAAACAACTCCCTCCAGGTCCATTTATTTTGGCAATCCAAGTTAAGAATTCTGCTCTCCATCCCCTGGTGGTCATCCTTTCTAATGCAATAACTTCCTTCATTTCCCAGTTCTGACTCAGGATTATATTTTGAACACAATGAAGTCTAATACTAAATGAGTTCTAATACTAAATGAGGTCATCTTAATGTTTCTGTTGATAACACATGCTCAAAGAAGAAAATGTGAACTAGAAAATGTAGTTAAACATTCTGAGATTCAGTCTCAGTCTTGTATTAATCCACACATGAACATTTGTAAAATGATGAAGTCATTATTTCTGTTGAGTTTGGGGAGAGGGTGAACTATCTATTCCCCATACCTCATGGGAAACCCAAGGGAGAGAAAACTATTTCAAGAGAGAGGAAGAAAGAGAATTAAAACTAACTCTCCTTTTAAAATTGATACAATTCCTTTCAATATCATTATCATTAATCTCAGTAATAATAAAATTGCTTTGTCATTTCAGACTTCCTGAGTCAATTAGTCATTCAAAAACATTTATTAATGACACAGAAGGTGCTAAGCATTGGAAGAACAAAGAAAGAAAAAACATGTACCTCAAGGAAGTCACATGCTTTTGGAAACCACAACATGCAAAAAAAATTACACATATAAGAAAACAGAAGAGTCCATAGATAAGATTGAAAATCTCCAGTGAATAGGGCAGCTAGGTGGTGCAGTGGATAGAGCACTGGCCCTGGAGTCAGGAGTACCTGAGTTCAAATCTGGCCTCAAACACTTAATAATTACCTAGCTGTGTGGTCTTGGGCAAGCCACTTAACCCCATTGCCTTGGAAAAAAAAAAAACCTAAAAAAAAAGAAAAAAGAAAAGAAAATCTCCAGTGAAGGAGGTGAAAACCTCAGTAGCCCAGACTCCAAGGGGAAAAAAAGCAGGTAAATTCAAGAGAAGGCTTTTTGTTTATTCCCAAGAAAGAGGTTATGCTTTTTTAAAGTGTTAGACTAAATCTTGGGAGTTAAAAGAATATGGTAACACCCACTCTTCCCTTGAAGACATAGCCAGTGATTTTATCCAAGCAAAAAGCTCAAGACTAAGTGCTCAGCAGATCTGCATCTGGTGGAAATATTCCTTGTTCCCTAAGTCTTATCTCCTGAGACATCTTATCTCCTTAGCATGAGACTTTCAGTCTTCTCTGGATTAGCTTCCACTTTCTTGTATGCACACTTTTTTGCACATTATTTTCTCCATTAGTATGTGGACCTTTTGAGGACAGAAATCATGATCTTTCTCTCTTTTTTGAATTCCCAGGACTTATCACAAATGCTGGTTTAAGTGTTGAATGTGCAACTGATCAATATCTGGATAAGTGTCTGAAGCAGACTAAATTAAAGACATAGCTGTGAAAGACTATACAATTGACCAAATAGCAATCTAACAAAAACCATGAGACAAGCAGAGGTGAGCCTTGAAGGAGAAGCACAATGACTTCCCTAGATGGTAGTTTGTAACCTTGCAATATCAGGGACATGGAGTTTCCCCCCTCTGAATGCTGCTGGTCAATTATTTGGCCAAGAACAAATTTCCTGTAAATTCTGTAAATCCTATAAATTCTTTGCAAAAGGTCTGAGAATTTACAGGAAATTGTTACTTGGGAAACTGATATAAAAAAGACCTTTATTATTATGTTACAACAAAAAAGTTTAAAAAACATGCATATACTTTATGACAATACAGACATTTTAATCCCCATGGATGCAAGCAAGAATCTCACCCAGTATGAGGAAAGTAGATATTTGGGAGAAAGATAGTCAAATTTGGGTTCAGGAATGGGAGGAAGTTAATATACCCTAAAAAGGGCTTGGTGAATAAGTAATTGGGGGAGATTCCTAATCAGAGTCAGATATGGCTGAGAAGTTCTCAGTTTTACTTTTCAATATCTGTTTTAGCAAGGCTCTAAAAAAGGGAATTCCTTTATTTAGACCAGAAACTGGGAGAGGGTCTGAATTGACTATCTAAAACAGCAGGACTGAGGATTAGAAGTCAGGGGCAAAGAGGAAATGAGTACTGCAGACAGTCAGAGTGTAATGCTACGAGCATTAAGTACAAACAAGGTTAAATATGCTGGAATGAATGAGATGTGGAACTTCGTCTTTCTTTGCCAATATGCTACATAGGGATTAGGATCATTTAGCCTAAGTGACTCTATGTTGAATCCTATCCTTATAAATGTAACATCAAATAATATAAAGGTTACAATTATCACAGTCACATATATACAACCATATCTCATATCCATACTCATTTATCCACCATGTATGTTCCCCGGCCATATATGTTCCATTCATATTTATTTCTTCATGTAGACACCCTATATAGGTATATTCTTCTAACTTATTGTATGTGCATTTTTAGGACAATACATACTAGTTTTTCTGATAAAAATACTGTGCTATACTTCTCTTACTATGCTATTCCATTGAGTTCTTTGCTTATTATATTCAGATGATTATCAAAGTCAATGGAAAGCAGACCCACAAAATATTTCCAAGCTAGGGTAAGGGTGCATTGGAGGACAGAGGGAGTGATGTGGAGATGCCCCTGCTGCTACATCTTCTTCAATATGTAAAGTATGGACCCTGATCAAGGTCACAGACTTCAGATTTAACTCAGTACATAATAGTCTGATCATTTGTATTTCCTGGCAGGTGAGATTCTAATGTGAGTGTTTTACCAAAAGAACACTTTGAGGTTTCACTCTTACTTGAAATTGTTGATGGGGGGGGGAAGAATAGAAGAGGAAAGTTAACCTACCATGAAACAAAGAAATTGAGGAAGGCAAATAATAAGCACCTATTGCCAGCTGTGCATCGCTGTGAGAGAAAGGAAAAAAAAGTGGTTAAGGGTGTTTCGCAAATACAGTGTGAGGGGGAAACAATGGTACTCAAATCTTTGGTTAAAGAATAATACTCATCAAATTGAAATACTCATCAAATACATCAGCTTTACATTATGATAGTTGATGGTATCATAGGTGTCTATAATGACCCCAAAGTGATTATGATTGCTCAGAATATGTCTGAAGGACAGCTGAGGAAGGCAAGACTTTGAAGCCATCTATATCAGATTAAGACAGAAGAAGCTGGGTGCCCATCAACTGGGGAATGTCTGAACAAATTATGATATATCAGTGTAATGGAACATTATTATTGTCATAAAATGATGAAAGGGATGGTTTCATAAAAACCTAGGAAGGCTTTATGAAATGAACAGGATCAGGAGAATAATTTATACAATTACATTATAAAGGAAAACAACTTTGAAAGATTTAACAACTCTGACTTTTACCACAGCTCCATAGGATTGATGATGAAGCATGCCACCCTCTTCCTGTTAAAGAGTTGAAAGACCCAGGGTAGAACATAAGACACACATTTTTGGACATTACAAATGGGTAAAAATGGGATTTTTTGAACATTGGAGAGAGAGAAGCCTTGCTGACATTGAAACTGAAGGTACCAGGGGAACAGAGCATGAGAAGTAAAACAAGAACAGAGGGGGAAGTGTCAAGCTTCTAGGTCAGAGGCTCTGAGCAATCTTCTTGCAGATGTTTTCTCTGCTCATTTTGAGGAGTGGGTGCTATTTTAGTAAGCACACTGGGGTCAACTAACCAGAAGGCCATGTTATCCTGAGTCAGTTCTAAATCCTTGTAACTAGTGAATGATGACAAAAAGTAGGTTGTTTTAAAAAAAGTTGAAGGTCTGAAGATTTTATTCAAATATTTTTGCTTTCATTTTCTATGAAATGGCTTAACCATTGAGTATAATATAAGAAGGTCATTTCACTGACTGAGCCAGTGAACTCTGTATTGCTAGGTGATTTCCCATACTTTCCATCGATACTTTCTATCTGAAAAGGAAGGGAGCAGCTGGACTAGGATCCCCCACTTTCCTTAACTGTGGGATTATGTCCCCCTTTGGGAACAGAGAGCTGCCCAAGAGCCAGCAGGGCAAGACTCATAGTCCCATTTAAGGCAAAGGCTTGTTCCTGGGAATGGTATAGAAGTAATTCTTGGTCTGGTGTAAGTTAGCTTAACTCAAGGCACTGTAACAGAGGTCTGGCTTCTAGAGTCTTCTGAGACTTGTCATATACCTTTCCCCTATCTCTCTTAGCTCTACCACTCTAAATCTAAAAGGAAAAATTCTAATCTTTAGACCCAGAAATTTGTCAAACACTTGCAAGAGTTAAGATAAGTTACTTTTTTATTCTCATGTATGTGTGTGTATGTTTTTTTCTTTTTTTTTTTTTTGTTGGACCTAGAGGAAGGATGGGTGTCCTTGTGTATATTGTGAATACTAGTTAAGGATAGGTTAATAAAATTGCACAAAATGCCCTTGAAGGTGAATAGTAGTCAGGTTTTAAAATTCAAACATTTCTTCTCAATCCTTGAAAATGGTTCTTCAATAGTCTTTTAAGATTGCAACAATTTAAAAAAAATTCAACGTTTAAAAAAATAGTCTCTGTGGTTTAAACATTTAAAGTGAGAATGGAAATAATCCTTCTTTATTGGCCAATGGTTACTTAACCTCTAATAGTTGAAAAGGAAATAAATTTCTCACAAGGGTTACTGTTTTCACTTCCTCATGGGAAAAAGGGTATATGGTGCAGAAGAAAGAGTACATGGTACAGAAGAAAGAGTGTAGTCAAGGCATTCATCTCAAGCAGTCATGGGTAACTGGGCAGTGAATGAAGGGCTCTCCATTTTTGTCATTGTGAGTACAAAATGAAAAATTAATTCTTGCTTGTTTCTGTCTTTTTAGAAATGAAAAACAGGAAAGAGTCCTACCCCTTCTCCCCACCTTCAACATGTTTGTTAGAACTCATTTAATTTGCTTTATCAGTAATGTCTGTCAAAATACCATTTCCATCATTGACATCTTTTCATGGGGAGAAGGATAATTTTTTAACCTAATTTTAAAAAAAAATTCTTTTAAGTCATCTGAGTGGTTGAATTAATGAATATTTCATGATGGAAGAAACTATATTTCATGCTAATGAATTCAGGTTCCAGGTCCTCATGCTTTTTAAAATAGTGTCTTGATTGCAATTCACAATATGTTTATATTCTTATATATGTGCTTATATAAAAAATAATGGCTAATTAAATGTTTGTATGATCTTTCAAAGTCTCACTAATGAAAATTTTGTTTCTTGGTGAATTACTACTAAAATATTCAAATTTCCTAGCTGCTCTCCCCTGTCTTTTTTACTTTACTTTGTCTAGGTTGTGAATAAAGGTAATCTATGATAATTTAAGCCCAATCAATTAGCCAGGCTGAAAAGTTTCCTCTTATTTTCTGAATACATGAAAAATAATAACTGGAATTTATATAGGCTGGCAAAGTATGTGAAGTGGCATTTGAACCCATCTTTCTGAGTCCATGTCCAATACTCAAGCCACCATGCCAGGCTGCCAAAGGAAGTTGCTATAAACCAAAGATCGACTATGCTTCTGTTTTGTGTTTAAATATGAAGTATTCTTTCCTTCCCTATGTAAAATCTGAAAATAATCAACTCTGCCCTTTAAATGAAATTCATGATGCCAATTACATAAAAAAAGGAAAGAAAAAAGGCACCTCCAGAGAAAAAAGTGGAGGCTACCATTTTTGTTCTTCCTTTTGGATGCTTTGTAAGCCAATTAGACTGAATAGATTCTCTAATGGAAAAAAAAAACAGGTAAAACAGGCTTTCTGAGACCTCAGGGCTACCAAGTGGCCTCAAATGTGAGTCATTTTCATAGTGGCCAGGTTCAGTAGAAACACACTAAACCTCCTCCCTAAAGTGTTATCTATCCAAGTGATTGAAATAACTGACAGAAGAGAACAAACAGGCACAGTGACAAATATTTTTTTAAAAAATGATTGACAATGTGGGGAAAAGAGAAATACCTTTAAATATATTTTATGGGAAAAAGTTAAGTTTTTATAGTCTTTTGGTTTTTATGTCTTTTATTAAGTTTTTATAGTCTTTTGGTTTTTATGTCTTTTATGGTTTTTTTTTTTAAGTTTTGCTGGCTTAAAGGCAGAGAACAGAGAAAGTTTGTGGCAACCACAGCTGAGTGTGAGCAGCTAAGGAAAAGTGAAGAAAGATTCCCCACTGGCAATTGCTTCCCCCACAAGCTGGGTCAGTTCTGGGCTGACCCTTATCCTGACCCAGAAGTATTTTTCATATTTTCATCCCAGAATTTGTCACCATTCCCTTTCCCACTGAGAACTCTGGGGATTGTCCAGGCTTTCTACATCTCCTCTTCAAAAAATAAATGCAGCCTGTGGGAAAAGCCTATTGGACCTTAGGAGAGGAGTTGAAACAGTGTCCTCCTTCTTTTCTTTCTTATTTTCTTCATGAACTTCATGACTCCACTCCCTCTAGCATAAGATCTGCCCCTACATAAGAGAGCATCCATCCAATGGCATCTTTTTTTTAATTACTCAATCTTAAAAGTTTTCATCTGAACACTTATCTAAGGTCAGAGCCTGGAAGAAAGAAGGAAAAGGAAGTAAGTTAGAAAAAAAAGAAGAGTAATAAGAGAAATTGGAAGAATACAATTAAAATGACAGTAGGTAATAAGGTAATAATTGGTGATGAGTGCCTTTGATAGTTAAGGAGAAGGAAGAGAAGAATAAGGAAAAAAGAAAACAAGGAAAAAGAACAAGGAGAAAAGAGATGACCTACCTTCATGTAGTATTTTTATTATTGTTGTTCAGTAATTTTTCAGTCATATCTGACTCTTTATGACCCCATTTTAGCTTTTCTTGGTAAAAGATATATAAAAGTGATTTGCCATTTCTTTCTCTAGCTCATTTTACAGATGAGCAAACAGAGGAAAATAGAAATTAACTTTTCCACAGTCATACAGCAAATGATTGAGATGGGATTTGAACCTGAGTCGGGTTTCCTCTCAAGTCCTCTGTCCACTGCACCATCAGTTAAGAAGCCTAAGACTGAAAGAGAACAAGGGTTTGCTTAGGATTGCACCATGTCTCTGTCATCTTAGTGGCCCAGTTCTAGGAGAGAGCTTGTGCTATTTGAGCTTCCCTATCCAGGTCCCTGGGGTCCCTGGGGATCCTGATCTGAAGTTGACAGGCAATAGTCATAGGTGGAAAGAACATTCATAAGGGTATTGACTTATTGTAATACACATGGACACTAGTTTTACACTAGTTTTACAAGATTCTCTTTTCTGTGCAGTTGGTATGGCTGGGGTTAAATGCCTTCCTCTTCGTGTGGTACTACCAAGTTTATGAAGGTCGCAAGTATTTTTATACACGCAAGCTTCTTGGGGTAAGTGTAAAACCTGTATGTTTTCAAAATTTTCATTATATAGCTATTGTTCAATTTTCCTTTTAATTTTTCCTTAACCATCTTCTTCCACCCTGGGAAATAAAATTTTTTAACATAGGGATTCTTAGGATTTTTTGTATCATGTACCTTTTTAGCAATTTCAAGAAGCTTATTGACTCCTCTTCAACATAAAGCTATTAAATGCTTAACAGTCCAAAAGAATAAAAAGGAAACAATGATATTTAAATTTAATTATCAAAAAACTTGTTAAGGATCCCAGGTCAAGAGTACCTGCTTTAATAATAGACATGAGACATAATGATTACATAGAATATGGCTTAAAAAATAAGCCTTAACGGATGTGTTTCTTCTTAGGAAGACTTTCCTGTGTCCTGAAAGTAACCTTTATATGACTTAGCAAATAGTCATTATCAAGTATGGTCTTTGAATAATGATGAATTTGATGATGATATGAAAACAAGTTATTTTATATATATATATATATATATATATATATATATATATATATATATATATGTTATTATATACTATTGTCATAGTAATAGATGCCTTTAAGTCTTGGACATTACTGGACCTAAGCAAAAGATACACTGATAAGTTTGATTTGAGTATTCCCCTTCTTGTTGTTACCTTTCCTTTCAAACCTTCCCTTTCCCCTCCTTTCACCACCTACTCCCCCAAAATTTTCTTACTTTCCAAAGTGTGCCTTTTCCAGTTCAGGTACACAAAAATCCACTTGTCCCCCTCTCTTCTTCCTTCCCCACCTAGGATGATGTTCCATGGCTCTCTACCTTAACAACATAACAATTGATTAATCTGACAAATTAGCAATGTCAGAAGAGTAAATCAAGGCCTCCAACCCCTTCCCAGTAAACACAAGGGTAATTTAATAGAGCTCGATAGACATGGGCTTATGTTTGTTGTTAAATTCAAATCTTAGGTCAGGTAGGAGAGAAGATGTTTGTCATGGAAAACCAATAGAAGGAAGTATTTTGGTGGAGATAGATTTTTTGGAAGTTCTTCAAATCCTATCTTCTAAGTAATTACTCATAATTTTTGTGTTTGGTAGGCTTGCTCACAGGCATCAATTCTTTTTCAAAATAATGTTTTTCTCTCTCTCCTCATGAAGACTTTGGGGAACTATCTAAAAGACTACACCCACATGAACAGGGTTAGAGAGAACTTAGGAACTGGGAAAATGGGGAAACACAACTCAGAATTATATTTTAACTTCTGGGTTTTTAATTCATTAGAAATAAAAAAAAAGTATTCCCATTGGCTTGAAGAAAGCATTTATGATCTCCCAATAGAATTTCCTATTGAACAAAATGGAAGTTCAGGGAAGACTATTGTCCTAAGGAAGACCTTCTTTCTGATCCTGCTTCTACTTGTCTTCCTGTGGCTACAATCCCAGGTCCTGTGGTTCTTTACATGGCTACAATCAGAGGACCAAACCTAGAAGACTTCAGAAAACTCCAAAGAATGGTTGCTAACTGATTAATCCGAGTTTAGTCTATTAGACTAAAAAGCCTAAGGCCTTTAAAAAGTCACTGCTTCTTACTCAAAAGACCAATCCTGAACTGAGTTGCCATCCTAAGACCTTTGGATTCATTCTCAAAGCTCTAAATTCATGCTTTAAAAAAAAATCCACTTCCGGAATTCACTCCACTCCAATTACATTGCATTCTAGCCTGCCCTGGCCTTAGCAAGAGCCCCTGCTGCTTGTCTGAATTTCAACTGTCTACTGATCCTGCTGCCTGTCTGTCGAAACCTGCTCTCCTTCCTCAGAGGCTCCAGTGCGGTAAGAAAAAGAAAAGATGCTTTTTGTTGTATCTGAGCTGCTCCTGTGTTGTGAAAGAATTCACTGAATTCTTCACACTTTAAAATTTTCATATTTTAATGTGCCATTGTTCTTTCCTAGGAGGAAAGCCATACAAATGTCCTGATTAATCAGTGGATGAGCAAAAAAATGGTTCCTGCCCTCAGGGGGCTGACATTCCAATGGTGAAAAATTATACTAGCTAGCTACATATATAGATAGTAGATAGATAGATATAAATATTCAAACACATACATAGACATATTAATATATGCATATACACAAACATGTGCAAACATGCATGCATTATATGTATGTTTATATGAGTGTATATATATATATATATATATATATAAATACATGTGGAGAGAGAGAGAGAGACTGAAGGAGAGAGAGTGAGAGTATAGTATAAACAGAAGTTACTTTCAGAGTGAAGAGGTTAGCAGACTGAGGATCAAAGAAAGTCTTCTCAAAAAAAGTCAAGATTTGAGTTGTCTTTTTTTTTTTCTTTTTAAGTTTTTGCAAGTATGAGGGTGGATTTAAACTCAGGTCCTCCTGACTCCAGTCACCTAGCTGCCCCTTGAGTTCAATCATGAAGTAAGACAATGGAAGCAAAGCAAGGGGGAACTGTCCATGGAAAGACATAGTCTCTGGACCTGGAGTGTAATAGTCTATAAGGAACATTAAGAACATTTACTATTGCTGAATCACATAGCATATGGAGAGAAATGAGGGGTAAGAAAAGTGAAAAGGTAGGAAGGGGCCAGATTGTGAAGGACTCTAAGTAAAAACACATTTTTAAAGACCAGAATCAAATTTTATATTTGATCTTGGAGGTAATGGGTAGGGACAGAAGTGGGGAGGGATAGAAATCTGATAAGTCCTGAACTTTAGGGAAATCATGTTGGCAGCTAAGTAGAGAATAGATTAGAATGGGGTTGATTTGAAGCTGGGAGACCCACCAGCTATTACAATCGTCCAGTCTAGACATGAGGGGAGGAGGGATGTATCACAATGCTGGCAGAGTGAGTAGAGAAAAGGGAATACTCATATGCACATATATGTGTGTATTTATTTTTTTCCCCTGAAGTTAGAAAGATTTCACCATTTTTGGTAAGACCGATAAGATTCCTAGTCTTAACATTCATTTTTTTTAAAGGTACAGTTCAGTGTCCATATTATAAGCTATAAATCCTATCAGAGATTCTTATTTTAATTTGGGTTGTTTGCTAAGCAGTTTTTATAAAACTATAAATAGAAAAGAAAATAACCATCTTACTCATTTCCTTCACCATCCACCAGACTCCCCTCCCTAACCTCCCCACACACAAAAAAGAATGTTGAGAAATAATTTAGATGCTCTAAGAAAAATTATGAAGTATTTCTGGATCATGTTGTGATCAATTTCTTGGCTGTGATTAGCAAGTGTAGCTTTTTAAACTGAAAATCATCCATTCTAGGCTCAGTACTTCAAACATAGGAGGAACTTAATACATTCTTATTATACAACTGGGTGCAGTTTATACTTTACTAATAATGTCTGTAATAAGTATCTATGATGTGTCATCTAAGCCTGAAGAAAAGTCATAAAGTCATCATGGATTGGATGAAAGTTGAACTCATGGGGCGGCTAGGTGGCACAGTGGATAGAGAACTGGCCCTGAAGTCATGAGTAACTTAGTTCAAATCCAGCCTCCACAATTAATAATTACCTAGCTGTGTGGCCTTGGGCAAGCCACTTAACCCCATTGCCTTGCAAAAACCTAAAAAAAAAAGTGGAACTCGTGAGAAAACTAATAAGTGAGGGCTCTATAGAATTTTTTTTAATAGCAAAGAACTTGAATTACTTTGGCTGTTTGCTAATGAATAGATCAATGGCTTACCTCCATTTATGTCAAAGACCCCAAGCAGATGGAAAGAATTCCTTTTGTAGGTTTTGGAGAATGCAGACCAAAAAACGAATAGGGTAGATGACATCATGAAATGAGTGTCAACATGATTGGTTACAAAGCTGAAGCACAGGATGAAACCTAATTGGTTAGGTCTGTTAATGAGGGGCTAGCAACAACCCCCCCCCTTTACCTCTTCTGAAACAAAGAAGTGTTCATTGTCTGAGCTCGGGTGTGAGATAGTGGGCAGACATTTGGACAGCAGACCAAATGTCCTTGAAGGATAACTTGATGGTTTGAAGATATTTCTCCTGATAATCTATATTTGAGGAAGTGAATAATGAGAAACAGATTGTGTTTTCATCAGAGTAGTTTGTGAAGAAATCTCTATTACCCCATGGAGCTAATTTGCAACCCCAGTGCATTGCAGTCAAGTAAACTCTAGTTAGCAATATGTTTGTGATGACAGATATGCTCATTGTAGCCAAGAGTTAGGGAGGGAGGGAGAGGAGGAGGAGAGTGAGAGGGAGAGGAAAAGAAAAAGAGATGGAGATCGAAACAGCAAGAGGGGTCTGAACCTGTGATTTCATTGGTCTAGGGAATTTCTAGGTAAGGAAATTAAGGTCAATAGAGAGTGGCATCATTTTTAGCATTTAATAGTCCTAGACTAGAGAGTTGTCCAAAGCATTGAAAATCTCTGATACAGTTGGTATGTCAGAGAGGCTGTCTCATTTCTGACTGATTGAACATTAGCCTAAGAGTCAGTACTCTGTTCTAGACCTGGCTTTGCTGATAGCAAGATGTTTGCTTTGGCAAAATAATATAATCTGTCTGAGTCTCAGTTTACACCTTTGTAAAATAGAGTAACAAAAAATTGCCCTAAATGAAGAATACAGGACTACTGGATTTATCACTCTAAGGTCCTTCTTAGTTCTAAAAATTCTATAATATGGAGTTCAAAGGCAGCCTCACCACACAATAAGGAGGGTTTGTGCTTGGGGCTTTTTGCTTCAGGGAGTATGCAAGAGGGGGAAGTTGAGACCAGTTGCTTTGAGTATCAGGAGAAGCAGACTTAAACTCAAGATTTCTCACTTTTTATCTAGTGACCTCCCTAGTACATCATACAGAAATGGTCCTAATATGGAACCATGCTATAAGCAATTTGAAGACAAAATTAAGTGGGCAGTGAAGCCAGTATATATTTTCCCCCTTTAAACTGTGAACTCCTTGAGAATAAAGACACTTTGTTTGTTTGGGTGTTTTGTCTATCTTTGTGTACCTAGAATTTATCACAGAGCCTAGTACATAGTAGGAAATTAATAAATGCTTATTGATAATTGGTTCACAAAAAGTACTTTTCCTTGCTTGATGGAGTTGAAGAGGAATAAGTTTTGTTCCCAGGGGATTGTGCTCCTCATACCCAGGATGCCCAGTAGCCTTTCTTTGGATCTCTTTGGATATAGTTTTTGGATTTTATGGTCTCCAATGTAACTAAACTCCAAACATGTGTGCCAGGCCAGTTGCTCTAACTTATGAGAGATTATTGGTTAGTTTTTCTTTTTTTTATAAATCAAATGTATCATCTATTTATCATTTTATTTTTCAACTTCTTGAATCCATATAGAACCAGATGAGAAAATATTTGTAAAGCAAATAGAATAGTGCCTGACATGTAAAAGTTGCTTTATAAATGATGGCTATTATTGTTGTTATGTATTGCCATTACATAATTGGAGGCTTCCAGCCCCTTCCATATTATTCACTATTTACTACTTAGGAAGTTTCATGAGTTTCTTGGGAGAAGGAAATAATCTAGTAGCCTACCTTTTATTGACTGACAATCTCTGCTTAGTATGACTGGTTTTAGATGCACCCTCTTCCATACAGGTCCATCCTCAAAGACTTTCCCACATTGAAGGACCTTCCAGGGTTTCTGTTTTACTTCTTTACCCCTCAGTAAAGCCAGACCATCTCCTTTTTCAAGAGTTTACCAGAGTAGATTTCAATTAGAATTTTCCAACTATGCCTCTTGAATGCCCTAACATATCATTTAATATTTTAAACCAGTCCCTGAAATCATTTTTCTGATGGTTTTCAACAACATATGTGACATAATGAAAAACTGAAGTTCATAGAGAGTATATATCTATCTATATCTATATCTATCTATATTTATATATATCAGTATAAATTTGCTTTGTATTATGAATTGCTTATTTGAGCTGAGTTTTTCATCACTGATTTTTGAGCTGTCAGGTATTAGGGTGCAAGATGAATAATTCCAATTTTATTTATTCTGTATTATATGCAATAGACATTTAACAAACCTTGGAAGATGTATCACATTTAGAAATTTTGTCCTACTTTGGGTTTACTTAAGTGTTGTATTTATGTAAATATAAGAGTACAGCATCCAAATTCAGGCCAGTGAAATATTTTTATTTTGTATATAATGGATTTTTTCCTTATGAAGTGCTATACTGTGCATCTTCTTAATTTTATATTGAAAATACTCCATAGCTATTGAATAGTAATATAAACAATTTAATTGAATATTTTAATTTTTTAATTTAAAATCTTTGAACATTAAATTATTGATATTCCTTAAAATACATATAAAGGTGATTAAATAAAGAGAAAAGTCACTTTGTTCCCATTCTTTTCCCTGTGTAGATATATCAGCTTTTGCATTATAATCTTAAATCGATTCCTTTCAATGAACAATCTCATTACTTTGATCTTGCAAGACACATGGTATATAATTAAGTGCCAAATTATAATTCCTTCCAAATAAAACCAGTAAAACAAAATGACAAGGACAAAGCTATTTTCCAGTGGTGATGGCAATAGTGTGGATAAGACAATAGAAGTACATGATGTAACATAATAATTTTTATTTAAATTCAGCAAGGAGATATCAACATTTTAAAAAACTCTTCAGTTAACTAAAAATAGCAAAGGAAAGAATGTGGTAGCTGTTGGCAATGGAATAATAGATCGATTGATAATCAATAGATGGATTGATCGACTGATAGAGAAGTAGACAGATAAGTAAGTAGATAGATAGGGAGCTAGATAGATATAGATATACACACATACATTCATATACACATATCCATATGCATACACATATATTTGTATATGTATGCATATGATTAAATATTGAGATATCATTTTATATTATATTTATATTGCAAATATATTTTCATTTGACACATATATGTACTATATATATGTATATATATATATATATACATATATATATATATATATATATATATAGAGAGAGAGAGAGAGAGAGAGAGAGATTATGTTAGGGAAAATATTTACTCACATTTTTACTAAACTTATTATTTCATCCATATGGAAACTCATGGTGAGGAAATGTCTTCTACCAAAACATATTGGCAACTTCTCTTTAACTTAAAGCTTAGAAAGCTGTCTAAGGGGCAATGAAAGGTTTTATGAATTAGTTCATTGCCTCAGTGGCAGGAGCGGCATGAGTTATCTTCAGTCCTCTGGACTCATGGTTATCATGAGTTCTGAAGTATTTCAAAATTGTTTTTCTCCATTATGTTGTCATTGTGTAGCTTGTTCTCCTATCCTCTATTTATTACATCAGGTTATAAAAGTCTTCCCAGTTTCTTCTGAAACTATCAATTTTTTTCTTTTTCAATATCATTGCAATATTTACTATAATTTGGTTGATCATTTCCCAATAAGTAGACACTTCTTAGTTTCCAGTTTGGGACTACTAAAATAGATACTAGAAGGATAGCTTGAATAAAGGTAGAATAGATGAAGAGAAGGGGACAAATATTAGTTTTGGGGGAAAATTGAGGATCAAAAGAACTTGGCAACTAAGGCAGTACAGAAGCAGTAAAGTCTAAAATAATTCTAAAGTTTTGAATATAAATGACTGAGAAGACAAAGGCATCATCAACAGAAATGGATATGTTTTGAAGAGGTATCATTTTGAGAAGATTATGATTCTACTGGGGACATATAGAATTTGAGATTTTGATGAGACAATCAGGTGGAGATATCCTATGTGAGAAGGGACAAAGTGGGCACTGAGAGAGTGGTAGAAAGAAAGCTCAGAAAGAAGCTCAGTTCCTACTAGGTCTCTGGTGTCATGTTGTTGAATTGAACCAAATCATTGAGTCAAGAACAAGTTGTCAAGCCTCCTTCTGAGGCAGGCATTCTTTGTTTTAATTGCTCTAAACAAAAACAAGTGTTTCCTTACATCAGTCCTGAAACTGCTTCTTTTCTAATTTTGCCCTTTGGGGCCAAACCTGAATCTCCCTTTTACATGACAAGTCTTAGAATACCTGAATATATTTATCAATCCCTGCCAAATCACCTCTTCTTAGGAATAATTATTCTTGTTGCCATAGTTCGTAGTTTCCAGTCCCTTCAACACCCTGGTAGGACTGCACTAGATATACTCCAGTTCATCAAGTTCCTTGCTCAAAGGTGGTGTCTAGAACTGGCCACTTTACTACTCACAATGCAAATTGTCCACTTTAATACTCACAATGTAGTCTAAACTTTCCATAGCTTTTTTTTTTTTGCCTACCTTGATATATGACTGTTGACTCATAGTAAGCTTACTGCACACTAAAACCTCTACTTTTTTTGTTGTTTGTTGTGTTTGTTTTGTTTTTTATACAGATTTGTCTAGTCGCATCTAGAAGCAGCTGGTTGCACCGCATAGCATTCTGGGCCTAGAGTCAATAAAATCTGAGTTCAAATCCAGATTCAGACACTTAGTAGTTTTTATGACTCTGAACAAGTTAACCTCTATCTGCCTCAGATTTCTCAACTATAAAATGAAGATAGCACATACTTTTCAGGGTTTCTGTGAGGATCGAATGGTATAATGTTTTGCAAAGTGTTTAGCCCAATGAATGCCATCTAGCAGGCATTTAATTAATGCTTGTTTCCTCCCTTCCGCATCTTCCCCAACCATTCTTCCTATTCCATGTTCTTCGGTCACTTGCTTATTGCTCACTTCTTTCTCATAGAAGTCTGCATCATGATGTCCAAAAAAGGCCATTAGAAATAGAAAGAGGATAGGCCCAATACAAAGATAGCACTCATCCTATGGTGTAGCTTCCTAGCCTAGACCACACTTGGGCAGGTTCCCATTCTTTCTTGGTCCTCAAGAAAGTTGAACAATCTTGTTTCTTGTATTGGGTTTCACAAATTCTCATCCACATGTCTCTCTTCTTGGAAAGCTTTCCAGGCTATAGAGTTTGCATATAGAAGAAAAAGGCAATGTCAAAGTACCAGCTACATTAATCATTTGGTGTTCATACAATTTTCAAGGTCATGATGACTGAACAGTGAATATAAAGGTCTTTAAATACTAACAGAAAATTTAATAATAGATTAAAAGTAATCCTCCAAGTGGGTGTTCCTAGTCACAGATAATGATGAAGTATCTGGGCACCTCAGCAGTTAAATTTCTCATAGAAAACAAATTTAAAGCCAAATGTCAATTTAATTATATGAAATATTGAAAAATAATAGTATAAAATATTCAGTCATATTTTGAATCTCAGTTAGTGAATAGATAGATATATTGGTTTCCTAACTCAAATCACATTTGTACAAGATTTCAAGGTTCCTAGATGACATTTAAGACACTACTTGAAACATCTGTTAATTTTTTTATTTCTTGGTTTTAGTGCTGTTCAACACGTATACGGAGACAATTGGACAGGAACCTGACCTTTCATAAACTGGTGGCATGGATGATTGCCCTTCACACTGGTGAGATTTTTGAGAAGCTTTTAACTTCAGACTTTATGAAAATAGAAGAATATTTTCCACATTTAAAAAAATATTTTGTTAGTCTCTTGCGTAGGGACAGTTTCATAGGTAATGCCATATCTAAGGGGACTACCCAACAGTGATCCTTTCCTCAAAATATTCACTCTACTTTCTGCCATTACTTTAGCTTTTGAAAGATTCTCACTATTAAGAGAGAATATCTCCCTGGTTCACAAAGTCCTGTTTGACTCACAGAGGAAGATGAGTCAGTAAGGGATGTAGCTTATTGAGTTCAGCAACCAAGCATGATAGAGCTGAAAGGATTTGTTGAGCTCATAGGATCTTAGAATCATAGATTTAGAAAATGAATGAAAATCTGAAGTCATTTAACTAAACTCCCTACCCCCCACCCCTTCATTTTACAGATTTTAGGATTTAAATGACTTCCTAAAGGTCACATAATTAGTTTAGCTGAGTCAGGACTAGACCATCTTTTTACTCACAATTTAGTAGCACTCTATCCCTCATGCCATGATGGCTCTTTATGAAGGATCTCTGGAGATCGTTCTCCTCCCACTCCCAACATGCCAGCCATTTGGCATATGATGTAATTAAGGATTATGTCTTGGGTCTCTAGCTTAACAAGAAATTGCAAAATTTCATTAATTGTTTTTTTATTGTTTATTTATATATATATATCTTTCTTTTTTCTTCTGATCTCTTCAGCAATTCATACCATTGCCCATCTCTTTAATGTGGAGTGGTTAGTGAATGCGAAAACCAAAATTAACACTGATAATTATTCAATTGCCCTCTCTGAATTTGAAGATAACCCATCTCGTAATGAAACTTACATTAATTTTGTTGAAAAGAAATATGAGGTAAGCATACTTTTGCCCTGACCAGTGTTCAGGAGTCTAGTTTGTTGGTACTGAGTTTGGGGTTCCAGATTATATACTACTTAGGCCAAAAATTTTTTTAAAAAGAGTCTCATTTTTTATTACCTCAGGGACAAGATTGGAATATGGTAAAGACTCAGAAGAACTAGAAACCTTTGTAGGTTGAATGACTACTAGGGAGAGTATGTATGGCTAGTGGTGGTAGGGAGAGACATTCTGTAGTCAGAGGAGGCAATGACTTATGTGGCTTCCACCTACACATTGTTAGCTCTATTTACTCCACAACTTACTCCCCAGTATCTTAGAGCTAGCCTTTTTACTTGTTGATTTTCATGGAATAGAAAAAGATTGGCTTACTTTTGTTTGTTTTCCATCATTATTCAAAAAAAAAAACCTCAACAAAACCCCCAAACTAATATATTAAACAATTCTTATAGATGCAGTGAGGGTTTAAAAGAAAGTTCTTCTTTCCTCCATTCTAGATGGCCCTGGATGCTTAAGGTCTTTAACAGTTCTCAGTTTGACTGAGACAACATTCAGTAATTGAGGCTATGTAAGAAAGCAAAAAGACAGAGAATGATCTCTTTAACCTAGTCAGAAAGGAAGAAAGGAAGAAAGGAAGAAAGGAAGGAAGGAAGGAAGGAAGGAAGGAAGGAAGGAAGGAAGGAAGGAAGGGAGGGAGGGAGGGAGGGAGGGAGGGAGGGAGGGAGGGAGGGAGGGAAGAAGAGAAATATAGAGAGAGGAAGAGACAGAGAAAGAGAGGGAAAAAGGAAGGAAGGAGGGAAGAAGGAAGGAAGGAAAGAAGAAAGGAAGCAAGAAAACAAACAAGCAGGGAGGGAGGGAGGGAGGGAAGAAGAGAAATATATAGAGAGGAAGAGACAGAAAAAGAGAGGGGAAAAGGAAGGAAGGAGGGAAGAAGAAAGGAAGGAAAGAAGAAAGGAAGCAAGAAAACAAACAAGCAGGAAGGAAGGAAGGAAGAAAGAAAGAAAGAGAGAGAGAGAGAGAGAGAGAGAGAGAGAGAGAGAGAGAGAGAGAGAGAGAGAGAGAGAGAGAAAGAAAGAGAGAAAGAAAGAAAGAGAAAGAAACAAAAAGGGAGAAAGACTAATGAAGGCAGGCAGGCAGGCAGGCAGGCAGGCAGGCAGGCAGGAAGGCAGGCAGGCAGGAAAGAAGGAAGGAAGGAAGGTTTTTTACTCCAGAACAGAACTGACCAAAATTGAAAGATCAAAATGTAGCTCTTTGCTTCAAATCAAGATAAAGTGGGAGAGAAAATATATCAGCTGCCTCCAGGGCATATTTTTTTCATTAACTCTAGATAAAAAGATTTGCATCTTAGCTACAGAAGTATTTTTCTCTTCTATTTTCTTACCCTGCTCACCTCTTCCCTTCTTCCAGTCATCTCTCCTTCCTTTTTCCTTCTTATTCATTTTTTGTTCTTTTTTCTTTCTCTCTTCCTCTTTCTATTCTTTCCTTCCTTCCTTCCTTCCTTCCTTCCTTCCTTCCTTCCTTCCTTTCTTTTTTATATCAGTGTCTTAAAAAAAAGGAGAAAAAGTGGAGAATGGTCTTAGTAGTATATAACTTTTGACCACCCCCAAGTGATAGTTTTCATTTGCAGCTGCCTCCCTATTACCATTGCTAACACACATGGTTTTGTTCTATTTTTATAGAACCCTAAAGGTGCCCTGTATGTGGCATTCACTTACTTAGCCGGCCTCACTGGAGTTGTTATTACATTGTGCCTCATACTAATCATAACATCCTCTACCAAAACAATCCGGAGGTCTTATTTTGAAGTTTTCTGGTTCACTCATCACCTTTTTGTTATTTTCTTCATTGGCCTCGCCATCCATGGAGCTGGGTGAGTAATGAACTCTAGCAAGTGTCTGAGAATTACTGGTTTGAATATTTATGATAAGGGATGATACAAGAACCTCTGAGTTCCAAACATAATGTGATGTGGGGTTGGCACAAAAGTGAACTTGATTTATAGAAGACTGGAAAGAGAACTGGGCATTATTTTGAATCCTCATTTTGATACTGACTAGCTATGTGATCATGGACAAGTAACTTATCCTTGATGAGTCTCAATTTATCATCTATAAAATGTAGATAGAGGTGGCATGGTACAAGAAGTAGAATGCTAGACTTAGAATAAGAAAGACCTGGGTTAAAATTCCACCTCTAGGGGTGGCTAGGTGGCACAGTGGATAAAGCACTGGCCCTGGAGTCAGGAATACCTGGGTTCAAATCCGGCTCAGACACTTAATTACATAGCTGTGGCCTTGGGCAAGCCACTTAACCCCATTTGTGTTGCAAAATCCTAAAAAACAAAAAACCAAACAAAAAAAGAAATTCCAACTCTAATATTGGTTGTGATCTTGAGGATGTTCTTTAATTTCTATGTAGTTTTAACAACTCTAGCATTTATCTACTAAATAAAAGATATGTTAAGATAGGAGCATTTGGGTGGTGTAGTGAATAGAATGCTGGGCTTAGAATCAGAAGGACCTGAGCTCAAATCTGGCATCAGACATGTACTAGGGAAAGTCACTTAACTCTATTTGCCTTAATTTCCTCATCTGCAAAATGAGCTGGAGAAGGAAATGACAAACTACTCCAGCATCTTTATCAAGAAAACCTCAAATAAGGTCACAAAGAATTGAACACCACTGAAACAACTGCACAACAATAACTACATTGGTAAATACTTTCAAAGGTGGAAATTTCCCTAAATTCATGAAATCACATACTTCAGACACACAAACACACACACAATAGGGCTAACAAAACTTATCCTATCCACTTATCAGGGTTTTGAGGGATATACTTTGTAGTCTTTAAAGTGCCATATAAATAAGATTATTATTGATGAAGAATGAAATTTAATTTTAACACATTAAACAATTACTATGCACAAAAGCACTCTACAAGTTACTAAGCATACAAAGATGAAAAATAAAAAAAATTCCCTTCTCTCCCCTTATAGTCTATCAGCAATTCAGTTTCTGATTTATTCCTTATCATATCTTATACATATGGAGGTTGCTTATTTCAAACTTAACCACATAACTGGGTAAGTCAGCCTTTTTGTAACTTAGCAAGAAGAGTATTGGTTGGGAGTCTAGGAAACAATGACTGTGTTCCCTTTGTCTTTTTCATTAGGAAGTTAGGTTTAGAGTGTAAATAGTGGCTGTGGGTCAATGAGTTTGATTTATTATTAGAAGCCCTCTTTCCTATAAACTTCCTTTTCCCCTTCTTTAAACTCATGTTTTTCACTGAGAACCACCTGCTCACCTACAGAGAAAGGCAGTCAGCCTGGAACCACCACAATAGGTGGCTATTGTGACATTATAGGAGGATGGGAAAAGAGCATGTCTTCTTTGCTTCTTTACAAAGACAGATGGATTCTGCAGAAAGTCTGTATAGAACAAGCCTTTGAATCTAACTATACCTCTTGACCCAGGGTGTGGAAAGGAGAAGGTGTGGAAAACAAGGGAGAAAGGGTTAGGAATGTGAGGATTAGACAATTATTTCCTATGTGCTCCCTAGCTAAGGGAGCTAAGGTAAAGCTGCCTCAAAGTGGAAAAGGCTATTTAACCAGTGAATGAGTTCCACATTATTGAAAGTCTTAGATAGAATAGATCCATACCTAAATATTAGAGATAGAATGGACATTAAAGACTATTGAGATATTTTGCAGATGAGTAAATTTAGACCTGAGCAGGGGGGCATAGTGGTTGGAAGTGTCTTTCCCAAGGTAACACAGCTATTTAGAGTTAAATCAGGTTTAGAAGTAAAGCTTTCCTTATGCTCTTTTAATTACAGAGTCTAGAAGTGGTGTTGATTGATCACTCATCTGGAATGTCATAGAAAGAATTCCTTGTTCAGATATGAGTTAGACTAAATGAACTCTTAGGTCCCTTGTAAAGGAATGTCTAAGTATGTTCTCCCCTCTATACCTTAGAAGTAGCATTACTAGATAGCCTTCAGGGATATACAGAGACTTAAAAACAATCTCCTTATAATTGGGAATATTGAAGGAAACAAATTTCATAATCAATTCTTCTTTATTACCCAATTTTGGAACCTGAGGGTTATCCCCAGCTTTTCATGCTCCCTCAACTCTCATTTTCAAACAATGGCCGAGTATTTTTTTTCAGTGTCTCAATAGTATCTTCAGCACCCATCTCCTTCCCTCCACTCACACAGTCACCATCCTGTACAGAATTTATCATGCCTCGCCTAAGGCTACTGATCTAGCCTGCTAATTTTTTCCCCCTACATCCCTCTTCTCTAATTCATTCTCCACACAGCTACTCAAGGAATAGTCTTAAACCATAGATCTGACCATACCATTCCTGTTCAAAAAAACTCTATTAATTCCCTATTGCCTGATCATATAATAAAATCTTTCATTTAAATCACTTTTTGATCTGTTCCAGTCTACATTTATGAGTTTATTGCCTATTTCTCCCTTCTGTACTCTTTACAAACTGACATACTGATGGTCCCTCTTACAGAATATCCAACCTTCTATTTCTATATCTTTGACCAATCTGTCTTCCATGCCTGAGATATACTCATTTTAGTTACATTAGCATCTTAGTTTGCCTAGTTTCCTTCAAAACTCAATTCAAGAACACCTCCTACATGAAATTTTTCATAATTTTCCTTAACTGCTATACCTTCCTCAAAATATTATCACAATATCTACCATGGTTTGCCTTTTTTTCACTCTTCTGCTGAGGAAATTCCTCTTTACAACAGATCAGCACTTGCTTTGAAATGTATAATCTTATGTGTTTGAAGCATTGGGAAAATAAGTGATTTTTACCCCCAGGACTACAGAGCCAATACATCTCAGATGCTGGTCTTGAACCCAGGTCTTCCTAACTCTGAGACTAACTTGATACTACACCATGCTGCCTTTCTTAAAATACAGTAGGCATTAAATAAATGCTTGGTTTATTGTTCAATTGATGGTATAGAAGCAAAAAGAGCTGGAAATAAAGACAAATATGAATTTATTTTATTTGTTTGCATATTTATTTATCTACATAAATGATGGATCCCAGTGTGATAGAATGAATCTTTACTTTCTTTATCTGAATCTTAATCAAGGTTCCATTACTTATTAGGTATGTGATATTGGACATTTTGCTTAACCTCTCTCTCCTCAATTTCCTCCCTCATAAAACGGTACAATGATATCTACATTGCCTATGTCATAAGATTGCTGTGGAGATCAAAAGGGATAATATAGCTGAAAGTGCTCTGTAAACTGTTATGCTCTATTCAGATATAAATTATTGTCGATGTTGATGATGATGGTGATGATGATGATAAACTAGCAGTCAAACTTGCAGTCTCTTTAATGGCAGGACACCATAGCCATTGCCTGGTTTTGATCTTTTATCAGACCCTGCTTTTTGATTCCAACCAGATTTCTCCTTCAGTTTATCAGTTCCCTTTTAAAGACCCTGAGGTTAGCTGTCCCCTTCAAATGTCTTCCCAACTAAAGTGAAACTTATCTTTATTTCAAGCTCTGGTTGCCACTTGTGCTTACTAGTTACAAGGTATTGGTCTAGTTACAAGGTAATTGTACTAATTGGGGGATACAAATAGGAAAAAAAGAGAAAGTTCCTGATTTCAAGCAGCTTACATTTAAATGGAGAGATGAAAGCCCAGGGTGGTAGTGCTCAGTGAAATGGGAAGTCACAAGGGTACAATGAGTCACAAAAAGAAATGCCCATATGGGAAATGTCTTTTTTAATATATAAGGGAAGCAAAATCTAGAAAAGGTCAAGAAATTGGTCAAGGTCACACAACTAATTAATGGTCTTCAAATGAAATGTTCATCTAATGAATAGAGTGATTAATTTAAATTATTAATTAATTAATTAAAAGTATTAATTTAAATTTCCCAAAGCAAAATATTATAAAGGCTTCTCTTTCAAAAACATTACTACTAAAAACCAAGGCACCATGAACCCTAGGGATTCAGCTTTTCACAGACCTCAAGACTGAGAGATTGCTTGGGGTTGGCTATTTCTATAAATGTTTTTAAAGAGTATATTATAAAAAGTTGAACTTTTCATTTCCTTAAAGTTTTATGTCCTTCAATTAATCCCAATATTTCAGATTAAGTTTTATGTTAATTTTTATAAGAAGATCAGACCCTTTTGAATAGACTTAGAAATAATATAAGTCACCGAGGCTATTGTTTATCTATTATTTAAAAAGAAAAAAATTATTTTAAGGAAATAAAACTAACAGGGAAGGGAAAAACTTATTTCCTCCTTAAGTAAAAGATTTGTTTTATTTTGCAATCTACCATAAGTAACATATTTCTAGATATTTCTAGTGCCACAGTACATATTTTTCCTACTGATGAAGTATGTATCATTTCCCCTTTTGCTAATCTATCTTTTGCAAAATCTGATTATTTTGCTAACTAAAATTTGGGGGTTCTAAAGTTATAAAAATATATGAAATATATTTCTTGAAAATATAGTCATATTTAAAATGTATTCAAAATGACTGGAAACAAAATTCATAACTTCTCTACTAATTAATCTGATTCTTCTTTTTTTCATTTCTGTATCTCCTCCTCTCCCCCCCCCCCCCACAACAGGAGGATTGTTCGTGGACAGAAAGATGAATCTCTGCTTATTCACAATCCAGAATTATGTCATAAAAACATCTCCTTTTGGGGAACTCCAGGAAACTGTCCCATCCCTCAATTTGCTGGCAATCCTCCTATGGTACAACACATTTTGTCTTCATTACCATCTTATCAATGACAAGTGTTATTGTTCATTCTCCACTTATTTCTAAGATGACCAATGACATCACAAGGTGATGACTTGAAAATGACCATCTATAGTGAAGTGTTGTTATTACATCAGAGAATATGCATACATGCAACTGAATTTCTTCCTGCTGATGCAATGAAACTTGTTAATTTAGATATTATTTTTGTCTAAAGACCTAACTAGAAAGACAAGCATTTAGCATACCAAAACCTGGCATACCAAAAAGAAATCTTTGCTGCCAAACCAGTCCATGATTTTGCAATATATTTCCAATAACTAAATAGCCACTTATATACCTGAATAAAACATCATTTTAAAAAGTGTAATTCTCCCTTCCAGCTCAGGGTCACAATAACATAGCTCATTCACTCTTTTATTCTGTGCTGAGATAATTCTAGGCCTAAATTGAGAGAAGTGAAAATATCCTGGTCCAGTCACTTCCTCTGCATCTTTCATACCAGAACCAGAAAGCTGACAGTATGAACTACTCAGGGTCATTCCTGAATGAGCCAGGGAAACCCACATGAAGACTACTAGTCCAGTCCTTGACTAAGGCCATGAAGCTATATTTTCATTAGGTTTCATTGGACCTAAACATTATAACAATGATGACATTTTTCCCTTTCTCAAGATAAATCCTTCAAAAGCTTCAATAGTCTATTCTACTTTACAAACAGGAAGCAGCAGTTGTAGTAAAATTTGAAATTGAGAAATCAGGGTTCAAAGGAAAGCTCTATGATTTTGGCTAGTTTTTTACCTTCACCTCTCTGACCCTTAGTCTCCTATAGAAAAATGAAGAAGTTCAACTAGGTGGTTTCAAAATCCCTTTCTTACATTCTACAAATGCACTGTAGAAATGTTATCTCATCTGGTCCCTAAAACAATTCTTTCCCTCAGATGCTATGATTATTTCCATTTTACAGCTGAGGAAGCCAAGTGACAATGATTAAGTGACTAGCCTAGAATCAGACAAATTTGGAGCCAGATTTAAATTTTTAAGATCTTCCTGACTCCAAGTCCAGTGCTCTATGTACTGCACCACTCAACTGCTTTTCCCACAAATAAAAATGAATTGCTACACTGCATATAGACATTAAGAGGAAAATTTGCAGTCATCCATGGATCATATGAAGGACATAATTCCTTGATGACAGAATCCAGGCCCAAAGACTACAGAGTAGCATTCCATATTGTAAGGATATTAAAGAGAAAAAACAAAGTTCTTTTCTTTTTTTCGTTTCTCTTCTCATACTCACAGAGATAGATGGAACTCACTTTGTAGAAACCCTAAAGTTTTGACCAGGAGAAGTAAGGAAATTTTCCTGGTATAGTATTCTAAAGTCATGTAATCTTAAATGAAAGTGGGTATTTAAAATATAATTTACTCATTTACTGAGCTTCATAGTGAATAATCCAAGTCATAGAGTCAGCCATTGAATGACAGAGTTGGACCCAGGTCTGCTGACTCTAAGTCTCACTTACACCTACAACTTCTATAATGTGGAATAGAGCATGGACTCCTGAAAACACATGCAATAAAACTTTTCTGGGATTATTATAAGGAAATGATTCTCTACAGAAGTTCCTTGGTCTTCTAGGCACTTTGTCCCACAACTATTGAAACCAAAACCAAGTAAACAAACTCTAAACCCTGAGACTCTATAAGTTTTTTTTTCTTGATTTGAGATTTTTTTGGTTTATTTTTTCTTTATCTTTCTTGATTTAACTTTTTTATTTTTTTATTTTTAGAAGATCATGGTATTTTAAAGCTAAAAGAGACTGTAAATATCTAATCCAGGGTTCTTCATTTTATAAATGAGGAAATTGAAATTTAGATTGAAGCTACAACTTGCTCATGCAAGTAGTACTAAAGTAGTAAAGTAAAGTAAATAGTAGAGTAAAGTAAAGTAAATAGTAGAGTGAGAATTCCAACCCAGTCTTCCACTCCTAAATTTAATGCTTTTGCTTTCATATCAGTCTGGGTAATATCATTTAACAGGGATCTATTGCCCCTTCAGTAAATACAACCTCTTGAGGGGACCCAGGATGGACGTACTTCATATCTAATTCCATTCATAAGTCAATAGTGATACTGAGGGTAAAGTATATTAGAGTATCCTGAACCAGAGAGGCTTTAGGGAATTCAATTCAATTCACTGCAATACATTTTTATTGAATTTTTACTGTAATCAAGTCTTTGTGCTTGGTGCTGTCAGAAAAAGCTATCATTGTTACTCAGAATTTGCTCCAATTAAAGAAGCATATTACATAATTCTCAAATCTGGCTTGTTATTAAGGTAACAGTTACAATATTGCAGCAGATAAAGTCTTGCAATCCTAGTATTGATTCTGTGGCAGTTGTAAAGCAACTGCTATGTTGCATTAAATAGATGGTGTGGTTGAAATGCTAGTCTTTAGGGAAATACTCCTATAACCAACTTAGTTTCCAGTATAATTGTTGCAATTGCAATTGTGACATGGAGGAAATTCCATTTTTCTATGGAGTTATGCTTGTTAAGTTTCATGTTTGATGGAGTTCCTCAATTTAGGTTGAGAAAACCCTTATTTTAAATGTGAACTGTTTAAGTCAAATCATATAGTGATTCAGGCTATATTAACATCAAGAATTCATTGATTAAGGAAACTAGGTGGTTACTAGGTGTTTTAACAAATAAAGTAATTGCTCTGGAGTTCCAGTGGCTGCTAAGTGGGGCAGTAGGTAGAGCACCAGGAGGAGAGTTGGGAAGATCTGAGTTCAAATCCAACTTCAGATGCTTACTATCTGTGTGATCCTGGGCAATTCACTTAATCCTGTTTGCCTCAGTTTTCTTGAAAAAGGAATAGCAATTTATTCTAACATCTTTACCAAGAAAACTCCAAAAGGGCTCACAAAGAGTCAGACATGACTGAAAAATAAAAGAACAACCATAACAACAACTTGGAATTAGGAAGATCTGAATTCAAATCCTGCCTTAAACATTTATTGCGTGACCCTGGACAAATCACTTAACCTCTTTCTGCCTCAGTCTCCTCATCAGTAAAATGAGAGTGATAATAGTAACTGCCTCCCAGTTGTTGAATCAAATGAGATAAAATGAAAGAATACATCAAAATGCTTTGCAAAATGGTTAAATTACCAGGGTGTCCTTAAAGATATTTATAATCTTCTAGTCTCTTTATGCCTCACTCCCATCCTCATCTTTGCTCTTTTAACAGACTTGGAAATGGATTGTGGGTCCTATGTTCCTGTATCTTTGTGAGAGATTGGTGCGGTTTTGGAGGTCACAGCAGAAGGTTGTCATCACTAAGGTAATCTCTGAGATATTTTAAAGTCTTTTGGTAATTGTTTCTAAAACATTTGGAACATGAGTGGTCAGAACATCTTAAGGGCATTGTTGCCATATCCATCCATGTGTTCTGTATTATCTGCCCCTGACTTTTAGTTACTTATTCTGTTTTGGTAGTTTTCAGGACATTTAATGACACAGATCTAAAGAGTAGACCTACAGTTCATCTGGGTACAGTTGCTTGATGATCAAATATAAAGGACATAGGAAATCCTCCTTCCCCTGTCTTCTGCTGTTGCCAAATTGAATTTTTGAAGAAATAAAGCAGAGCATAATAGACTTGTTATCTGGCATCCTGTTAATTGTAACCCTTCTCCCTAGCACCAAGCACTTGTCTGTGACTATAGTTGCAAAATTGCAACAATGAAAATCTATTTTCCATTTTCAGAGTTCCAAAAATTCACTTTTGGGTTTCATAATGAAATCTCATCATTCTTAGAGAGAAAAGAATAGCTATTTTTTAGTTGCAATTCATTTCTGAAATGAATTCTGACAATGTAACCATGTAAGGAAGAGAATTATATCAATTTTTTAGATTATTATGAATCATATATTCATTTTATTCATTTCATGTGGGTTAGAATAAAATTTGTTCTATTCCTCTTATTATGTGATTATGCATTATTATGTTGAATGCTTAGATAGGATCTTGAACCCTTTTACCCACATCTGAAGACAACTAGACAAGAACTTGGTTGTGATGTTCCCAGAGCAATCTCTGGGTGGGGGCAAAGTGACCTAAAACAATCATTTAGAGAACTATCTCCCAAGATAGAATCTAGATCACATGAAGCTATGCTTTACCCATTTATGTCAGAGTATTTAACTTTCTTAAAACAGAAGTATTAGGGGCAGCTAGGTGGTGCAGTGGATAGAACACCAGCCTTGGAGTTAGGAGGACCTTAATTCAAATTTGATCTCAGACACTTAATAATTACCTAGTAGTATGTTGTTGGGCAAATCACTTAACCCCATTGCCTTATTTAAAACATAGAAGTATTAATACTAGCAAGTTATTTTACACTGACTAAATAGCCTTTCACTCTTACAAATTTCAACATTTATATTTCTTTTTACTAATTGTTGGTAGAATGAGAGGACTTTTGAATCATCAAAGAAAGACTTACTGTTTCTATTAAGCATGTTGTATTTTATTCTGGTTCTTTGAAAAATAACTATCTCTTTATGAGTATAGTGTATAAATGGTATGTCTTTATTAATCAGAATATTTGGTTAATTGAGCACAATATCCAGATCATGATAGACAAATATATATATACATATATATGTATATGTATATGTACATATATGCATAATATATATGTGTGTTCCATGAAGTCTGCCTTTTAAATTCAGTTCTGCTTGATAAATAAGCCCAAGGAAATTTATAGCATTCCCCTCCCCAACACATACACAGCTATATTCTGCAAGTTGTATTATTCCCTTATTAATTTAGATTAGCATAAAGTAAAATTTGTTCTTATTTTTTTTTTTGTTTTAGGTTTTTGCAAGGCAAATGGGGTTAAGTGGCTTGCCCAAGGCCTCACAGCTAGGTAATTTTTAAGTGTCTGAGGCTGGATTTGAACCCGGGTACTCCTGACTCCAGGGCCGGTGCTTTATCCACTGTGCCACCTAGCTGCCCCTGTTCTTATTTATTTTGGTCTTATCCAACACTTTGAAATACTTCTGGGATTTTCTTGGCTAAGAAACTGGAGGGGTTTGTCATTTTCTTCTCTTGCTCTTTTTTACAGATAAGGAACTAAGGTAACTAGGGTTAAGTGACTTACCCTGGGTCACCAGATTTAAACTTAGAAAGATGAGTCTTTCTGACTCCAGATGCACTCTATCCACTGTACCACCTAGCTGCACCTGAAAGCAACAAAACTGAACCTTATCATCTCAGTTCTTTATAGAGATGCTTCACTGGGTTGTGATTTAATGTTATGCCTTGAGCCTTTATAAAAGACTATTAAAAGAATCATACAATCAAATGTATTTCTCTATCTTACTTTTGAGATTAGGATTTAGCTCATCTTTGCCACTAAGAGTCATTTCTTTCCTTCTAAGGGTTTTCTCTAAAGTTAAATTATTTACAAGATCCTTTCCAACCATAACATTCTCTTTATCTAAGATGTTGTCCACTCTGCTACCTGATGTCCTTCATATAAGTTCTCATATTTTATCACTACAAATGAATTTAGGTACTTTATTTTTCCTAACAGAAACTCTATAAGGGGGCAGCTAGGTGGCGCAGTGTATAGAGTACCGGCCTTGGAGTCAGGAGTACCCGAGTTCAAATCCGACCTCAGACACTAAATAATTACCTAGCTGTGTGGCCTTGGGCAAGCCACTTAACCCCATTGCCTTGCAAAAAAAAAGAAGAAAGAAAGAAAGAAATACTCTACAAGACAGAATGTCTTCCCCTCCCCCCTACAAGACAGAATGTCTTCCCCTCCCCCCAACCTTTTTTTTCTGTCCTATCTACAGTAAAAAAACAAAACAAAACAAAACAAAGTTCAGTGCCCAGTTGAACTGGGCAAATACAGCTAATGTGTGATGGACATAAGTTCATATATTTTTATTCATTCATTCAAGGCATAAAATCCTCTGGAAGTAATTTTGTAACCCAGCTTCATTCATTCATTCAAGAAGCATTTGTTGAATACTATGTGCTGAATTGAGTACTGGGGCAAATGAAACAATCCCTGTCTGCAAGGAGTTTACATTCCATTTATTCACACAGGTGGTCACTCATCCTTTCAAAACCATTGAACTACAGATGAAGAAAAAGGGTTTTAAGATGGAGGTGGGACAATATATTTTTGTCAAATGCCCCAAATTGTCAAATTTAGAATGGCACCCTTTCACACTGACCTCAGCCCCTGAGGAAGACTTCTTCAGTATTCATATCCGTATAGTTGGGGACTGGACAGAAGGTCTTTTTAAAGCTTGTGGATGTGACAAGACAGAATTTCAGGAAGCCTGGAAATTACCCAAGTAAGTATAAAGCTCATACTATAAGGAAAACCTGTCAAAGAAAAGTAAAATTTTAAAAAACCACTGATTTTGAGCAAATGTCATATCTCCTCCCTAACTCTTAGGACCTTTGACTCTAGACTTTGTTGCTATGAAGAGATTCTTCAGTAAATATTGAAGTATCTATGTGTCCTCTGCCTCCTTTTGTGTGGATATATTTTTGTAAACTTTTTGTGTATATAATTTTAATATATTTTCATTTAATTAATTAAATATTTCCCAATTACAAGTAAAAAATTAATATTCATTTTTAGAAATTTGGATTTTCAAATTCTCTCCCTCATTGCTTTCCTCTCCCACCCCTTGAGAAGACAAGCAGTATGATATTTATTTTATATGTGAAGTCTATATATATAAACCTATTTCTGTATTAGCTACATTGCAAAAGAAAATACTGTGTGTATGTATGCTTATGTTTTGTGTGAGGTATGAAAATATTTGATGTTTACTTTTACTATCAAAAGTCCTCATTTTACTCTGCAGAAAAGATTTTTAGGCTCATAAAATCTGGAGCATAAAAATCAGAAAGGGACTTCAGTCATATCCTACTTAGTTGTCTTTATTTTAGGAGGAAACTGAGGCTTAGAGAGATGAACTACTACTAACTTATCTATGGTCCTAAGGATAGCACATAACAATAACTCACACTTATAGAATGTGTTTATGGATTTTTTTCAGAATGTCTTTAAATTTAACAGGAGCAAGATGAACATGCTAAACTGTTCACACTGAGTAGATAAAATTAGAGAGAGAGAGAGAGAGAGAGAGAGAGAGAGAGAGAGATTCATTTTCTATACTGAGAAGTGCTTAAAATTGATTGAAATTTTCCTTGACTTTTGAAACCAGAGCTGCTAATAATTTAGTTATTCAAAAACTCTAATCATTAGATTCCAATTGAACCAATAGTTCTTTTGTGGAAATTAATGTGTCTTACTTTCTCACATTTATTTGATTTATTTCACTTACTCCAAACATGAATACTACCTCATTATGGTTGTGTCCAACTCCATAGGGTGGCAGTAGATGGACCCTTTGGCACTGCTAGTGAGGATGTATTCAGCTATGAAGTAGTTATGCTGGTGGGAGCTGGTATTGGAGTCACACCATTTGCGTCTATTCTCAAGTCTGTCTGGTACAAATACTGCAATGATTCAACCAGACTAAAACTCAAAAAGGTAAGTCCTCTCTTATGAAATGATAATCTTATCTTTAACAACATTTATATATATATACGTAAAACACATTTTCCTCTCCCCTTAATAGTTAGCCATTTGGGGGGGGGGGTCTTTTTAAACTTAAAAAAAGAGAAAAAACACAGTTCCATAAAACTAATCAATATTTCAATATCTGACAATATATAAATTATTCCATATCCATAGTTCCCCACTTCTGCAGTGAGAGGAAAGCACATATTTCTCAATTCTTATCTAAGGTCAAGCTTTAATAATTATTCAGCTTTTAGTGAATGTTTTTCTTTAAAACTGGGAGGCAGTGCTCTTTCCATTTAGATTGTCATAATCATGTACATTGTTTCCCTAGTCTGTTTCCTTCCTTCTGTATGTCTACTCATAGTTCTCTCAATTATTTATATTACTTGTTTCTTGTGATAAAATAATATCCCATTTGATTACTTGTCACAATTTGTTTCCCCAACTGATAGGTCTCAATTTTAAGAAGTCCTGTGATGGCTATCATTTCTTTTACACCTAGGAAAAAATCTAGGGAGAATAAAAATGAGAGGACTATAGACAGGGATATATAATACATGCATATGTATTTATATGTTTATATAAATACAAATGTATGTAAAATGACTTGTTAATAGTTATGTTCTTCCCAGTGTTACTAAAAAAATGAAAGATGACTATTTTCTATTATATTTACTTTCCATCTTCAATAATAGTTATAGTTACAATCATCTTTACTGAATCCATAAACCAATGTGCTCACTCCTTAAGAAGGAGAATCCTAAGGAGTGCTTTTACTTGGGGGCCACTCCTGCTGCTACTCTTTTCTATGTATAGGCTAAAAGAAGAGAACATGATTGCATACATTTACTCATATGTGGATCTGTTGAGTGGTCTCTCCTCTATTCCCAATCCCCAGTAAAATTAATCCTAGAAGGTGGGACTTTGTTTACCCAGCAAGCATAATGCCTGGGAGAGAAATTTTTTGGGGGATAGCAGTTGATGCAAATAAAAAGAAGATTTTTGTGCAAGTTAAATATTTCTCATAGGTCTACATTTGAACTCAGAGGAAAATCAGTTAGTCGCTGTCAATTTCATTCTTCTATTTTTACCTCCAATTTTTTGGTAAGAATGAAGAGTTAGGGAAAAAAAGGATTTTTTTCTGGTGACTTACTAACTCCTAGGCCTAGCAACCAAAAAATTAAACTTATTTGTAAATATGTATTCTTATGAAAAGCAGATTTATGAAAGGAGGAAGGATGTTTAGAAGACAGTGGGGATCATGGGAGGGGAAGGGGAAATTATTAAATGAAAGAGGATACAGTGTAAAAATAGTCATATGAAAATTTGCTGGATCTTATAGTTTTCTAAAGGCTTTAAAAATAATAAATAATAACCATCTCTGAGCAATCCCTTTCCCACCCATTGAATATTCGTTGCAACAAAGGAAAACGTATTTGGCAGCATTCCACATCCATGGTCCCTCACCTCTCTACCAAGAGGAAGGCTATGTATTTCATAATCTATTCTCTTTTTTTTGAATTTTATAGTTTTCCCCCAATCTTACTTCCCTCCCCCACCCCCCACAGAAGGCAGTCTGATAGTCCTTTACATTGTTTCCATGCTGTACATTGATCAAAATTGAATGTGTTGAGAGAGAAATCATATCCTTAAGGAAAAAATTTAAAAGAGATAGCAAAATTACATGATAAGATAACTTTTTTAAAAATTAAAGTTAATAGTCTTTGGTCTTTCTTTTAACTCTACAATTTTTTCTTTGGCTATAGATAGTATTTTCCATTGCAGATACCCTAAAATTATTCCTGATTATTGCACTGATGAAATGAGCAAATCTATTAAGATTGATCATAAACCTCACATTGCTGTTATGGTGTACAATGTTCTTCTGGTTCTGCTCATCTCACTCACTATCAGTTCATGCAAATCCTTCCAGACTTCTCCAAATTCCCATCACTTCTGGGTTTCTAATAGAACAATAATGTACCATAATGTACATATACTACAATTTGTTCAACCATTTCCCAGTTGATGGACATTCACTTAATTTCCAATTCTTTGCCACTACAAACAGAGCTGCTCTATCACAAACAGAGTTGCTGTATAATCTATTCTTAAAACCAATAGAGGCCATTGCCATTTGTCTGAATTCAACTTATGTTTTAATATTTTCATCACAGTGTTGTCACCACTGTTTATTTTTTATTGTTTCTACTTTGTTGTGGATAACTTCATAAAAATTTCATTGAATTCTTGATATTTATCATTTCTTATGATATAATATTTATATTCTTTTTTCCTGGTTTTTGCAAGGCAATAGGGTGAAGTGACTTGCCCCAGGTTACAGAGCTAGATAATTATTAAGTGTCTGAGGTCATGTTTGAACTCAGATCCTCCTGACTCCAAGACTGGTGCTCTATCCACTGCACCACCTAGCGGCTCCTATTTATTTTCTTATTATAATTCGTTCGACCATTTCCCAATCCTTGGAAACCAACCTAAATTTTTTTTTAAACTGTTTATTTGCAAGACTGAAAAAATCCTTCTAAACTTCTTCATTGTAGTGCCAGATTTAACACTAAGAGAGATAAATATGAGCCAGATTATATTGTTTTCAAAGACTACAGCAAGTTGATTTTATAGAAACATGGCAGCCTCAAAGAAACTCTGGGTTTGGAGCCAAAGGACTTGAGTTTCTAGTGGGAATTTGGGCCAATCATTATACCTTTTGGGCCTCAGTTCATCTTCCATAAACTGTAAGGGCTCATAAAAAAACAGACTCAATAACCACAATAACACAAAAGCAAATAATTCTAAAAACCAACCAAAATCAGTCAAGCAAAATGGCCAATATTGGTTCTGGAAGATGAAACAAACTTCCCTCCTCAATTTAGAGTATCATTATGTGAAAGGGACTGAGGAAAGGGCTACGGTTGCCAAATGTTGCATATACTCTCAATTGATCATGTTGTTGGACAGTTTTACCAATGCTTTTCTTTGTTGCAAGAGAGATTTCTATGTGGTGGAAGCATAGCAGGAAATAGCTTTCTAGAAAACAAAAGTGGGGCAGCTAGGTGGCGCAGTGGATAAAGCACTGGCCCTGGGGTCAGGAGTACCTGAGTTCAAATCGGATCTCAGACACTTAATAATGACCTAGCTGTGTGGCCTTGGGCAAGCCACTTAACCCCATTTGCCTTGCAAAAAACAAAAAAACAAATCAAAACAAAAAACTAAAAAAAAATTTTAAAAATTAAAAAAAAAAATCCAAGTACCAGTAGAAAACAAAAAGGGACCAATAAATAAAACAAATAAAATAAAATAAACACGAGGGTTCTGAATTAAATCACAGAATTCCGTATCTGATGAGACCTCAGCAGTCACTATTTCAACTGGTACCTCAAAGAGAATTCCTTCTATAACATTCCTGACAAATGGTCATCCAACCTCAGCTTGAAGATCCCCAATGAGAGAGAGAGAGCCCAGGTCAGGCCTCAAGTTGCACAAATAAAGACTAATAGAAAGAATTGTGGAAGTTTGGGGGAAAGAAAGAAGAGAGGAGGAGAGAGACACAGACAGAAACTGAGAAAGAGAGACAGAGACAAAGACAGAGACAGAGGATTAAGACAGAGAGAACTGAGGCCCAAAGGGAAAAGGGAAAGGGGGAGGGGAGATTTAAGTTAAATATATAGAAAAACTTCTAAAAGTTGTAGCTATCAAGGTGAAATATATGGGAAGCCTCAGGAGGTAGTGGGTCCTCCCCCCTACACCCCCATGCTCCTCTTACTGCAAATCTTCAAGCAACAGCTTGATTGACACTTGATTCATGTTCTGTAGAGGACATTGTCATTCAGATCTCTTCCAACTCTGTGATTTATGATTAAATGACATGCTCCTGCAGGGAAGTGAACACTGGATTTAATCAGAAGACCTGGATTAAGTTCCTGTCTTTCTATTTGCTGCATATGTAACCTTTCTGGGTCTCAGTTTCCTCATCTCTAAAATTAGAGAACTGAACCAGATGACCTCTGACATCCCTTCTAGCTCTGAAGCTATGAACCTGAAGCAACTCATTCCATTTTTATGCAGTTCTGATTATTATCAAGTTATTCTTAACATCAAGTATAAATCTGCTTCTCTATTCTTTTTTAATCATTATTTTGAACTTAAAAAGGGACAAAACAAAATGCATTCCCATATGAGAAAAAGAGGATTATATAAGAAACTGTGAATCACCATTTCAGACCATGACTTTCTTTTTCTATGTTACTTTTAAAATGATCCTTATTGTGTTTCTTTCTGAACTTCTATTGTTTTCTGTCCTCTTAAAAAATGTCACAATGTTTTTTTTTTCCTTTAAGAATCACTATTGCTAACCTCATCATCCCTTTCTGGGCCCCTCCCACATAAGTTATCCAGTGAAAGGAAAGAAAAAAAGCTTGCAAAGTATAAACATAGTCAAACAAAATTAATCTCCCACAGTGGCCATGTGCAAAAATGTGGGTCTCTTCACTTTGTGTTCATTCCTCTTTGTTAGGAGGTGGGGAACATGCTTCTTCATTGGTCTTCTGAAGACTTGACTGGTCATTGCATTGATCAGAGTTCATAATCTTTTTTTTTCCACGATGCCATTGTCCTTGCACAAGTGCTTTTTCTGGTTTGCTCATTTCACTCTGTCAGTTAATAATAATATCTAAACCCTCTTTCATCATTTCTTACAACACAGTAATATCTCATGACATTCAAATGACACAATTCGTCCAACAATTCCTCAATTGTCTAACAGGCAAAAAATTTCTCTCCATCCCCTACCCCCAACCCCACCCCCTACTTAAATTCTAGATCTTTTCTCTTTTTCTTCCCTTCACTCTACTCTTGTCTCTTCTACTCTCCTTTTCCTTTTCTTTATTTTTTCCTCTTTTAAAAAACCCCAGAATCATGATTGTTTCGTCCCAAGGTTAACTCTCCTCATCACCACTTATCCAGTAACAGTTCTATGTTGATTTTTAATATATTTATTAGTCAAACTATATTCAATCTTTTTTTTCAAATGAGACTGAGGTTTCTTTGATATGTACTCCCTCCACCTCTTCCTCCTCGTTTGTATATTATTCTTCTAACACACCCCAATTATAAGAAGTAGCAAGTTCCACTCCCTTCTTCCTCTTTTCTATACTAATATATTCTTCCTTTTATCCTCCCTTCTCTTTCCTCTCTTAAAACTCTCAGAACAGAAGTGACTAATTCCTCATAACTTCCATTTTTTAAAAATTTAGCCCTCCCATTACTCCTTGAAGAAACTATTTGTTCAACAAATCCCCAAATGAAGACAAGATTGTGGAGGGACACTTCTTCTATCACATTACCATATTAGCCTTTCATCATTACACAGCTCCTTCCATTTATTTTAGCAAGTTTACTTTTCTATATTTCTCTGCACTTCAAGTGTGTATTTCAAAGTTTCTACTTCTCATCTTTTCATCAAATGCTTAAAAGTCCTTTCTCCATTAAAGATCTATTTTTTCCTTGTAGGATGATACTCAGTTTTGCAAGTTATTCTTGGTTGTAATTCTCTATATTTTGCTTCGAGGAATATAGTATTCAAAATCTGGAGGTTTTCTGTGATCTTGGCTATAGATTCTTGCTTCTTAAACTGTATTTTTTCCTTGGATATAGGAAATTTGGCTTTTGTCTATGATATTACTGGGACATTTACTTTTGGGGTTCCTTTTAGGAGGTGATCAGATAATTCTATCTTCACTTTATTTTCTGGTTCTAATAGGTCTAGGTAGTTTTCATGTATGATTTCTTGAAATATGGTATTCAGAATTTATCTTTAATCATGAATTTCTGGAATATTTTTAAATTATCTTTCCTTGACCTATTTTCTAGGTCACTTATTTTTTATATCACCCCTCATGTTTTCCCTTTTCAATCTTTTTCTTTTGTTCTAATATTTCTTATTGTCTTATAGAGCCATTGATTTCTCTTTGATTAATTTGAGTTTTCAGACGTTCCTTGGGCATACTTCTGGCCATATCCCATCCCCAGAATTCATAGACCTCTGTCTCTTTGTGTCAACCTAGGCTGAAAAAAAAAAGATTCACTCAAGAAAAAGTGTTTTTTTTTAAATTTCCCCATAAGATCTTTGCTTCATTTATTGTCTAGATTGTTTGGAGGTGTTTATAGGGGAGCTGGGCCACACTACTTCTTTCTATTCCATCATCGGATTTTACCTCCCTAGACTTTTTCTCCTAAACTACTTATTTTCTTTCCAATTCTGTCCTTAAGAGTTTTTAGCTCATTTTATAAACTTCTTATTTCATTTTTTCTCAGCATTTGTTTAGTTCTGGTATGAAACACATTTTTCCCCTTTGATGTTCTACTTGTTAGAGGATTTTAGTTGGTATATCTGGTACTATTTGGTGTTTCCTTTGCTTTACTTGTCTCTCCAACTTAAGATTCTGAAGTGAAATTTTGTGCCAGCATTAGTCTTCTCTCTCTCCCTTTTTTATGATTTTTAAAGAAAGTGAGAAAATTATACTTCAATTTGCACTTAAGTTCATTAAGTTCTTTAATTGCCCAATTTTCCTTTTGAAGGATTGTACTCAGTTTTCCTGTGTAGATTTTTATTGTAATCCTAGTTTCATTTGCCTTCAAGAATATCATTTTCCAAGCTCTCCACTCCTTTAATATAGAAGTTACTAAATTTTTTGTGATCCTGACTGTGGCTTCATGATATTTGAATTGTTTCTTTCTGGCTGCTTGAAATATTCCTCCTTAACCTGTGATTTCTGGAATTTGCCCCTAATATTCCTGGGAGTTTCCATTAGAGAATCTCTTTCAGGAGATGACCAGCATATTCCTTTGTGAAAGGTCAAAAGGTAAACACTTGGTTAAAAAGAAGATGGCACAATAAATGGAAGTAAATACAAAGCTGCTTATTGAAGGAAGGAATGGCTGGAGAGCAAGGTTTTTTTTAATAGGGTATTGGCTATAGGAGGCAAGGTGGTATGGTTTCTCTAAGGAATGGAAGCCATTAAGGTCTCCTTGGAGGATATATTTTGTTTGGGGTTTCACCAAGGTGATATTGTGTGTTGTTTGGAGTTTCTATGGAGGTTAGGGTTAATGTCCTAAGGAAAGGATAATCAATGGGTCTTTATTGGACAACAATGAAACTTGAGCCTGGATTCTGATTTCTATTTTTATCTAGTTTTCCTTTATAATTTCTTAAAATTTGATGTCTAGACTCTTTTTTTTTCAGATAATACAATAATTCCTAAATATTATTTCTCTTCAATCTGTTTTCCAGATCAGTTGTTTTTCTGATGAAATGTTTGACATTCTTCTATTTTTTATTTTGTTTATTTTGTTTTATTGTTTCTTGGAGTCTCACAGTATCATTAGCTTCTTATTATCCATTTCCAATTTTTAAGGTATTTCTTTTCTTCAGTAAAATTTTGTACATCTTTCCATTTGGTAATTTCTGCTTTTTAAGGAGTTCTAATCTTCAGTGAATTTTTATACTTCTTTTACCTTTAGACCAATTCTATTTTTGAAGGTGTTATTTTCTTCAGTATTTTTGTACCTTTTTTACTAAACTTTTAATTCTCTTTTCATAATTTTTTTGTACTCTCATTTCTTTTCCCAATATTCTCTAACAGTCTTATCTTTCTTTAATACTTCCAGATATTCTTATTGAACTTGAGTACAATTAGTATTTTTCCTTGAGGTTTTGGTTATATCTGATTTTTTATTGTTATCTTCTGAGTTTGTGTCTTGATCTTCCCTGCCACTCTAGTAGAATTTTATGGTCAAGTTCTTTTTTGTTATTTTTGCTGTTGTTGTTCATTTTTCCTATTTCTCGACTTTTTTTGAACTTTATGTTAAAGTTGAGTTCTGTTCACCTGGGGATAAGCAAGCATTATTCTAAACTTCAGGGTTTTTGGTGCTTCTCCTTTAGAGCTAGTTGTGGGAGTCTGCAAGTGATGCTTCCAAGGGAATGTGATCTAGGAAGATCTATGATCACTGCTCCCTTTGTCTATGCTCTAAGGTTTATCGAGGTTTTATCACTTTTCTGCAGTTGTTAAGTGTTGGTGCTCTTCTAGGTCTTGGAACTGTGCCCTCCTGCAACCACAAAGAGTAGTGCTCCTCTCTACCTTGGAACTGAATCCTTAGTCTCTACTCCCTTGTGAATGACTACAAATACTCCTTTACACCCTGGAGCTGAGTTGTCAATCAGTGCCAGTAACAAAGGGTCCCCTATCATCTCTTTCTGACCAGTTGTCTGACCCCCAGACTTCCCTGGGAAGAGATCTCCTGAAATTGCTACTGCTCCCACTAGTGCAGCCACCTTCAATGCCCAGCACTAGTGCTGCCACTACCTATACTTCAAAACAGTCTTCATCCCAGTGTCACAGACCTTTCCTCTCAACATTCTAAGTTGTCTTCAGCTGAAAAAATGTCCCACCATGACCTTTTGTTCATTCTGACACTCCAGAATTTAATTTGAGGTATTATTTTAAAGATTTTTAGACTTGATATTTTTAAACTTGAGAAAGTTTGACTGAGTTGCTACCATTTTGACCCTTTTCCCCCACCCCACCCTCCATTCACTTTTAAATAATTTGGTCAGCCTAACCTGATCTCATCATGGGTCATTTGAGTTCTAGTAATGATTTCTATTTCCCAGAGACAAATCCATTTGACTGAGTTCTGGATCTGTCATATCAAGATATAATGTTAGTGGCCTCAGAATACCTGAGTCTGGGCTATCCAGTTGTGAGTATTGCAGCAACACTGAAGTGGTTAGCACCAAACTGATCACTGCCTGCTGCCACTCTCTGGGGCTTTCAAGATTCTTGTAGGACTTCCTAACCATCCTGAAACTTTCTCAGGAGAACCCACCATTTTTGCTACTTCTAAACACATGACTTTCCTATGTTCTTTCTCTGATGTTGGAAAGGTCCTTAATCCTATTGTGCAGTTAGGGACTGGAAGAAGCCACTTACTAGTTTCTCATTGAATGTCCTGAGCATTATTCAAACTAGTAGGAAATTGAAGGTTTTTACTAAGGCAAGATATGTGGGAATCATGTGACCTGCCTTTGGTTTGAGCAACCATGCTGTGAGGTAGTCTAGAAGGCAGCTCTATTTCTTTCTAATTTTCTCCCATTGCTCTTAGTTCTCCCCTTTGGAGCCAAGAAAGGTAAAACTAGATCTTCTAAAATATCTGAAGACTCTCCAGGCTCAATATCCCTAGGTACTTCAATATGATCTCATATTCTAGGCTCTTCTCTCCCTTTAGCATATTGGTCAGTCAGTAAACAAACATTTGCCAGGCACTGGAGAGATAGACAAAGGTCAAAGGCAACTTCAGACCTCAAGGAACTCACTATCTAAAGGGTCAAAGGACATGCAAACAATTATGCACAAAGAAATAGAGATTAGAGATAGAAGTTAAATTAGAGATAATTAAACTGAGGCCATATTAGCACTGGAGGAGGATAGGGCAAGGGATTGTAATTAGGAACTTGAAGTAAACCAGGGAGGCCAAGAGATGACATACCAGGAATGTAGTAAAATACCCAGAGTTGGCAAATAGAGTACAAAAGCACCTTTGGATGGACTCCAATAATAATCTGATGGTGAGAAGTATCTGTGACCAAGGCCAATTTTGATAGGGTTATATCTTCCCTTATAATGTTTTGCCAGTAACCTAGTTTCTAATTTTGCTTGGCATCTAGATATAAGGGCTTCAAGGCAGAGCTGTCTTGAAGCATGTATTAGTTCTATTCCAGGCTCCCTGCTCCAAATTCCATTCAGTCCCTACCATTATGATAATTTAAACCCCTTTCTTTCTTTGGTTTCTAAACCCAATCTGATTCTGGGAAATGAAAATATCAGAAACCTTAGAACATAATTGGATGTCTCACCATGAAGTCAGTTTTGCTCCTGGTCCTGGCCCAATCTTATATCCCTAGTAACTGAGAGTCTCGTCTTCCCCCCCCCCCCCCACCAGCTCCCCAAGCCTGAGGCACTGCCTGGTTCCCTGATCTATATCCCAAATCTTCACAGGATTGGGCTGCTCACTATGAATTCCATCCTAGACTCTGTAGCTGGATTTCTTCCATCATCTGCCTGACTTCTCTGAAATCAGCTGCTATCCTGCCTGGACCTCTGTCCAGCCTCCTCCAGCCACTCATTCACTACATCTCCCTGAGGCTTATCTGCCTAGGTGTGTCTGTATTGCTTGGAGCTGGACCCATCACCAATTGTCTGCTCTGTCTTATTTATTTGATCCAGTCTCTCTAAGATCCCTTCCAGTTCTAAAGTATATGATTCTAGAGTGTACAGTTCCAGATATCCTGGACCATGAAGTTCTTGAGATGACAAATGGCAGAATGTGATTATCTGTCTTCTCTTCCCAGATCTATTTTTACTGGCTGTGTCGAGATACACATGCCTTTGAATGGTTTGCAGATCTACTACAGTTACTAGAGACCCAAATGCAGGAGAAAAACAATGCTGATTTTCTCAGCTACAACATCTACCTTACTGGCTGGGATGAAACTCAGGTAACAACAAAAAAAGTGAAGGGGGTCTTGTGTCTCTCTTCCAAAGTGTCCAAACTGTCCTTCTATCCTGTAATGTCTATTGGAAATCCTTTAGGAAGATGGATCATCAGGAATTGACCTATCCATCCATTCTATCTTAGTGCTTACCCCTGGTGGACTTTAAGACATCATGAGCAGGCTGGAATTCTCTATGGAAAGCTCTATTTATGAAGTAGAACAAACCCTACTAACAACTAATGATACTACTACTACTACTACTACTACTAATAATAATAATAATAATAATAATAACAATAATTAAAATTTATATAACATTTTATTGTTTTCAAAGCCCTTTACATTTTCAGGGTGAACCAAAAGTTCTCATGTAGTTTTAAGATTTAGTTGGAATTATTGTATTATTTGATGCTCAGAACAACCCTGGAGTAAGCGTTATTATTATCCCTCTGTTATAGAGGAGGAAACTGAGACACAGAGTTTAAATGAATTTTTGAGGATCAATTAGCTAAAGTATATGAGCCTGGATTCAAACTCACAGCTTCCTGACTCTAAGTTCAGAGCTCTAGTCCTTGTACTACCTAGCTACCTACTGATAGCCTCTAAAGTCTCATACCACCACATTTTGTATTTTTACTCTTTATTTTCCTGATAAACTATAAGCTCTTTGAGGGCAGTGTACATGAAATTCATTATCTCCTCCAGCAGAAGTCCTTAGGAAATATTTTCTGTTATTAATTGGACACTGAGCTCTACAATGTAATACTCATTCCTGGAGTCATTGAATGATGGAATATTAGCATCAAAAGGGAGCTTAGAGATCCTTCAATTCACTTTTTTGCATTATGGACCCCTTTGGCAAAATAGTGAAGCTGATGCACTCAAAATGCTTGTTCCATACATTTAAAATTTGAATATGAAGGAAATGATAAATTAAAGGAAAATTAAAATCAGTTAGAAGTTAGTGAAAATATGTAATTTTTTTCTTATCCAAATTCACAGATCCTTTGAAATCCATTCACAGAGCCTTTGGGATTGTAGAGTCCCTAAATGAAGAAGCCTTGATTTAGCTGAGTTCTTTAAGAAGGAAATTATGCACCAGTGTCACACAGGAAGCCACTGAGAACTGGGGTTCAAACCCTGGGACTTCTCCCTCCTAGTACAATTTTCTTTATAACATATTACCTCAGATTGGCCTATTTGCCCTCAAGAAAGTTAGCAAATGTTTACTTCTTTCCCCCTATTTCATCGTGGATGGTTTAAACTGTCACCCTAAGAGTTGGTTTTAACCTCAAACCTTGGGCAACATCTTAATTTCCTAGATAGGAGCTTTCTTCAAGCCTGTATAGTCTGAGAGGGAATGGTATTCAGACTACCAACCTTAAGCTCTATGTCACCCCTTCTCATGTAATCCACAGCTCTCTGGGACCACCAGTTTGGGATTTAGAATATTAAATTTCTTGGGCTTACTCCCCCTTGGAGTCTTTTAGCTTTTTTAGCTAATTGTGGTCAGGAAAGTCCAGTCTTGCCACAGATACTTACTAGCTATATGACTTGGGCTTCATACTTAATTTTTCTCAGTCTCATTTTACTCCTCAGTAAATAAGAATAATAAAAAAGATTTGTCTCCCAGGGTTGTTGTTAAGATCAAATGAGTTAATATATGTAAAGAACTTGTAAAGTTTAAAAAGAGATAGTTCACATATATAAATATACATATACACATATGTATATATGCAAATACATGCATATATATAAATATACACATAATACATAGATAAATACACACATGCATATATGCTGTCTTTTATTATTTGACTAGGCTTTTATAATTGAGTGTACTGCTACTAATCTTGAACAAGGCAATTCAAAACGCCTACTTCTATAAATTAAAAAAATCATGGATAAAAATGAAGTCATAAAAAAATTTCTATAATATGCAAGGGTGTTGTTGCTCAATTGTGCCTTACTCTTCAGAATCCACTTGGGATTTTCTTGGCAAAAATATTGGTTTGTCATTTCTTTCTCCAGCCCATTTTTACAGATGAAAAAACTGAGGCAAACAGGATTAAATGACTTGTCCAGGGTCAAACACCTAATAAATATCAAGGCTGAACTTGAATTTGGGTCTATACTGACCCCCAGACCCAGTTCCCTATCCACTGTGCCACCTATTGCCCTAATATGCAAGGGTATTCTGTTGAAATAAAGACAAATTTATGAAAATCTAATATGATTATCTGAATTGAAAATTATTTTTTGTTTTTAAAAATAATTACCTCAAATTTATTTCTTAAATTGAGTAAGGTCCCCAGTCCTAATTCACTTAAAATATGATTTAATTTTTAAAAATAAATTTACTTGCAACTATATCTGTTGAATTAATAGAGGTGCTCCCATAATTGGGATCAGAGGAATAAAACATATTACAATGAGGGCAAAAAGAAAAACTTTCTTGTTTTTCTTTTTAAAAATGAATTATTTTCTAATTTTATGTAACTCATAGAATTACAAAGAATTCTAGGTCTTTAATAGTTCTTCAAAAGTAGGAGGGAGGAAAGGAAATAAGACTAGAGTGAGAGAAATATAATCATGTCAGGACAAATTTTTTTCATATTCTTGCAGCATTAAATTTTTTTTTCTTATAGGCCACTCACTTTACCGTGCACCATGATGAAGAGAAGGATGTGATAACAGGCTTGAAACAAAAGACTTTGTATGGAAGACCCAACTGGGAAACTGAGTTCAAAACAATTGCAAGTCAACATCCAAAGTAAGACATCAAAATCTGAAATTATAGAATAGAGGGAAATTTTTCTATTAGAATTCAGGAATTCAGTATTCCCTGTGTTATTATATGACAGATCCAAACTTGGACACTGTTGCTTCCAAATATCAGATAAGTTTGGAGGAAAGAGTTCCCCCTTTGACAACAAAATATTTAGGTGAACTATTCTGTAGATTGGGAAATAAGAAGAACTCTAGGATAGGAAAGGCATCCAATACTTTCCAAAAGTCCAAAGATATACTTTCTTTGAATTAAAGCTCTCAGGTAATAAGTTGTTACTGAGGAAAATGACTGCTAGAGTCAAGGATGCAGTCTAGATCTTTGTTCTTTATGAGAGTGAATACCCTCCATATATGGACTATCATTTACTAAATGAGTGCTCTTGGTCATGGTCAGTGAGAAAGAATGAGGATTAACCACCATCATTAGCATAGGAGAAGTAACTGAAAATACATGCCATACTGATGATGGGGTAGCAGGTTTATCTTATAGATGTATAGAGTCCTGGGACCATGAAAGCATAAAGGTGAGTCCCATTTGTTAGAACACAGTTGATCCAAGTGATCCTGAGTTGCCCCTGGGCATTAGATAGTGCTTATACTTTCAAAAATTGATTGCTACACTGCATTTCTTGAAGTTCCAGTTTCTAGGTATTATAGATTAAATGGGGATGGGTTGGTGCAAAATGAGGAAGCTCTGCAGATTCACAAAGCAACCACTATTTCCTAATAGAGGATATTTTGACCTAATTTCTACTTTTATATCATTATATACTCCTAAAATTATTAATCTATCTCTGTCAATAGGGTTGAGCTAACTCCAGGGAAAAATCCAATTCATGCTCCCTATTTGGGTTTATCCAAAGGAAAGACCAATTCACTTTCCCTACATGAAAGAACTCTTGGGGAATGAGAGAAGGAATTACAGTGTTTTGTCACTGGAGGGAAAAATCTGTTGAAGGACTTGGTATTGTGGGAATTAAATCAGAAGCAGTATAACTCTTTTTTGGTGCAAACCAATAGTGTCTCCTTAATATTGGAATTTTTTTTTTCTTTCCTTTCCTAGTACCAGGATAGGTGTGTTCCTCTGTGGTCCTGAAGCTTTGGCTGAAACCCTCAACAAGCAAAGCATTGCCAACTCTGATGCTGGTCCTCGAGGAGTGCATTTCATTTTCAACAAAGAAAATTTCTAACTCCTACTCCATCAGGAAATGTGGACATGAATTTTCTGCCCAGTCAAACAAATGTTGATTATTAATAGAAGCAAATGACAAATAAGAGAAGCCTTTACAGCTTTTATTTTCTCCTTATGTGGGGATCATTTATGAATTAGCATCTATCTTTAACCAACAAAGAAGAAAACCAGTTCATTCATTTTCCTTTTGCTTATTGTATATTATTTTGGTGACTCCAACATAATACACAAGTAAACTGACCAAGAATTTAGTAATCAATGATTCAAGGAGGTTAAAAGTTGAGTGTGCTCTAGATTGCTAATAGAGCAGCCCAAATTTATTAATCAGAAATATTTCCAAGAAAAGGTTTAGTTCAGGCATATTAAAATGAGGAAAAATCATTTAAATTGAAAATTCTTTCAAAAATATTCCCATAATATTCCCCAAATGGCAACTAGCTGGCCCAGTGAATAGAGATCTGGGCCTTGAGTTAGAAAAATCTGAGTGTAAAATTCACCTCAGACACTTGTCAGCTGTGAGACCCTGGGCAAGTCACTTTACCACTTTCTGCCTCAGTTTAACTGTAAAATGAGAACAATAATAGCACCCAGGTCACATATTTTTAGTGAGGATGAAATGAGATATTATTTGAAAAGTGTTTAACACAGAACCTGTGGGAGCTATAAGCAAGGCTTATTCCCTCGCCTTTCCCTACTTTTAATGGAATACTGAGGAAGACCTGAGTTCAAATCTTGCCTCAGACACTGGCTGTATGACCTTGATGAAGTATCTTAACCCTTATCAGTCTCAGTTCCCTAATCAATAAGATGGGTATAATAATAGCACCTACCTCCACAGGATTATTATGAAGATCAAATGAGAAAACATGTAAAATATTGTACAAATTCTACCTGTTTATTTTGTTCCTTGTTTAGACCAGAGGAGTTTCATCTTCCTGATTATAGCCTCTAGTCTAAGCGATTCCATCTGTTCTTAAATTTTAAGTATGCATTGACCATCAGGGACTAGTTCTACTAGCCCTTCACTTTCTTGGATTGCATGCACTAGCTAATGTGGAACAGTATTCTTAAGAGGAACTAGATTCTAGGAGCAGAACATGAGTGATTTTGCAATAGTTTAGCCTGAATCCTTCATCACAGTGCCTTATACACAACTAGGCAGAGGATCTTAAAATTGGGACAATGGGTGCTCAAATGCAGACCACAGTCCCTTAAACCTTCTGTAACTTAGTTGATAAATTTTTAGGGTAGTATTTAGAATTTAGTGACTTGCCCAGGATCATGTAGCTAGTAGATACCCCGTGAGGGACTTGAAGTCACTTTCTCAACTCCTAGCCCAGAACTCTAGCCACTACCCACACTTCCTCCATCTCTAATCTCGATCAAGCATTCAATAGATATTTGCTAATGATGATGATGAAGGTGGCCTACCTGTCTAAACTTCTGCAGTGTGATAGTGCAGATGGTCAAGACTTGTCTCCTCTGATCAAAGTTGATGAGTTTGATGGGAAGAATTACAATGAGTGAGTTATTTAATTAAACCATATGATTTAAAATCGCTCTCATGACCACTCCCTAAACTTTTTTTAAGTGTATATAATGTCTATATGTCTACTTTGTCATTTTTATTTGACTTTATTACTGTCCTAAAATTTATAGTCCACAAGTTAAGGAGGCAGTTAGATGACACAGAGCAGAGAGTTCTGAACTTAGAGTCTGGAAGACCTGCCTCAAATCCTACCTTATAGGGACTGTTTTTGTCCTTTGGCAAGTCACTTAACCTCTGCCTGCCTCATCTTCTTCCTCTGCAAAAGGAGAATAATAATAACACCTCCTAATGTTATTGTGAGGATAAAATAAGTTAGTATTTGTAAAATGCTTTGCAAAATTTTAAATGTGGTATAAATGCTAGCTATTATTCAGTCAAGTCAATGAACATTTATTAAGTGTTCTCCATGAACTAAGAGCTAAAGATATAAAAGAGCAAAAGACAGTTCCAACTCTCAAGGAACTCACAGTCCAATATTAATAATTATTGTTGTAAATAACCTACCCCTAGATTTGAATAGGGCATATTTTTCCTTGATATTTCAAGGAAGAGTTATTAATTTGAGGTTCCTGTTCCTAGTGCTCATTTCTGGAGACAGAAAATGAACCTCTGGCCTCATTCTTTAAGTCAGGAAGGCGTTTAGAAGGGGAAAAGAAGGAAGGAATCAAAATTGGGAAAAACAGAGCAGGGAGGGGTAAATTCCAAAGGGAAGAGGAGAGAAAAGGAGATTGGAAAGACAATATATTTCTTGATTATGGAAAGAGCATTGGATTTCAAATCCCAGTTACACTACTCCCTAGCTATGTCTCATTGGATAAGTCACTAAACCTCTCTGGGCATTCGTTCCCTCCTGTAAAAGGACAGGCAGAGTTGGAATAGATAATCTCTAAATCCTTTTTTGTGATCCTATGAATTCTGAGAATAGAAAACTGTAAAAGAAAGAGAGGGAAAAGAAAAGTTCATTTACCTGTTCTCAGAAGGCTAATTAATGTTACATTCAAAGTTTTTGACTGACTTTGGAGAACTAAGTATGCATTTCAAATGACAAGACCTTGAATAAACTTGAAGGTTCCTTGATGAATTGATTTGCTGTTGTCATATTTGAAATTCTTCAATTCTACAAGAAATTTATGAAAAGTAGATTCTGATTAAGATATCATGGAAATTAATTAATAAAAATCTACATTTGTATTCCCTGCTATCCCTTAATCCCCCTCAGATTATAAACACTTGGTTTAAAACTTTTATCATCATCATTATTATTAATTTTTTTCAGTGAGTAAACATTTCCTCAATTAGGAATAAACTTCTCTCCCCTCCATTGGACAAAAATAAAAACAAAACTATTAAAACAAATACTCATAATCAAGAAAAACAAATTCCTTTGTTGAACTTGTCTAAAAATGTAGATCTCTTTTCTAGATATTTAGCCTTTCTACATATTCAACTCTTTGCAGTCATAATCAGACATCTCAAATCAGGAATAATAATTACATTGATCAGAGTTCTTAATTGTTTTCAAACTTTATTTTTATGCTTTTGTAATAATTCTGATTCTGCTCATTTTAGTCAGCATCAGTTCATATAAGTCTTCCCAGGTTTCTTCAAAGTTGTTCCATTTCATCATTTCTTATGGCACAACAGGCAGCTTACCTCGGTGGTGCAGTGGATAGTGCACTGACTTTGGAGTCAGGAGGACAGGAGTCCAAATGTGACCTCAGACACTTGATGCTAATTAACTATGTGACCTTGGGCAAGTCACTTAACTTGATTGCCTCCTATCCAGCAACATCTCCAGTCATCCTGACTCATATCTGGCCACTGGATCAGATGGCTCTGGGGGAGAAAGTGAGTCTGGTGACTTAGCATAGCAACCTCTCAATCAAAGCTAATTCACTTGCTTGTCATGCCCCTGATGTCATGGTCTTCTTTGAGAATGAAAGATAAACATTTTTACATGGCACAATAGTATTCTACAGTATTTTATTAATTCGTATATCATGCTTTGTTCAGTCATTCCCTAGCTGCTGGGCACTCCTTTTATTTCTAGTACATTGTGATTACAAAAAAAAAAGATTCAAATTTTTTTTGTTACTCTAACCTACATTAGGATACTCATCTGTGACATTTTTTTTAGGTTTTGCAAGGCAAATGGGGTTAAGTGGCTTGCCCAAGGCCACACAGCTAGGTAATTATTAAGTGTCTGACTCCAAGGCCAGTGCTTTATCCACTACGCCACGCAGCCACCCCATCTGAGATGTTTTTAAAATGTCTCATACCACTCTTCCTTTTATCTTAAAAAAAAAAAAGGAGTATCATAAGTATTCAAATACAGATTTTTCTTTAACTTGATGCAAGTTATACTTGAACTAGATGGAGCAGTGGATAAATGACAGGCCTGGAGACAGGAAAACTTATCTCTCTAAGTTCAAATCCTGCCTCATACACTTACTAGTTTTAAGACCCTGGACAAGACACTTTACCATATTTGCCTCAGTTTCCTCATCTATAAAGTGACCTGGGGAAGGAAATGGCAAACCATTCTAATATCTTTTCCAAGAAAACTCAAATGAGGTCACAAGAATTTTGACCAACAAAAATTATACAGAGGAAGTTAACCTCTAACCTGTTTTGCAGGAGTTTAATTGGACACGTTTTTTCTAACTAAAAAATCTGATTGGGTCAAACCATATCTAAAACACCAAGGTGTTGTTCCAGCTTGTTATTCTGCCTTCAGGCTAGATTCCCATAATAGATACTTGGAATTGGTCATTCCACTTTGCACATGATATCTAAGTTCTGGTTATCTATACAGGAACAGGATTCCATTGCAATTGAGTTAAAAGAGGAAACCATAATGAATGTAATTTGCAAATCCAAGCTTGCTTTCTTTCTTTTTCTTTAGCCTGTGATATAAAAGAAAAAATTTGTATTTGTCTGGTGGAGAATTTTCCTTTTGGTGGAAAATTCTAATGGGACTTAGTTAGTTATTTCTTATTGTTAAAACCCCAGAAAAAAAAATTCAGAAAACCTAGCATGTGATATTGCTTGTCTGCAAACAGTTAAGCATTTCTCTTCCCCTTTTGTCTTGCCCCCCCCATTTCCCTGCCAGTCATTTGCTTTTGCTTTTGAGTATTTAAAAGAAGAAAATTCATAAATGAAGGTATGTTGGTTCTTTAAAATAATGAAAGTCCTAGTATTCCATGTTTTTTTAAATATTGAATTAAATTTCAATCAGAATTTGAGATTCTTTTCCCTATCAGTTTTTGTTTTGTTTTGTGAATGTCAACAGAGATTCATTAAAATGTATATGAGACATTAAAGTCAAAGAACCATCTCTCTTTGTCACTGATATTGTTGTGAAGGGTTATGGTTGTCACTATCTCAGTGGGGTTGTGATTCTGTCAGAGTTGATGGATGAACTTAGAGCACTAAGACAAAAGACTGTCTTTTGAATGATGAGGAGTTTTTGTAAAGAATATTCTTTGAGAATTCCCTTAAGTATCACAAGTACAAGATGTGCCTTCCCATGTCTTTAGTACTTATGATGACTTCAGAGGCAAAAAATTGTCAGTACAGGTCCCTTTCTATAGTTTTGATACCTATGAAGCTTTCATTGACAATTTAGAGATTGTTTCAGTTTGTTTTTGTTGGTGCTGTTCAGTCATATTTGGTTCTCTGTGACTTCATTTAGGGTTTTCTCATCAATGATACTGAAGTGGTTTGCCCTTTACTTTTCCAGATTATTTTACAGATGAGGAAACTGAAGCAAACAGGGTTAAGTGACTTATCTAGGATCACATAGCTAGTAAGTGTCTAAGAGCAAATTTGAACTCAGGTCTATTTGATTCCAGGATCTGCTCATTTAAATTAGAAGTCAGTGAAAATGAAGATGTGATATTTTCTCCTACCAAGGTCATGAATCCCCTTGAAATTTATCTCCCAGATTAAAAACCCATGATTTAGAGCTAGATGGGACTCAAAGGCTATGTAATCCACCTCCCTCATTTTACAGATGAAGATAGGAAGGCCCAGGGAGATTAAATGATTTTTCCAAGGTCATATGAGTAGAAAGCATGGAAGACTCCAGGCCCTTAACTCAAAACCTTTAGACAGCCCTAAATTTCACCTTCTATATGTTCCACTAGACTCATTGAGAACTAAGTCAAAGAATATGCTTGCCCCTGTTTAGGAATTAAATAAGAAGTGTGCGTGTGTGTATGTGTGTGAGTTATGTAGTTCATACAATGAATCACCATGGTGGAGATAAAAGTGCATTATTTTACAAAGAGGTAAGAAAATAGCCAGAATATACAAAGCTCAAATTAGGACATTAACACTCAGAAGGATTATACAATTTTCCAAGGATTGGCCAAAGAATAAGAGGTCAAAATTAGGTCCTCTGACTCCAAATAAAGCATTCTTTTCAATTCATCAGGAAGCATCTGTAGCCATGTTAATCCAAGGATTCTCTGATTGGGGACACATTGTGTATCCATTATATGGCAGACTCTGGAATCACAAAGACAATATTAAATAGTCTCTATCCTACAGAGTTTGAATTCTGATGGCAAAGCAGCTGTGATATTTATGTCACCTCTCAATGAAAAGTCACTCTTATTCTTACTCTTATTCTTGACTTATAGCAGCATTGTCTCTAAGCTTCCCAGTCATGTAAATTGGGACATCAAATATAATTTCTTATAATTTATAAATGCATGCAATGAGTGAGTAGCAGTGGAAAGTGCATATTCATAGAGAATGCTTAGTGAGCCACATTCTCATAGATCCTGAGGTTAAACTTAGCTTAGGATCTTAAGGTCTTAACTGATCTGGCATAATTCAGTATTTCAATGATCTGTGACTGAGTTAGAGTGGATACTTAACTACTTTCAATGATACAAGCCCAAATTCTCCTTGACTTAGATGTCTTGCAAGAGTTTCTGTTTCCCCAGATTTTTAACATCTTGTAGCCAAGATAGTGTTAAAACTCTCATACTTCTTCAGTAAATCTGTGTCTCAAAAAAATTTGAATCTGAAGCTGTTAAAATTTGTAGTCTGCTTACAGAGACCTCAGAAAACCCATGGTCATCTCCCTATCATGACTTAGTTAATAAGCTGAATTTAAGCAGAAGCATCAGAGAGAATAAGTGAGTTCCCCCAAGATCATACAGCTATTCTGTATAAGAGGTTTTCAATTCTGGACTCATTACAAACTGCTGAAGATCATTTCTCATCTCAAAAGTCTTAGATAATAATATAAAGTTATAGAATGGTTTGTTTGTATTTATATCCACAGTCTGAGAGTAAAATTCTCAAAGATCAAAGAGTGTTAAGAAAGATACTTCTTCACCTCAGTAACTTTCATTGCGCTCTTTTAACAAAGACAAAGGGATACCCTTGCAACAGGAGGAACAGGGTTCGTCATAGGTGTTTATGAGAAATAATATTAAATAATATTAAATCCAGTAAGTGTGTTCTTTAAAAGAATAAAATTTAAAAATGGAAATAAGGCTGAAGCAAGATAGGGCCTGCCCCTTACTGCCTGCCCCTGATTTTTCTCTCTCTGCTCCTGTTATTGGAGTGAGAATCCAAATTCTCACAAAACACAGAGTCACACATGCCTCTCTGCTTGTCTGTTTGGAGAAAGGGTATGTCTCATTATCTAAGGTAAGTCTAAGCGCCCATCCTGGAGTTGGGAAGACCTGAATTCTAATCCAGCCTTAGAAACTGTGTGTGTGTCCTTGCACAAGTCACTTAAATTCTGTTTGCCTCAGTTTCTTTGACTGAAAATGGGGCTAAATATAGCACTGATGTATAGGATCAAATGAGTTAATATTTCTAAAAAGTACTTAGAACAATATCTGCTACATGGTAGGTAGTATACATTTTTTAAATTTCTTTCCTTTTCCTTTTTTTAATACAAGGACTGAATTCTACTTCTTGATCCTCCCTGGTTACCTTAATTTCCCAACTAAAATCCCACATTTTATAGGATGTCTTTCCCAATTCCTCTTAAAAATTCCTTCTCTGTGTTAATTCTTTCATATATATCCTGCATATAGCTTGTTTGTCATTAGACTGTAAGCTTCTTGAGAGATGGCCTTTGTCTTCTTTTGGTTTCCCCCAGTACTAAGCACAATGACCAATATACACTAGGTGCTTAATAAATGTTTATAGATAAACTGGGAATTGCAGACATTGACTGTTGCTGCCTCCTCTCCCTGTCTTCTCTCACCCCTTCTTCCTGCCCACCCACCCCTACACTGTTGCCACAAAACTATAGCTACTTCTTCGTTCTTTTCTCCTCAAGTGTCTCAAGAGAAAAATGCTTTTAAGAAAAGTACGGAAAAGAGGAGACAGAGCAGTTTGGAAGGAGAAAAGCTACCATCTTGTCTTGGAGATAATTCAAAATGATTCCCTCTTACAAATAGCAAACAGAAGTACAAAAGCTAAATGACCAGTATCCTAGGCTCACAGGATTATGGAGATGAAAGAAAATCTTGTTGAACCTGGCATTTTACAAATGAAGGAAGTGACACCTAGAGAAGTAGAAGTAGCAAGTCTGGAGGTCAAGAACTCTTCTGTGGAAGTGGAAGAAGAGATTCCAGCCAATAATACAGACAAAACAAAGGAAGTCAAGATGGTGTATGAGTCCAGTTTGGCAATGGATGTTCAGCAGAGAGAAAATGGGACACCTGTGATGGCAGCATGGGCCAAGTTGCTGGCAGATGCTCAGGCCAAGATGAAAGTAGCACCCCAACTCCAAGGATTTACCCTGGCAGAATCAGGAAATCTTGAGGAAGCTGTTGTACATTTTCCAAAGAAGACTACGTCTGATATAGATTCTTCAACACCTCAGAAATCTCAGAATGATGAGGTTCCTTCTATGCCCACCCCTCTGCCTCCACTGCATATCTTATCCCGAAATATTCTGCAGGTCTGGTGCCAGAGACTCAATATCAGTAAAAATGGAAGGAAGCACATTCTATACAAGAGACTTTTGGAGCATGTGTCACCTTCTAAACAAGACACTTCTAGCATAAAAGAAAAGACCCAGTGGTTAAAAATCAAAACACATTTTAAGTGAAGATGAAAGTCAAACAGTGGCCAAAGCAGCATACACAATGAAAAAAAAGAAAAAGAAAAGAGACACAACAAAGACTGCTCTTGTCCAGACAGCCAGCATGGCATCCTGGAGCAGATTTATGGCAACAGTGAAGTCCAAGGCTGTATGGCCCATGCCCATATCTTCTGAGTCTACTAGGTCTGAGCAATCAGATTTACCACGATGGTGTGTAGTACATGGTGAAGTTTTTCCAAACAATGTCTCTGGTTCAGCGCCTTTGAAGTTCCGTGATGGGCAAACCTGGGTGCCTGAAAATGATATATTGATCCCTCTCTTATTATTGCCTACCTGCTCTTTCCCACCCCCAGAAGTAGAAGACAATTGGTTGTGTCCCAAATGTGTCAACAGGAATAAAATCCTGATGGACAATATTCTCTAACCATAAAGGATCAAGGCTACAAGACTGTTTTTCACTTCCTCAAGATACTGGCTTATAAATGTGACTTTTCTTTCTTCAACTTAGATTTTCTTTCCCAGTTAGTCCTAGTTTTCATTAGGAAACAGTTCCATACATGCAGACATTTGGGAAGGATAGAAGAGACTTTACAAGTCAACAAGGTACAAAGGACCTGACATTGCAACCAAGTTAACATATTACATTGTTTTAGTCAGCAGCTGAGGATAGAGAAAGGTGAAAATCTTACAACCAAATAAAATTTAAGTCTATCCATTACTTGTCCATCTTCTCCTGTCTCCTTCTGCTAAATCTCCAAGACTGACATGGCTATGAATTCCTTTAAAAAAAACAATCAAAGATAATCAAATTCTTTGTATTTGTTGAGAAAATAACTATGGTCATATATGCTAAGATACAATCTCTGCTGAATATAAAAAAAAGAGTCTCAAGAGTCCTCAAATCACACAAATAAACAGACAGATAGAAAAACTCCTCTTTCCTCTTGTCTGAGGGTTCACCTCATATTAGTGTTCTCTATTCTCAAACCAGGAAAATTTTGTGGCCAGTCAACCCTTTGTTTGGGTTGTTCTACTAACAACAACTATTATGGGAGAGTTCAGAGAATGACTATTGTATCTTGAGTAGCTAATAAAAAATACTCAAATTTGTTGATCTGATCAAATTTTTACACACACACACACACACACACACACACACAAAACACAACCAGATGGAAGGTAGTTCCCTTGGTGTTTAGCTCTTTCCATCTCCTACATTTAGAAAGTATTGGCCCCTTGATGTTTTGGAAAAGGGAATTTAGGATGAAAGTATATCATATATATGTGGCAAGAACACCTCACTGAGAATTGGGATACATAGATTGGAGTCTGAGTTCTGACCATAAGAAATTGTGTGACATACCTTGGGTCAATCACCTAACTTCCCTAAACATTAATTTTATAATCTCTAAAATGTGTATATGACAGGGGCTTTGAGAGGGAAGGAGGGGGTGGAGAAGAAAGAAAAGAAAGGAAATAAGCATTTATTACATGCCCAATGTAATAAATTTCTATTGTTTAGGTGATCTGCTTGCTCTCAAAGAACAAAGCCAGGAACAATGAGTGAAATTGGCAGAGAAGCAGATTCAGATTAGATATAAGGGGAAACCTCTTAAAGATTAGAGCTGTCCAAAGGTAGAAGGAATCACCTCTAGAGGCTTTCAGTGGAATACTAGATGGCTATGCAATGGTAAAGATGGATGCTAGGTCAATAGGCTGGACTCTATGGACTCTTGAGATTGCTTCAAATTCTGATGCTTGATGATTCAACAGATGATGTTTAAGTTTCACCTAGCTATTACCCTGTAGAATTCAAGAATGTGTGTAAATAGAAGTTCCTTCTTTTCTACCTACATTTTGGTCTTGGTTTAGCAGCTTTTTAGAGATTACATCTGTCTGTATTCTCCAGTGGCCATATGTATTCAACATAATTTCTGGCAAAGCCATAAGAAAATGGCCTGAAGATAGTCCCCCTTGTATTTTACATGCAAACTAAGTCAAAAGGGGTTTAATAAAGCCTAAAATTCTTCAGAAAAAGTCATCCTAAAGTTTACTATCAAGGCAGAGAAGTTAACTGTCTCCCTTACCCTCCCCAATCAGCAAAACTCACCCAAGTAATAAAAACATTTATCTCCCTACTGTCAAAGTATTAAGTTGTAAGAACCTAAAACATTTCTCTTTTCATCTCTAACACATGGCAATTTAGTATACTTTTTTGGTTATTATTGTACAGACTTGATATCTATATAAGTATAGCAGCCAATTTCAAGCAAAATCTCAATATTGATAAGCACTAAAATTTTGACCTGCTCTATTTCTAACCTGGGCTGGTTCTCTGTACTTTAGCTTAGTGATTCTCCACTTTCTAGAGTCTACTATGTTAGTACAGTCAGTATAGATACTCAGGGTTTAGCTTATGGCATCTCAGAACTCCCGAGCTCAAATAGCCAACCTTAGCCTCCCTAGGAAATAAGATTATATTCATCATTCAATTTATTCAATGCACATTTAAGGAGCCACACTTCTCCCTAAAGTGGTGCTGGTAATTTTTAGAATTGCAGTGTATCTATTATTAAAGAAGTCATGTGCTAATGAACTAGCTCCTATGAAATAATATGCCTATTTTGGTTTAAACTCAACTACTATGCATAAAGACATTTACTCTCTTTATAATTAAAAATATCTTTCACTACAATTGCACTTTATAAAGGTTTTTTATGTGCATGATGTGAAGCTATCATTTGATCTTATAATCCACCTTTTAAGATAGGTAGGGCAGGTTTTATTAACCAACTCCTGCACAAAGAACACAGGACTTAGAGATGTACATTTTATTTCTGGTTCTGATATTAGCCAGACCATCTGGTATAGTAAAGCAAACACAAACACAAACACAAAGACAAAAAAACTAGAATTGGATTTGGAGTATAGAACTCAAGTTGTGATTCCACTGCTATTTAACTCTATGGTCTTGTGCAAATTTTCTATTCTCTGAGTCTCAATTTAGTTATCTGTAAAAGAAGGAAATTGGGACTTATCAATGATATTAAAATCTAATAGAAATGAGGGCCACTAATCCATACATCACAATCCCTTTGGGTCACAAAGCAACTTAGTTTTAAAATGTAATACTGTAATATTTTATTTTGTTAAATATTTACCAATTACATTTTAATCTGGTTTGGGTCACATTTGGGATGTTGTGAGTCACAGGTAGACATTAGGCCTCATATTTAACACTTTCTAGGCTATATCAGGGTTTCTTAATCTTTTGTGTGTGTGTGTGTGTCACGAACTGTTATGGCAATCTGGTAAAGTCTAGGAACCTCTTCTCAAGTCAAGTCAAGTCATGTCAAGTCAATAAGTAATTATAAAGCCCTTACTGTGTAACCACCACAGGTTTTAAACTCCTATATAGATCTCAAAGTACCAGAATGACAGAGTTAAAGAGAACATGATTAAGGTCAGAGATAGTAGAAATTTCTTTTTGAGATTCTACAGTCTTCATCTAAGCCCCCTTAAGACTCCCATTTCACCTAAAACCATTAATATTAAACTTCTATTCACTTATCTATTCACTTATATTCTTTTCTGTTCTTCCTACTTTTTTGCTCTTTTTGTTCTATTTTTTTATTGAAAGAAACCTTTTCCCTTTTATTGCAGTCTCTAACTTTCTTTAATTATCTGGCAATAATTATGTTTTTCTTCTTTTTGCTAAAATCTTTTCCTTCCTTTATTCTCTTTCCATTTCTAGTCTAACCAATCCCACATATTCTAGGAAGTCAGCTAACCCTCTGCCAGTAATATATCTATTATTAGATTTGACTGGGTTTCAGATCTTCATAACCTAGATTTTTAAGTTAAGACCTAAGGGTCTTTAAGAGACAGAGAGAGTCTAGCTTCCCAGCATGAACAAACTGAATTCAAACAATGCATAAAGTTTTCTCCCAAGCCAGAAATCCGACTATTCCATAATTTAATAGAAAGGGAACAGAGCTAGATCCAGAATTGAGTCACAAGGAGTCAGTGTGGGTCACTCAGTTGTCTCACTCCTTAGGTATGTGTACTGACCTATGATACTTAAACCCCATAACTCTAGATTCTTTGCTTTGCAACTGATGGATTGAAATGAGTGTGGGCTCTATCCCAGTTGTGCCCAGATATATATGTACAGGCTTTGTCCAGATCCAGAATACTTCACTATGCAAGTGAATTTTTTGCTTCTTTGCCATTCTTCTGCCCAACTCACCTGAATAATTGTGGGTAGTGAATCATATGAAGCCACTTGGTAATGTTTTTAACCCCTCACAGTGAAAGCTAAGCCCATCCCCAGCTAAGCACCATAGGAAACTCCAGTCAGAGTTTCTTAGACAATTAGCATAGATTATTTATCTATTATTTCTTGCTTCTTAAGGGCGATCCCCAGCACCTAAATATCTAACTCCATCCCTCCTACCCCGGGTGGTTAATTTGTTTTTTGAATCAATCACACTGTTCCTTCCTTGACTCTGTGAAAGAAATCTTCTTTCATAAAGAGAACAGGAGGTATATTCATTTTTACATTAATTTTAATGTAATATCACATTAACATCTTGTGAATATATCACAGACTATATCAACTGAGGAAAGGGGGGAACCCACATCCCTCTTCCTTTATATTGATTAAAGACTTTGAGTTTTATGAACTGTAAACTTACAAAAGGAGCTGGTCAGCATATGTAGTGGGTTCTGAGAATAATTTTCTGATTTTCTCAGGATTCTATTTGTGATCTATGAGCCTTAGAAATTTCCCACATTGACTTAGCCCAATAAAATTATGAGAGCCTCAAAAGAGTAAATGAGGGCTAAAGATCAAGTTAAGTCAACAAGAACTCATTAACCTACTATATGATAAGAACTAAGCCCTGGAAATAGGAATATAGGCAGAAATAAAGATAGTCCTTGTCCTCAAGGAGCTTACATTCCAATGGGCAAAGACAACTCATTAAAAGAAGTTAAAATGATTGTGGGAGAAGAGACGAGATGTATTAAGGATAAGTTTTAGGACTCTAATCAGACAGTTTGTGAGAACATGTATGGCATGATGCAGTTAGCAACATGTTTTTGTGTTCTTAAACACTTGATAAACATATGTAGATGTTTTAGTAAAAGAGACTGCCAATAGAAAATATTATAAACAACTCTATCAGTAATTTTGAAGTGAACTTCCATCAACTGATGTGGTAAACAACTTAGGAACATCCATCTCTAAAAGTATAAAAACCCAGCCCTCCATCTGCTCCTAGGGCACCATTAAGACTGGCTTCTGCTTTCTCCATACTTGAAACCCAAGCAGCCTATGTTGCCATGAGGGCAGAGATGATTGACAAAGGTGTGCCATGACAGATGACCTTGCCAGGGAGCCACAGGCCTCTAGCTGGGCAGAAAGGGAAAATTGTAAATCTGGGATGAGAACAGCTTGTCTGAGACTCAGGTAATTTTTCTTAGGGAGTCTTGTTTGTATGCTTTGATGGATGGGATGCATTCATTGAGAAGTATAAGTCTAAATAGTACATCAGTCCATTAGTTAGCATAAGTTAAGAGTAAATCAACTATCAGTGTGCACCATAGGTTATATGTACCCAAGTGCTCTGGGACAAGTCTAGAGAGTCTGGGAAAGAATGAAAACACAGTTATCCCAGACATCCAGTAAGAATCAGTAAGGTTCTGGGAGGAACTAGGCCACCAAAAGAAAAGACCACTGGAGAAGAGAGTAGTCAGTCCCCTTTTCCTCTATTTTATGTTTTCATTTTTTTCTAATTTTTCCAACTTCATTTTCAGTTCTAAATTCTCCCCGTCCATTTTCTCCCTCCCATTGAGAAAGCAAGAAAAATAAATTCATTATAAATAGATAGATAGATAGATAGATAGATAGATAGATGGATAGATGTGCAAAACAAATTTCTGCATTAGTCATGTTTCAAGAAAAAAAACAAAAACAGAAAAAGAGAAAATGACATGCTTCAATCTTAATTCTGAGTTCATCAGTTCTTTTTCTAGAGGAGGATTGGTGTGTTTTATCATTGGTGTTCAGAATTTTGGTTAGTCATTGTGTTGATCAATTATCAGTTGAAGAGGGTATTTTCCATTATTTCCAGGGTGGAGAGAACTTGATTTCTATAGCTTAGGTAGAGACATGCTGGAGAGTCAAGATTTCAGTCATCAAACAAGAAGGCTATGCATGGTTGGGCTCACCTTTTAGCTTGGAGAAACTCTTAACAACAGCAACAGATTTATTTTTTTGCAAGGTAATGGTGTTGAGTGACTTGCCCAAGGTCATACAGCTAGGTAATTATGAAGTGTCTGAAGCTGAATTTGAATTCAGGTCCTCCTGACTCCAGGGCCTGTGCTCTATCCACTATGCCACCTAGCTGCTCCTTTTGGAGAAACTCATTACACCAATCCCTTTTCCATGGAACAAAAATATTCCTTTTCTAGGGAATGTAGAGGGAATTTAAATAAAGAATTTCAGTAGAATCAGAAAGTTAAACTCTAAATTTCAAAGGAGAAACTTCAATTGACTAATTTTTTCTAAAATAAAATATGACAAAACCTAATGTAAAACAGTCTGTGTTGAATATACTAAGTCAAAGTTTTGTTTTGTTTTTAATCCTCCATCCAACCTTGTCCAGATGTACTTTTATAACCCAATTAATTAGCATTCAAGGAAATAAAGAAGTTTCCTTATTTGCTAAAATCTGGGCTTGATGCCTCTGGAGGCTAATCTCTTGAGAAAGGAAGAAAGCTTTGCAATTAGTAAAAGGTCACACATAGTCTAAACTGCTAGAAACAAAATCCCAAAGTACAACTTCCTAAGCAAACACTAAGCAAATGATTACTAACCAATCCATTTTTTTTTTACTGTTCATATTAGCATTATTTTTTTTTGACAAGGCAATAGGGTTAAATGACTTGCCCAAGGTCATACAACTAAGTATGAATTAAGTGCCTGAGGTCTGATTTGAACTCAGGTCCTCCTGACTCCAGGGTCAATGCTCTATCCACTGTGCTACCAAGCTGTCCCCCATGTTGGTACAGAAGAGAGCAGGCCAGGTTTAGAATCAGAACATATGGGTTTGAATCCCAGTTCTGCTACTCACTACTTATATAAATGAAGACAGATCACTTAATCTCCACCAGATTCAGTTTCCTAATCTGTAATTTTAGGATGTCAGATTAAATGATTTCAAAGGCCCCTTCTACCTCTAAGTCTCTGATTTGAATTTAATTAAGTAATTATTACATCATGATGCTTAAAGGCAGCACAGTTTAGGGGATAGAAATATAGCTACAGTTTAGGGGATAGAAATATAGCCTTTAAAGACCTAGGTTCAAGGCCTGCCTATAATATATACTGTCTGATCAATCATTTAACCTTCCAGTGTCCCAGGTAACTCAGTAAAAGTTGTTCATCTGCATTGATGGAAGGGATTCTTCTCACTGAAGATTCACTTATCAGAAAAATCACAGCTCTAGGTTCAGTAAAAATTGATGACATCAATACTAATTTATATTAATTAATAAAAGACATTTCAGCTTTGAATACAAATGCTATGTCTCTCTGGTAGAGTTCAACATGAAATAACTACTTCCCTTTTAGGAGTAACATCTGTTTCCTAAGCCAACGATGTATAACCAACAGTTGTCGCACTAACATTTTAGGGACATTGTGGGGAAAAGACCTGCTGCTTTTCTACCCTTACTGGGGAGAGGAAAAAATAAAAGTATCTCACTATAGGACAGTGTGGCTTTACCACATGAGGAAATAACTATTTATATTAAAACAAACAAACAAACACAGATTAAAGATTATAATGTAATCTCTACAATATCCCCCACTTTGATAAAATATTCAAATTTGAAAGATATTTTTTTAATCTACACATGCAAAAAGTCAGGCAATGAATGTATCACTGGAAAACACCATTTTCAATAAAATTGTGCTTAATGTGAAATAGACAAAAATTTGTTCACTAGAGACAGAGCCAAGATTTAAGAGTGAAGACAGGAACTCCTGCAAGCTTTCTCCTAAACCAGTCCAAATAACTTTAAATATTAACTCTAACCAAGTTCTAGAGTGACAGAATCAACAAAAAGACTGAGTGAAACAATTTTCTAGCCCATGACAACTTGGAAGATCCAAAGGAAAGATCTGATACACCTGGGTCAAGGAGGGAGAGCTCTAGTCATCCAGCAACAGCCCTCAGGGCACCTGGGTCCCTGAAGGCACCTGGGTTTAGAGCACCAGCAGTGGTTTCCAAACTTCTCAGTCCAGGGATTGCCAAGGACAATTGGGAAGCTCAGCAGGTGAACTCTACCCCCACCTGAGTGAAAGTGTAGTCCAGTTCCGCAGCCCTCAGCTCAGATTCACCCTGGAAACCAGGAGCAGGTCTGGGGATCCACCTGGCAGGGAGTCACTGAGCAGCTGCTTCCAGAGAGTTCAGTAAGGGGGTCAGTAAGGGGGTCAGGAGAGACTGCAGAGGTCTCTCTGCTCTCTCTGAGGCAGGGCTCTATAGCTTTGCCCATACCCAGATCCAGGTTGCAGTCTAGGACCCCGGTCTCAAGAAAAGGAGTTTTACTACCATAGTGAAGCAGGAACTGTCCTCACAATTCCAGGGCAGGGGGGGAATGCTTGTGGTCATCCACAGACCAGAGGACAGGTCAGTGACAGCAGTCAGAGCCTCTCAGAAGGCCTTAAAGGAATTGAGGTCCCTAGCAACTGTAGCAAAAAAGTGTTGAAGCAACTTCCCTGATGGACTTATGCTAAAGAATGCAATCTACCCCCCAAAAAAGAACATTTTTTCCCATTTTATTTTTCCTCAAGATTTCTCTTTGTTTGGGGGGGGGCATTTACTTTTGCAACATGACTATTGTAGTAATATCTACACATTTTTAAACTAAACCAAGTAACTGGCTTGCTCAATGGAGAGAGTAAGATGGGAGGAAGGGAAAGAATTTGGAATTTGGGGTTTTGGAAGTAGATGTTTAAACTTGCTTTTGCATGTAGCTGGGGAAAAATGTAAAATTAAAAAAATAAAGAAATTCATACACTATTCTTTAGTGGATAAAGTGCATATTGACTGATTGGGTTCAATTGAGATGACTGATGAGTGATCAGAAGGCAATTTAGAAGTATCAAGGCATAGTGGAAAGCAATTGTAGCATCAGAATTCTTGAGTCCATCATTTGTTGTCTGGCCTCTTACAGTATCTGATCTTCCTGGGTCAAAACTATGTCTATTCCTATCCATCCCACACAATTACAAATTAGCTATCCTAAAGTACAGATCTCACAATGTTAATCTATTTTCTGGCTCAATATTCTAATGTCTCCCTATTCCTCTTGGGTCAAAGAGGCAATTAAGTATCTTCATAGTCTGGCCCCTTCCTACATTTCCAGTCTTCTCACACATTACTTCCCTTCACACACAGTCATCAAACCCACTTGCTATTTCTCACACATGATAATTATATCTCATCTATCTTTTTCCTGCCTATCCTTCATGATTGAGATGTTCTCATTTCTTTCTCTTAGAAGTTCTTGTTTTCTTCAAGACTCATATTTCTTGATTCCTATCAAAATGCTAGTGGTTTCTATTCAATATATGTATGTTTGAATGTATGTGTGTATGTATGCATGTCACATACTAGGCACTTAATAAATGTTTATCAATTGATTTGTGAACACATATTTGTATGTAGTTTGTATGACAGGTACCCCAGTGGATAGAGTGCTGAACCTAATATCGGGAAGACTCATCTTCCCGAGTTCTATCTGATCTCATATACTTATTATCCCCAGCTGATGCTGGGCAAGATACTAAACTCTATTGCCTCAGTTTACTCAATTGTAAAACAAGAAAAAGAAATGGCAAATCACTTCAGTATCTTTGCCAAGAAAAACCCAAAAGGGGTCACAAAGAGTCAGACACAACCAAAAATTGACTGAACTAAAATATACACATAGATATATTATTTAAAGATTTATGAGAGTCAAGATGGCATAATAGTTAGAGAGCCAGGCTCAGTCAAGAAGATAGGAATTCAAGTTCCTACTCTGACAACTTCTGTTTATGTGATTCTGGGCAAATTGCTTGACCAGTATTCAGGTTATTTATTCATTGAGAAGAAGATGGTGACTTACATTGGTAGAGAGGTTCTATATCAAGTTGAAATCACACATTAAGTTCCTTTTCTTATTTATGCATTGTCTCTCCAGCAGAATGTAAGTTATCTGAGAGAAAAAACATATTTTTTTGTCTTTATACAAATTTAGCAGGTTACTTGGAATAGAATAAATACTAATGAGCATTTGTTGACTGGGTTCAAGCAATATGTTCATCATTTACTAGTTGTTTTCTCTTCACACAATAAAAACAATGAATATTTTATCATTTGTATATTGGTTATAATCTGAGGGTGCAACTAAGGAAAAACTCTGGTTGTTTTAAATATGCAGAACAAAGGACAAGGAAGTTCCTTTTCTATTTTAAAACAGAGGTTTTGGTCTCTGGCTACTGTTAAAGAAATCTCTTCTTTAATCCAGGACAGGTAAGCTATGCTTAATTGTGCTTGTATTTTATTAATAATCTTGTAAACTTGCCAAAGGATAGGGAAAGAGAATTCTATGTGAACCCAGACCATTGCTTCTGAATGCAAATGGGCTAGTCTATTAATTGTAAAACCACATAGCTTATATCATATTCAAGGAGAAGAGGGCAAGAGAAATGACAGAGAAGAGGAGGAGAACCCTGACATGAAACTATTGTAGTAGAGGGTAGTGGGTAAGAGTGAAAGCACTGTCATGATCCAAAAAAGTTTCTGTTCTTGGCCCCTTTGCTCATAAGAAGGAAGAGTAAAAAGTATGTTCCTAGCCAGCCAATATGTATCCTTATTAAATTTTATCATATTTAATTTGATTCAATGCTAAGATTACCTTATTAATCATGAATTTAGAACTGGAAAGGTCTACAAAAGTGATCCAGTTCAAGTCCCTCCTTTTCCAGATGAAGAACTTGAAACATAGAGAGAATTAACTAAGCAATGTAAATAATTTTTAGGATTCCCTCTCAGTCATCCAGTGTCATCTATGCTGCCCAGTTTTGTGTATCCTTCCATTATAAGTACAACACTTTCTTTAACACCGACAAAAATGTTAAATTTCCCAAGTTGAGCATAGAACTCAGGAGTACTGCATTATAGATTTCCTTCCTAGTTGGCACTAAACTATTAAAAACTATTCTTTGGGTATGATCATTCCATCAATACACTATCCAACCAACTGTACTGTTGTACAGCCCCAATTTTTCCCATGTTATCTACAGATTTAGTATAAAAGTCATTGTCAGGATGATGTTTTTGTCCTTCATTCTTGAGGAAGACCATGACATCAAGGAGATGATGTCATGACAAGCTTATGAACTGGATTTGAGTGAGAGGGATGCTTTTCTAAATCACCAACCTTATTTGCTCCTCCAGAACCATCTAGATCCAGTGACTAGATATGAATCAAGAAGACTGGAGATGGCCCTGGATGCATAGCAATCAGGATGAAGTGACTTCCCCAAGGCCACACAGCTAGTGAGTATCAAGTTTCTGAGGCTGGATTCTCTCATCCTCCTGCCTCCAAGGCAATGCTCTATCTACTGCATCATCTACATTGTATTCTTTGTAGGTCCTTCTTTGCTCTGCACACTTCATAAACTTTGACTAGGAATGCACCAAATTAAAGAGGTGGTAAATGAGATGTGTCTGTAGACATTTTAGCCTGAATCCAACCTAATTTATAATAAATTTATATTCTACTTAATATGGCAGCTTATTCATACTATTGTTCAGTAATTTCAGTCACTCTTTTTGACCCCACTTGGGTATTTTTTGGCAAAGATACTGGCATGGTTTGCCATTTCCTTTCCCAGCTCAAGTTAGAGAGGAGGAAACTGAGGCAACAAGTATCTAAGGTCACATTTGAACTCAGAAAGAGAAATCCTTTTGACTGGCACTCTATCCACTATGCTACCTACCTGCCCAATTATTCATATAAGACATATCTACTGAGTGCTGAATTCAATTGCAAAACCAAGTGCTAGTCCCATTGCTTCAGCTTTTGTATTGTAACAGGCTGTGAAATAGTTGATCTTGACCTGATATGGATAACCCAGAAAAATTACTCAAGAAAGCTTGCAAAACAGCTTTTTACACTGGAATCAAAGAAGAAAGTGGGGAGAAAACAGTAGGAATTCAAAACTCCCCTGCCAAGCTGATTGAAGATGGATGCATTTAACATTGCCTCTCTCTCTCTCTCTCTCTCTCTCTCTCTCTCTCTGCTCTTTTGATTCTGGATTTCCTTTAATAACATTATCTTTGAAATGAAAACAGTCTATTTCCCATTTAATTTCTCTCCCATCAGGATGCTCTGACGCTCTGACTTTCAGAAACCTTTCTTTTTCTATCAAAAAATAATTGGTGGAGGATTAGTGAGGGAAATTAGCAAAAACAGAATTGACAATTGAGCAAAATAATGAATGAAGACCACAGCCAAACATTAAAGAGAGGTCGCCAGTGGCTTCTTCTGATAAAGAAACAAATAAGACAGTTAAAAATGGGGAGGTTACACCACTGCTGGTAAAAGGCACACACACAGAATTGTGAGGCAATGTCTGACTGATCTGTTACATGCAAATATGTTTGAAATTTTTCTCAGAAGGGATAAAAGGAAAGTGGGGGCAGGGAGAGGGAAGCAAGGCACCTTTAAAAAAACAGTTTATGCCAAAGACTTTTTGATAAAGGGATCTTGGCAAAATGTAGAGTCTAGTCTTTTTATTAAAAAAAAATCTAGTTTTAAATGAATCAAGACCAGCAGCAAGGAATTGACTGAGGGGGTGATACATGATTTATAAGAGAGTTGTCAGAACACTTTCTGATTGGAAAAAAGAGGCAATCACTGGAACTGCCATGTTTAAGAAAGAGGACAAGGTTGTGAAGACCTTTAGTAAAACCTTTCATAGTGCTTATTAAGAAATGAATTAAAACAGTCAGGATCTGTCTACCATAAGAACAGTCTATTAGACTTGCTTCTTTTCTGTTATTTCATTTCCTACTTTTAACATTCATTCCTTATTCTAAAATCCAGTTCCCATTTATTATTTTTTTTACTAATTTCTTTTCCGGCAAACTTGAGTTCAGTCATACAATTGTCTCTTAGACCTACTCCCTGCCTTGACTTTTGAAATTAGCTTTATGCTATAAATTTCGTCCAACTATAATTTTTGATCCACATCTTGTGTCCTAGAACATGCCCCAAATTTGGTCTGCTCATTTTTTTTCCTAGATCCCTTGATCCCCTTAAATATTGGTTGGCATATTCTCTTTTAGCCTAAGTCATTCTCAGACTTTCCTCCAGCCTTCCTTTTGATCTTTGCTTAGTTACTAATTCCAGATTTTTTGCTCAGTCACTGAGATTCTGAAGTTTCCCATGTTTAGAATGGATAAAACTTAACAGAAGAACAATCTATTGCCAGCACTGGTAATCTGGAACTGAAAATCAAATCCTAGGACAGAACCAGGTCCCATAGGTAATTGTGTTGGGAAACAAGAGCCAGATGAACTCTTCTCAGAGTCCTAGGAACCACAGCAAGAGAGAGAGAGCCAACTGAGAACCTAGGTAGTAGTGGAAAGCAAGGAAGTGGGGCAATGTAGGAGGACTGAGACTAAAATGGGTTGTCAGGGCCAGAGAAAGGGAAAGAACCAATCTTTGACTGAAGGCAGTGCCAGGTAAAAGAAGATAGAAACTGGTTGAGATAAAAATCCACACTGAATCACTAAGAGACTGAGATAGAAGGCAGAGGTGGTATCTGTTATCAACTATCTCATCTACATCAACAACTAAATCAGAACCTAGACTCCAGAGGGGAAAGGACCAAACAAAGCCTACTCAACCCATTCAATATTTCTTGGGATGGGGCAAAAAGAGAGGAGATAAAATCCCAATCCAAAAACTGATGATGAAGTGTGAGGAAACAGAAAACAAACAAAAACACTGAACATAATGATGAAATACTTTGGGTTAAGAAAAGCCCAAAAGATAAACCCAGAAGATTAGAGTAAACCCAGAATAACTACAGGCAAAACCTTAAAAAAAAATAGTTTAGTCAAAAAGATTATTACAATGATTCTTGTTCAGTAACTTCAATTGTGTCCAACTCTTCATGACCCTTTTGGGGGTTCTCTTGGCAAATATACTAGAGTGGTTTACCATTTCCTTTTCCTGATCATTTAACATATGAGGAACAGGGGTTAAATGACTTTTCCAGAGTCACAAAGTGAATAAGTGTTTGAATTCAAGAAGAGGAGTCTTCCTGACTTTAGGCTCAGTATTGTATCCACTGTGCCATTCAGTTGCCTTAAATATTATAATGATTGAAAGAAACTAAAGAAGAGATGAGATGAAATTATAAATCTAATTAATTTTAGAGGGAAATGAAAATTAAAATAAACTACTTAACCCCCCCCCAAAAGAAAGAAAATCCTAGTTATGTAGTAAACTTCCTGCAAAATAGAGGAATGCAATGGCTCAATGGAGCAACAAGAAATAATTACAATAAAATAAAAAATCTGGAGGAAAATGTATTTGCTATAAAAAAAAACACTGACCTAAACAATAAGTCAAGCAGATATAATTTAAGAATCATTGACTACCCCAAAACCACAAACCAAACAAGAAACAAATAAAGATACCATATTTCAAGAAATTATTTTTAATGAACTGTCTGAAAATCAGAGGACAAAAACTAAAGCTACCTTGGCTTTTTTTTTTTAGTCGTTATAGTGTTGCTTCACATTGAAATTGAAATTCAGTTGAAACTCCAATGTCTTAAAAAGTTGGGTTTTTTTAATACCACATTTCTTTGGTTTCTACTTATGATCTTAAAGAAACTAAAACAAGAAAACACCAATGAAGGATTTTGCTATTAAATTTAATTTTCTGACATTTGAATCTTTTTGGATGATAATCCTATTATCCAAAATAGTAGCCACTTCTCCCAATTGCATGTTATCCACAAATTTGACAAGTATACTATCTGTCTTGATCCAGATCATTAATAAAACTGCTGAATTGGTTGTTGTTGATTACTTGCTCATCTAAGTGACACAAATGATCACGTCAAAGTAGATCTATGGATAGAGGGATGGAGCTGAATTCAAATCTAGATTCATACCCTTCCTAACTCTCTGATTCTGAGAAAGTCACTTAATCTTTGTTTGCCTCTGTTTCTTCTTCTTCTTAAAATGTAAATAATACTAGCATCTACCTCTTAAAGTTGTGAGATTCAAATGCTAAAAAATTTGTAAAGCACTCTACAAATTTTATAGTATGATATAAATTAATTTTTTATATTTCTTGTTCTTGTTCTTATTATTATTATGTGTAATTTCATGATTATCCTCCAAAACAAATATTTCCAGAATCTGATTAAAAAATCTGGTTGTCTGTCAAAGATTGCAACTGGCTAATTGTTCTTATCTCTACCCTTTTATTACTAAGCTGTATTTAATACCATTGTATTCTTGCTCTAGAATAACTGCTTTTATTTAAACTTTACTGCATTTCTCACTTTCAGCCTCTGTAATTTGATACTCACACTAAAATTACAAACTCAGAATGTTTTTCTCTTTCTGGTAGATTATATATTTGAGGCATATTTCCCACACTTGCCAGAGTGTCCCCCAACATGAAGTTGCCTCTTTAGTCTTTGCAATCTAGTTTGCCAGATTATGTCAGGCTCAGTAGCCTTCAGACTCTGTTCAAATCCAGGATCCAAGCCTCTAAGATTATTCCTTAATCTGATGCTCTTTTCTAAATATGTTACAGATATTTTGTAATTATTCTGACATCTGATAATGCAAGATTCCTGTGTTTGTTAGCCAGGGGAACATGTTTCTTTCAAGAGAAGATTCCTAACTTAGGCTAGGAACATCGCTCTGCTATGAAATATGTAATCTGAATCTTACAAAAGAGATAGAGGATGGGGCAGCTAGGTGATGCAGTGGATAAAAGCACTGACCCTGGAGTCAGGAGGCCCTGAGTTCAAATCTAGATTCAGACAATTAATAATTTCCCAGCTGTGTGACCTTAGGCAAGTCACTTAACCCCATGGCTTTGCAAAAATAAACAAACAAAAAAGAAACAGAGGATGATAGGAGTGATGGAAAGATCAAGTGAGAGCTCTTTGAAGATATGGAAAGAGATAAGCATATTTATAGGTAGCAGGGAGGAAACCAGAAGACAAGGAAAGATAGAAGGTAAGTGAGAAAGTGGGGATGATAGAGTAGAAATCTGTTGGAGAAGATGAGAGGAAATGAGATTCTTGTGAAAGCAGAGAAGTTTACCTTGTCAAAGAATAACAATACCTATTTGTCTGAGATAGGAATGAAAGAAGAGATAGTTAAGGCTCCTGAGTGATATGAGATGAGGAAGAAGGGAGAAAGGGGTCTCTTGGTAAATAGCCTTAATTTTTTTCAACAATGTACAAGGCAATGTTCTCAGTTGAAGATGGGGATAGGGAGAGCCATGGAAGATTTGAAGAGGGATAAAAAGGTTGAAAGAACTGTTGTGGAGAGTGGGATAGTGATGTGATAAGAGAGGTTTAGAAAGATTGCCAGAGGGCTGCTAGGTGGCCTAGTGGATAAAGCACCAGCCCTGGAGTCAGGAGTACCTGGGTTCAAATCTGTTCTCAGACACTTAATAATTACCTAGCTGTGTGGCCTTGGGCAAGCTACTTAGGTTTACCTTGCAAAAACTTGAAAAAAAAAATAAAGAACTAGAAAGATTGCCAAGCAACAGTGAAAGCTCATTTTAGAGAGTATAACAAATCTTTAGTAGGCCTAGTCACATCAGTTTTGTTATTTTCTCCACCTTCTTATCTTGTGTGTAGGAGTGAAAGTGTAGTGATTGAAAGTATTGAAATGAAAATGAGAGTGATTCAAGGTTGAGATTTATTTGCCAATGGGCAAAATGATCTGGGGTCTAGGAATTCAAAAGGAGACAATATAGAGTTGTTTAACTAAGGGTTCAAGAAAGGGAAAAGAGGAGAGAGCAGTTAGGAAAGGAAAGACAACTTGATTCAAAACCACCCACTATCAGGACACAATGGAAAAACAGAACCAACTTTTTTATGATTATGGGACATAAGGCCCACACTATATATTATGTACATTAAAGGTAGAGAGAATGCAGCCTTGGTCTTTCAAAGCTAAAATCTATTGTACCAGTTTTGGCAAAAGAGATAGAGCTAGGGAACTAGATCACTTTTTAATAGATCACCCCTAAAATACTAAGCACGATCTTTTATATTTATTACATGCAGACTCATAGGACCATGCATGGAAGTAATGGTGAATATTGAGAATATAGAATGTACTGCTGGAATAGAAGGTGGATTGAATACAAGATACCATCATATTCCAAGCATTCTATCAGAGATGTCTGAGAAAAATACCATAAGCTTAGGGCTTGGTGAACTGAGCCAAAAAGAATACCCATATATTCAGGATATATCAGAGGAAGCTTGAAGAAAATTCTGGAACTGGTATGTGCAGATCCACCATAACTCTGTAACATCAGCACTGATTAAAATCAATTCCATATTAATCAAAATATTATACAGATTCTGTAAAGTACAAACTAGTACTCTATGGTTTCATGGTCATTATGGCCATTCATGTATCTTGGTCATTAGCTTATAGGAGGAGAGTCAAGTGGTAGTAGTTAATATCACCAGACACTAACCAGAAGGGGATCCTATGAAATTTTGCTTTGGTGATTCTCGAGAACTGGAAAAATAGATAAAGTGAGGTAAAAGCAAAAGGAGAATAAGCATGTTCTCAATGAATGAGTGGGATCTAGATATGCCCGAGGGGCAACTCACAATATAATTCATCAACTCCTCTAACCATTCAAAGAATGATCTAGTAATGGAAGATCTCAGGAACCACCACAGAATGCTCTAATCCATATGTATCAACTACAGTCAAATAATCTATCAAACAAGCACTTAAGCATTAGGTTCAAGGAAGTCCTAGTCCTTGAGGAATTTATATGGAATATAATGGTGAAGTGAATAAAGACTGGGAAGGTACTAATGTGTATAGACTACAGTGCTCTTGAATACAATGCCAAAAGTTTAAAATGCTTGTACTGTGTAATAAATAGTCAATAAATCTGTGTTGATCTTCTAGAGTGGCAACTACCAACTTCCTATGGCAGAGGAAAAACAAAAGGAAGACTATTTTGATTTGCCTAACTGGATTTTTACCATTCTTAACTTGTAAAGCATTTCAGGGTCACCTGATACTTTTCAATGCCTGATGAAGAAAGTAGGTGGAGATTTGAACAGCTTAAAATGTTGGTGTTCTTTGAAGGCCAACTTGTTATTGGAATAAGAAGGTTTAAGGGAAAAGATATGAATGAAGAAGCAAGGTAATAATATTTTAAGTACTCAAATTCCTTAAAAGGTGCTTTACCATTGAGAAAAATACCATAATACCATAAATACCATAATACACTGGTAGAATTGGATCTATATAATGGTGTGCTGTACTAGATTGTCCTTGATCCGACATGAGGTTTCTGATGCTGTTATCCAAGAAAAATTTACTGATGATGATTTTGGATATGTGGATCAAGGAAGAACCCTGAAACTAGTAAGAAGATTTTATTGGCAATAAGTGTGAGAAATGCTTATAACAAGCTAGTAAAGTATTATCAACTCATGTTACCTATTTGGAAGATATAAGGACTAGCAAATTCTTAGAACTTTTCTCCATTGACTTTCTTTCTATGAAACATAAACTTTATCTTGGTGGTGACTGAGGAATATGGGGGTATTTGGGTTCCACCAGAATGTGAAGGGGAGAATTGTTAGTTTACTTCAGAAAGACTGGGTCTGTCTGTATTGTTGCCTTTGGGGCAGGTACTGAGTTAAAGACAAAAGACATATCCTCAATATGATCAAAAACTGAGATTAGACCAGGTGTGCCCCACCTATTTCTAAATTAACCTAAGATCTTCAACCTTTTCCTTTGTGTATGCTCAAGGAGTTCTTGTTCTTGTTCATTAATATATGGAGCAAGGTGGGGAAAACTTATAAGGATCTATGTATCAATTAAATTGTGACCCTAGCTAATGATTGGCATGAAGGGGCCGGAACAAAGTCTTCCAAACATTTTTGGGATTTCTTGCCCCTCTCCCACCTTGGGAGAGGTGTGCCTTTTTTTTAATTAAATGTTTTATTAAAACATTTTAATCACTCTGGACTAAGTATTCATGAGCCATTTATAACAGTGACAAACCATTTTCCCAGTTATACAAACATACCCAAACAGGAACCTGAAAGCTTTCATAGTTACTAAAATGTTGAGAGAAATGTTTCTCTCCTTGCCAGGAGATAGTCTAAGGCAAAGACTTTGATAGAATTCCACTCAAGACTTTGATAGATTCCACTGTCCAACAGTTCCTCAATATGTTAGTTTAAGCATTTCAATTGCACATTGCCAAAATTTTACCAAGTTTCCTCTAAAAAATTGATTATCATATTTACTCATACCTCAGTCACTAGTTCTTTTTCTGTCTCTGTCTCTATCTCTGTCTCTCTATCTCTGTCTCTTTGTCTCTCTGTCTCTCTCTTTATCTTTTGCTAATTTAAATTTATTTAATTATTTTAAATTTTACAATTTCCCCCTGTAATCTCACTTCCCTTCCCCCACCCCCCACAGAAGGCAGTCTGTTAGTCTTTACATTGTTACCATGGTATACACTGATCTAAGTTGAATGTGATGAGAGAGAAACCATATCCTTAAGGAAGAAAAATGAAGTATAAGAGATAGCAAAATTACGTAAGATAACTTTTTGTAAAATTAAAGGTAATAATCCTTGATCTTTGTTCAAACTCCACAGTTCTTTCTCTGGATACAGATAGTATTCTCCATCGAAGACAGCCCCAAATTGTCCCTGATTGTTGCACTGATGAAATGAGAAAGACCATCAAGGATGATCATCGCCCCTATGTTGCTGTTAGACTGTACAGTGTTCTTCTAGTTCTGCTCATCTCACTCAGCATCAGTTCATGAAAATCCTTCCAGGTTTCCATGAATTCCCATCCTTCCTGGTTTCTAATAGAACAATAGTGTTCCATGACATACATATACCACAGTTTGCTAAGCCATTCCCCAATTGATGGACGTTTACTTGATTTCCAATTCTTTGCCACCACAAACAGGGCTGCAATGAATATTTTTGTACAAGTGATGTTTTTACCCTTTTTCATTATCTCTTCAGGGTACAGACCCAATAGTTGATTGCTGGATCAAAGGCTATGCACATTTTTGTTACCCTTTGGGCATAATTCCAAATTGCCCTCCAGAAAGGTTGGAGGAGTTCATAGCTCCACCAACAATGTATTAGTGTCCCAGATTTCCCACATCCTTTCCAATATTTATAATTGTCTTTTCTGGTCATATTTTGCCTTCTAAATTCTTAAACTAGCTACATGCAAATGAATGGAGCACTAATTTATCAACATAGTCTTCCATTTCACTTAGTGTCTGAAGCTATTTGTACTTACATTTTTCCCGTTTTTTTAAAGTTCTTTCTCTGCCCTTTAAACCCATCAAGTTTAGATGAAGCATAATTCTGCAGCTTTCAGAAATTATTTGTCTTTATATTTATATTCTTCTGTTCCAAACTGCTCAAATCTCACCTGAAAACTACGTTTCTTTATATACTTATTTTAGAAACCAAAAATTCTTTTCATATTCCTTTTCAGGATTTATAACATTTATCTATGACAGAAACAATAACTTAAACTTTCAACCAGCTGACCTGAATCCTTTTCTTTACTTAAAGATGTTTAAATTGTCCCCTTTAAGATCAAACTGCTACAGATGAATGGCCAACACATTAAAAAAAAACAGTACCATACAAAAAGGGGAAGACTGAATATTGTAACTCCAAAAGACTTTCCCAGAAGTAATTTCCCCTCAACTGTTAAACCTTCAATTAAGGCAAGTACTGAACCCAGAAGAAAACCTTTCCTGCCTAGAATTTCTGCTGTGAAGATTTTTAGATTATAGGGAAAAAAAAAAACCAGGCAGTGCAGAAGTGTCAAACCATTCACAGCACCCCCCAGGGGTGGTCCAAATGAGATTAAAATGTAATTGCAAAATATTGAACAAAAATAAAGATACAATAAAATATATATTGCATTTTAAAATTGTCAGTGTGCAGTCTGCAGAAATTTTTTTTTTATAGATTAGTGACCTCTGTTTCTAATTAAGTAGGACTCTGCTACCATAGAGTCTCAATAACTTTTGATTTTGGACCATAGCTCTATGGCTTTGATGATGATTATCATCAGTTCATTCCAGGTATTGGCCTGGGTAGAACAGCAAGTCACAAAGGTGAGCTAAATCTATTTTACTTGTGCTTAGACTGATTAATGTTATGGGAGAAACAGGAGAAGTGGTTATATGTGTAGTCAGATGACAATACTAATATAATACTGATGAAATATGTGCCTTGCATCTAGTTGCATATTCATTAATTAGTTATTATTGTTGGATTTTTTATTACTTTGCTTTTAATGTTTATATGTATTTGCTTATATACTAATACATTATAGTAGCTAGAATTGCCATTAGGTAAGAATTGCTTTGCTGTGCTTTTTTTTTTAATTGCATTTGCATTAATTCTTTTGCATACTTTATTTTTATGAAGACATCCTGATACTGTTAAATTCTTTTCTTTTTATGCTTATTTGCTGGTATTCTATGTATATATATGTAAATGTAAATTTATATACACACACTATCATGGGATGTGCATGTAATGTGTCTGGCAGATAGTTTAGACATCTAGCCTCTGACAGAATGCTTTGCAGTATATGAAGGCATATTTGAAATAAATGGGTCTGTGATATGATACCTTATACAGTTGCAATAATCATCATCATTATTTTATGGAATATTTCTTTTCACTCTTATGACATTTTCAGATATCAAGTTTACTTCAGGATACTGCAAGATTCTGGATCCACCTGGGTCCCAGTTTCCTTATCTGTAAAATGAAGCATTTGTACTAGATGATGTCTGAGGTCTCTTCCAGCCCTACATTTGTATTCCAATGATTCTATGGACAGAAGCATTGAAGATGTGAAAGCTGAAAGATGATGGGACTTTTTCTCTAGAAGTATTTTACTTTTTTGGCAAATTGGTGAGAAAAAGAAATTCCCAAAAAGAAAAGATCAGAGACCTGATCTTGAGGGTTTTTTTTTTTTTAAAGAAAAATGGTAGAGGTTGGAACCCAGACAAAGTCCCAGGTGAGATTTACTTGCTGAATTCATATTCACATGTTTTTGCAAGGAATTAAGTTGTGGACTTTGAGGCTACTGTACTTCCATGATCATGTTGAGAAAAAGACAGTTCCTCACTTCCAACCTCAGCCAATGAGAAGAGCAGATGAACATTTTATATCTGTTTAGTACTGTTATTATCTGGTGTTCCCATTATACTTGTAACACTCCATTAAAAGTTAGAAGGCTATTTGAATCTTTCTTGATTGAATATAGATGACTGGAAATGGTATGAAACTCAATGGCAGAAGGGTTTAAATTATTAAGGATTTGCAAATCAGATTTGGAGTTGCTGAAACAATCTGGATAGGAGCTTGGTTGTCTGCTTAAGCCCTTTTCAGAATTATTCTTCTACCTTTGGTGGGTGTGTCCACCTCTCACTTAACTGTCATGAGTGACTCCAAGTATAACCACACCCCAGCAGTTGGGCTAAACTAGGTTGAGGGTTTTCAACGGGATTCAATGAGAGTGTCTTCTCCAAGTGGGTGAAGACTTCCCCAGGTAGCTTGGGTGGATGACAACAATTTGTTCCAACAGCCATGAAAGCAGTTTAATGAGGTGCCTAGAGCTTGGTTAGGCACTGGCGATGCTGAGGGCAATCTGTGCATTCTGGGCCATCATCAGTCATCTTGACTTTTGTATTGCCAACGGACTTTGATGACTCTGGAAGAGAGAGTAAGGCTGACACTTTGCACAATTCTGCCTCACTTCAATTCAATTTGTGAGCAAGTCAAAGCATCACCTCGCAATGTCATTGCCCCCCTTAAAATGAATAATAACAAATAAGAATGAAAATAAGATGAAAGGGTCATAGAGGCACCAGAAGAATACTCATTAGGGTCAGATTCCCCTAAGGACAACCAGAAGATACTAGAGGTGGGTAGGCAAGTGAAAGGAGCAATTACTCATTTTTCTTTTTTGGGAGAAGCACAGCTTGCAGAATGACTGAAGCCTTGCCCTTGGAAGAAGGCTGAAGGACATTGTTCTCCAGCTCCATCTAGTGGATGGTGCATTCAAACAAACAAAGGTGCCAGTAGCTTTTTTTTTTTTGCATCACATTGTTAATTGTATAGAAGTTGTGTCCTAAACCCCCTAATTCTCTTTCACAAACATTGATTTTTTAATCAGTTTGTTCCCATCTCTTCTGACACCAATGAGTTTTTTTGGAAGGAGGGAAAGAAATAAGTTTTTAGATCGTGTCAATTCAGGGCCAATCACTGTGCTAAGCATTTTTACTAATATTATCTCATCTGATCCTCATAATGACCCTGTATGGTAGATGCTGTTATCATCACATAGTTGAAAAACTTGAGATAAATTGAGATTAAGTGATCCGAGCAGAGTCATGCAACAAGTAAGCTGAGGTTGGATTTGAAATAAAATTCAGCTTTTCCTGACTCCAAGTATTCTATCCATTGGGTCACCTAGTTTATTAATTTACTAATTATCAGTATATAGAAAGGTATTCATTAGATTATCGGAGCTAAGTATGGGAGTTTATAGTTATTATCCTATGGACATTCATTTGATTAGATTTGGTTTATTGTATTGGTCTGGATCCCAGTGTTAGCTTTCTCTTGGGAGTCAGTCTTATATAGATTTTTTTTTAAAAGTCTAAATTTGCAGTCCTAACTCTACTATTTATTAGGATGACCTTGGCTAAATCATTTGTTTCTTTAGGCCTTGATTTTCTCCTTTGTAAGATGAAGACACTTGATTGAATAATCCCTGGGTCCCTTCAAATCTATGATTCTATGCTTCTATCTTTTTTATCATCTGGAAATTGGATGAGCATGCTACCTATGCTATCCACCCAAGTTATTGATTAAAAATATTATGTAAACAGGATTAAGAAAAGAGTTTTATGCATTCTACAACTAATATCCAGATTGACATTAGATCATTAATCAATTCTTATTCAGAAATGAATCCACATTTCCCAATCTTATACATGAAATTCTTATGTCAATTGTTTTTCTGGAATCTAGATAAGGTATATCTATAGTATTCTGTGGATATAGCAATCTTGTATTCCCATCAAGAAAAGGAAATGATCTTGGTCTAGCCTGAATGTTGCTAGTGAACTCATGCCAGCTCTGGTAATTGAATATATAAATTTTATATGCTTATAATTAGTAGATTAATAAGTACTTACTGTATATCTACTATGCATATACTATTTTTTAGTGTATACTAAGTACTATTTTTAACAAATACTAATAATTTTAGTATATACTAATATTTAATATATACTAAACTTAGCAATTTAGTATATACTAAATATTAGTGTACACACACACACATATACATATATATATATATATATATATATATATATATATATACTTTTTTGTAGACAAAAAAATAAGAAAATTCCCTCTCTCAGGAGAGGGACTTACAACATGTCAATATTTACAGAAAGAACACAAAAATCAATAATTGTAGTTAAATACAAGGTAATTATGGAGAAAAAGCACTACTGGCTGAGGAAATAGGAAAGATTTATGTAAAAATACGGTGCTTACCCTAAATCTTAAAGGGTAGGAGAGATTTATGTGGTAGATGTATGTAGGGAGGGAATTTAAAATATGGGGAAATAGACAAGGCAAAGGCATGGAGAAGAAAGAAGGGGCACTGCATTTGAAGAACATAAAGGGCAATTTGGTTGAGCAGGAGTGAGAGAAGATTCATATTGTATAAAGAGACTGGAAGAAAAGGTTGGAGATAAGGTCTTAAAAATCAAACAGCAGAGTTAATATTCTACCTTAGAGGAAACAGAAAACCACTGGTGTTGTTTGACTTGGGGGTGAGGGGTGACATAGCCAGATCTAGCTACGGTCAAGGAAAATTGCTTAGGCAACTGTGTAGAGGGTAGAGGGAGGAACAGAGAGAAATCAGGAGGCAGTTACAAGTGATGAGGACTTCAACTAAGACAGTTACTGTGAGAGTAGTGAGAAGGGGTCAGATACCAGAGATATGGAGATAGAAACAAAGATTTAACAAGTATTTGAATATGATGGTAAAGGAGTGTGAGCAGGTGCCAAAGTTAAGAACCTGAAGGATAGGGGGATTAGTGGCACCCTTGACAGAGTAAGAGAGTAGAAGACTGGGTTTGGAAGAAAAATGATTAGTTTTATTTAAGACATGTTAAATTTGAGAATTATGTTTATTCAATGAGTTTTTAAGGTCCCACACTAGGGATTAAAAAAATAGACAAAAAACAATTCTTGCCCTTACATTCTAATGTGAGATGATGAGTAAATAAATAAGTACATACAAGATGTATACAAAGTAAATGGAAGGTCACTTTAGAGGTTCAGGTCCTAGCATCTGGGAAGGGTGGGGGCACTTGAGGGGAATCTTAAAGGAATCCAGAAATTCTAAGAGGCAGAGGGAAATGTTCAGGGATGGAAGAGAGCAGAGCATCAAGTATACTGGAAAGATAGGAAGAGGAAAGATACTGATGAGCCTTCAATGATAAACAAAAGAATTTACATTCCATTCCAGAAATAATAAAGGGCAATGGCACTTTATTAAGGAAATGACAATCAGGAAAATTACTTTGGCAATTGTGCAGAAGAATATTAGAAGACAGAAAGACTTGAGGAAGAGAGACTAATTAAAAAGCAATTACAATGTCCAGATGAGAGATAGTGAGGGTCTGAACTAAAGAGGTGACTATGTGAATGGAGAAAGGAGACATATATGAAAGATGCCATGAAAATGGAAATAACAAGAGGAATTATAGTCAGTTCCATTTTGTAAATGCTGAATTTGAGAAGTGTCCAGGATATATGGTATGAAATATTCTGTAGTCAGTTGGTAATAAAACTCTAAAAGCTTGAGAGAAAAGGTTGATATTTAGAGGTAGATATTTAGTGTCCCAAAAGTCTTTATGTTTAAGCTTTTAAAGTTTAATGGTAAGTACCAAATACTATTACTAAACCATTAAAACTTAAAACTGCCCCAAGGTTTTTAGGACCCCTTGTATAGATTTGGCTATCATTCCTCCCAAACTACCTTCCTATTTTTGAGGTCCTCACCATCCTTCCAAAGATCCAGGTCACAACCTCAGTGTTATCCTGGACCCCTTACACTCTGATCCCATGTACTGAATTAGATTCCAAATCTTGTCATTTCTATTTTCATGACATCTCTCCTATAGCCACAATTAAAGTCTGTCACTTTATAATATAGTTTTAAATCTGGTACAATTAGACCACCTTCATTTGCATTTTTAAAAATCAATTCCCTTGATAGTCTTGATCTTTTTTGGCTCCAGATGAATAGTTTTTTGGTAGTTTTATTGGTATGGCATTGAAGAAGTAATTTAATTTGGATAGAATTGTCATTGAATTAATAAATCAAACTAAGAGTTGTTTTTATAAAAAAACCCCAAATAGATAAAACTTTGGTTAATCTGATTAAAAAAGATAAGAAAACCAAATTACCAGCATCAAAAACGAAAAGGATAAAGAGAGAATAAAAGTAATAATTTTGAGCTGTTTTGCTATTTTAAATATATTATATTTAGAGAACCCTAGAAAATCAACTAAAAAACTATTAGAAACAATTAACAACTTTAGAAAATTAGCAGGATATAAAATAAACCTACAAAAATCAGCATTTTTCTTTTAGATTTTTGGCAAGGCAAATGGGGTTAAGTGGCTTGCCCAAGGCCACACAGCTAGGTCATTATTAAGTGTCTGAGACCGGATTTGAACCCAGGTACTCCTGACTCCAGGGCTGGTGCTTTATCCACTGCACCACCTAGCTGCCCCCTAAAAATCAGCATTTCTATAAATGACTAACTATATACCAACAAATCTGGCAATCTAAGTGAAATGGATGAATATTTACAAAAATATAAGCTACCAGATTAATGGAAGAGGAAATAAAATACTTAACCCCATTTCAGAAAAAGAAAATTGAAGAAGCCATCAATAAACTCCCTAAGAAAAATTTCCAGGGTCAGATGGATTTACAAGTGAGTTCTACCAAATATGTAAGGAAAAATTAATTCCAATTTTATATAAACTATTTTTAAAAATAAGAGAAGTTCTTTTCATTTCTTTTGTGACACCAATATGTTGCTGATACCTAAACCAGAAAGAGCCAAAACAAAGAAAATTATAGACCTATCTTCCTAATAAATATTGATGCAAAGCAAAGAGATTACAACAAGTTATTACTATGATGATACACCATGATCAGGTCAGATTCATACCAAGTAGGCAGGAATAATTCAATATTAGTGAAACAATTAACATAATTGGCCATATCAATAACAAAATTAACAGAAATCATATGATTATCTCAATAGATACTGAAAAAAGCCTTTGACAAAATACAACACCCATTTCTATTAAAAACATTAGAAAACATAGGGATAAATTAAGTTTTCTTTAAAATGATAAGCAGTATTTATCTAAAAGGACAAGGGTAGCTAGGTGACACAATGGATAGAACACTGGCCCTAGAGTCAAGAGGCCTAATTTCAAATCTGACCTCACACACTTAATAATTACCTAACTGTGTGACCTTGAACAAGTTGCTTAACCCCATTGCCTTGCCAAAAAACAAAACAAAACAGAAAAACAAAAAAATAAAATAAAATTATCAGCAAAGCATTATATATAATGGGGTAAAATTAGTAGTATTTCCAATAATATCAGGGGTAAAACAGGGGTGCCCATCATCATTCTATTATTCAATATTGTATTAGAAAAGTTAGATGTAGAGATAAGAGAAGAATAATAAGTTGAAGTTATTAGAATAGGCAATGAGAAAACAAAACTTTCACTCTTAGCAGAAAATATGTTATATTAAAGAACTCTAGAAAATCAACTAAAAACTACTAGAAACAATTAACAACTTTAGCAAATTAGCAGGATATAAAAATAAACCTACAAAAATCATCAGCATTTCTATAAATGACCAATAAAGCCCAAGAGCAAGAGATAGAGAAATTCGATTTAAAGTAACTAGAAAATATAAAACACTTGAGAATCTACCTCCCAAGATGAACCAAGAAACTATATAATTTTTTTTTTTAGGTTTTTGCAAGGCAATGGGTTAAGTGGCTTGCCCAAAGCCACACAGCTAGGCCATTACTAAGTGTCTGAGTTTGGATTTGAACTCAGGCACTTGTGACTCCAGGGCCGGTGCTCTATCCACTGCATCACCAAGCTGCCCCCTATATAAATATAATTACAAAATGTTTCACTCATATAAAGTCAGACCTAAACAATTAGGAAAATGTCAATTGATCATGGTTAAGTCAAGTTAACAGTGATTTAGCATCCATATCTCTAAACTATATGAGTATTTTGTAATTCGAGTTATCTAGAGCTGGGCTGTCCAACCTTAGGCTATCTTAGGGCCACATTAAAGTAAAATAATTATTTGAAGGTCACACCCAGAATAAAAAAATAATGTCCAAGTTCAGCAGATGTAACCCCACGTGAGTGCTCTGGGGTCAAGATTCTTAGATATAAAAGGTTGCTTCAAAGTGCGGGAAGGCACATTGCCAATATGACAAGTGAAGGTGGGAAACTCAAAAGCAAACACAAAACAGTATAAAGGTAGAAGATAAGATCCAAATGGTTACAGGATTTACACATAAAAAACAATACTATAAGCAAATTAGAATATCAAGGACTAGTTTATGTCAGATCTATGGAAAGGGGAGCAGTTTATGACTAAGGAAGAGTTGGAGAACAACACCAAAAACCAATTAGATGATTTCGATTACATTAAATTAAAAAGCTTTTGCACAGATAAAACCACTGTAAACAAGATCAAAAGAAATGTAGTACATTGGGAAACAATCTTTACAACTAATGATTCTGACAAAGGACTCCTTTCTAAAATATACAGAGAATTGAGTCATATTTTTAAAACAAAAAGCCATTCCTCAATTAACAAATGGTCAAAGGATATGCAAAGGCAATTTACAGATGAGGAGATCAAAGCAATCCGTAGCCATATGAAAAATTGCTCAAAATTGTTAATTATTAGAGAAATGCAAATTAAAGTTTCTCTGAGGTACCACCTCACAGCTCTCAGACTGGCCAGTATGACCAGGAAGGATAATGATCATTGTTGGAAGGGATATGGGAAATCTGGGACATTATTACACTGTTGGTGGAGCTGTGAACTCATCCAACTTTTGTGGAGAGAAATTTGGAACTATGCCCAAAGGGCAACAAAAATGAGTATACCTTTTGATCCAGCAATATCACTACTGGTCTATACCCTGAAGAGATGATGAAAAAGGGTAAAAACATCGCTTGTACAAAAAATATTTATAGCAGCCCTGTTTGTGGTGGCAAAGAATTGGAAATCAAGTAAATGTCCTTCAATTGGGGAATGGCTTAGCAAACTGTGGTATATGTATGTCATGGAACACTATTGTTCTATTAGAAACCAGGAGGGACGGGATTTCAGGGAAGCCTGGAGGGATGTGCATGAACTGATGCTGAGTGACATGAGCAGAACCAGAAAAGCACCGTACACCCTAACAGCAACATGGGAGTGATGTTCAATCTTGACTTGCTCATTCCATCAGTCCAACAATCGGGAGCAATTTTGGGCTGTCTGCAAAGGAGAGTGCCATCTGTATCTAGATAAAGAGCCATGGAGTTTGAACAAAGTTCAAGGACTATTTCCTTTAATTTAGGAACAAACCAGATATTTTATTGTCAGATCTTGTTTGTTCTTAGAGTTTTTGTCTCTTCCTTAAGGATATGATTTCTCTCTCATCATACTTAATTTGGATCAATGTGCAACATGGAAACAAAGTAAAGACTGACAGATTGCTTTCAGTGGGGCAGTGTGGGGAGGGAAGTAAGATGGGGGGGAATTGTAAAACTCAAATAATATCTTTAATAAAAATAAATGGGGGTGGCTAGGTGGCGCAGTGAATAGAACATCGGCCTTGGAGTCAGGAGTACCTGGGTTCAAATCCGGTCTCAGACACTTAATAATTACCTAGCTGTGTGGCCTTGGGCAAGCCACTTAACCCCATTGCCTTGAAAAATCTAAAAAAAACCAAAACAAAACAAAATGAAAAAAAACAGTTTAAAGGTAGGTGCACACTGACTAGTCTGCATTGAACAGACAAAACGTATCATACAGATCATTTGAAAATTGCATATTAGATATGCTCCTTCCAAAATACTGCTTAAAATACCAAAGAAAATGAACATCAAAAGATTATTTATTATTGATGGAATTAAAAAATCTAATACACATTCCATGCAAATTATTTTATTTTTTTCACTCACAGGCTGTATAAAATCATACAGCAGGTCGCATGAGGCCCACTGCTGTATTTTGAACAGCCCTGATCTAGAGCAAGGGGTTTGAAATCAGCTAAGCTCTTTTTTCACTATTCTCAGTCTAGGCATCAAGTCCTCATTAATCTTTTTAGTTTTATTCTTTCTAAACTGAAGATGATACTTTTTTTGTTTTTAGGTTTTTGCAAGGCAAACGGGTTTAAGTCACTTGCCCAAGGCCACACAGCTAGGTAATTATTAAGTGTCTGAGACCGGATTTGAACCCAGGTACTCTTGACTACAGGGCAGGTGCTTTATCCACTATGCCACCTAGTGGTCCCGAAGATGATACTTCTTAACAGAGAACAAGTTTGACAGGTGGACAGAATCTACAATTTTGAATCACTGGAATTTTCAAAGTCTTGCTCCACTATTTTACTGTGTGACTTCCCTGGGTCTTACTCTTTTATAAAAGTAGTTAGATCAGCCAACCTCTGATGTAAGGAGGATAAACTAGCAGCATTTCTAATAAGATCAAGGTGAAACAAGGATGCCCATTATCACTACTATTATTCAATATTGTATTAGAAATGTTAGCTTTAGCAATAAGAGAAAAAGAAATTGAAGGAATAAGAATAGACAATGGGGAAACAAAAACTTTCACTCTTTGCAGATGATAAGATATATTTATAAAATCCTAGAAAATCAATCTTATATTCCTTCTACCTCTCTGATCCTAAAATAAAAAGCTATAAAAATAAAATGGTCAATAGACAAAACAACCAACCACTACAAATATCAGGCTTATCCTTTTTTGTCCCAAACCTATGATTTTTTTTTTCAGGTCAACCTTCCTGATACTCTGCATCATTCTTGTAGTTTTCCTTGGTTTTGTTTCTCTGAATTCATCTTTTGTACGTTGCCATGTCTAATTCTCAATTTGTTTCCCCTCTAAAGTCATATTGGTTTCTCTAGGTATCTTTTTTCAGGGCCATCTCAATTGTGCTGCCTTGACTTCTGTAGACCTACCCCTGCCCTAATCTCTGTGCTTCCCCTCTAGGTTTACTAATTAATATTTTATGTCTTGCATGTACAACTTTTTGCACCCAACATTTTTAAATATTGTTACCCATTAGAAGGTGAATTCCTTGAGGGCAGGAATGATTGTTTTTGCCTTTGTATTCCCAATGTTAGTATAGAACCTGGCACACAATGATTAATAAATTCTTAGGGATTGTCATTTCATTCTCCAATATCTCTAATCCTTCTTGAACCATCTTTTACTGGTCACAGGCCACAGGTCTCTATTTCCACAAATCTTCTTGCCCATGCCAACTCAAAGTTGACAGTCATTTTTCACAAAATTTCCATTATTTCTACTTCACTACCTAACCCCTTCTTTTTGATTAGAATTAGGTCCAGAGTAAACTCCTACCTTCAGATAGAGGAAATGGATGCAAAAGTCAGATGTCATAAGCTGCTTTTTTTTTTTTAAAACCCAATGAGTCTTCTAGAGATATCTAGGTGATTGAACTCTATCATAGATTTGGATCAGGAAGGGTCCTTGGAAATTCAATCCCTTCATTTAGTAGATGAGAAAACAGAGGTTCAGATATGGGAAGGGACTTTGCAGAGGTTACACTAAGTAGAACTGAGATTCAAACCTGTTATTACAAAAACCAGGATTTTTTTCTTTCTCCAATCAGTGTTTTTTCACTGTACTAGTTTTGGAAACCCAATTGCTCTTAGGGAAATCTTAGAAATCATCAGGGTTACACACCAAGTGACATGATGATTGGTAAAAGTTGATTTCTAAAACCACATTATGATTTCAAAAGCAGTGTTCTTACAATGATATCAAGCTTCCTTCCAACTCAGTTGCTGGTCTGTTGTGTATCTAGAACTAACTTATTCTTTTACAATCTATAGCTCTTAGATTTGGGAAGCATCTTACTGGTCATTTAAGTTCAACCTTTTATGGTGTCCTGAAGGATAGGGACAGACACATGGTACATCTCAAATATTCAGGGCTGAGGGATCCATATCGATTAGTGATAGGAACATGATCCTAGAGAAATGGGCTGAAAGCTTCCAGTGTTCTTAACAGACCATCATCAACCAATTCAGAAACCATTGTTTACCTCAAGTTGAAGTCAATCAGTCCCAAGCTCAAGTTCCAACTGAAGAAGAGGTTTTGAATGCCATTAGGCTCCTTTCAAGTGACAAAGTTCTTGGTGCTGATTCTATTCCAACTGAGATCTACAAGGTGGTGGTGGTGGGGTCCATTGCTCATTCAGAAACTGACCAAAATTTTCCAGGTTACATGGCATCAAGAGGTCATCCTCTAAGAATTCAAGGATGCTTCCATTGTCCAGCTCTATAAAGCTAAACTTAGACTGTCCTGAGACAATCACAGGGGTATTTCTGTTTTGTATAACATTTTAAGTAATTAAAAGAAACAATAGGAAGACATAATTTTGTTCTTATTGACAGCAGTCATTGCTGGTAAAATTCTTGCCAGAGACCTTTTCAATGGGCCGATCCTTCATCTAGAAGATGATCATCTCCCTGAGAGCCAGTGTGGCTTCAGAAAGAGTAGAGGTACAGACAATATGGTGTTTGCTGTCCAACTACTCCAGGAAAAATACCAGGAATAGAACAGAGGTCTGTATACAACATTTGTAGATCTGACCAAGGCCTTTGATACCATCAGCTGTGCCGACTACTCCAGGAAAAATAGCAGGAATAGAACAGAGGTCTGTATACAACATTTGTACATCTGACCAAGGCCTTTGATACCATCAGCTGTGAGGTTTATGGAAAATTGTCAAAATTTGGTTGCCCAGACTTCATCAATTTCATGACAGCATGCACACCTGCATTCTTGATAATGGATGATGCTCTTGAGATTTCCAAGTCACCAGTGGAGTGAAATAAGGATGTGTGGTTTCTCCCATACTTTTCAGCATGATATTTTCAGCCATGTTATCAAACTCCTTCACTGAGGATGAGCTTGGCCTCAAGGTCAGCTACCATACTGATGGTAAATTCTTCAATTTGAAAAGGCTGCAAACCAAGACCAAAGAGAAGGGAGTGTTAGTGCATGATCTTCGGTTTACAGATGATTGGACACTCAATGCAGCCTCTGAAGCTGAGATGCAACAAAGTATGGATAGAATCTCTGCTGCCTGTACTATTTTTGATCTAACAATTAATACCAAGAAAGTACAGGTGCTCCATCAGCCAGCACCACACCATTCATATGTGGAATCATCAATTACAGCAAATGGAGAAGTTTTGAGTATCGTGGACAAGTTCACTTACATTGGCAGTGTCCTTTGCAAGGAGGTACACATTTGACAATGAGGTTGACACTCACATTACCAAAGCTAGCTCAGTATTCGGTAGACTCTAAGTGTAGGAGAGAAGAAGTATTAGACTGACTACCAAACTAAAGGTCTACAGAGTCATGCTGACCTCTTTGCTATTTGCCTGTGAAACCTGGACAGTCTACCAATTTACTATATCAAGAAACTGAATCACTTCCATTTAAATTGTCTTAGGAAAATTCTGAAGATCACCTGACAGAAGATACCAGATATTGAGGTCCTTTCTCAAGCTAACCTGCCTCGCATTCCAACAATACTACAGAAAGTGCAACTATGATAGGTTGGACACATTAGAAGGCTAGATGTATGCTTGCCAAAAAGAGCTATTTTATGGAGAACTCACACAGAGCAAGTGCTCACAAGGGGGTCAGAAGAAGCAATACCAAGACACCCTGAAAGTCTCATTGAAGAACTTTAGAATTGATTGTATGGACTATTTGTGCTCAACATGTGGTAGAGCATTCCAAGCTTATATTGTTCTGATCAGCCACGGTTGGACACACTGTAATTTATCTCAAACATTGTGATGTCTTTGGTCTTCTTCCATAACTAAGGATAAGAACCAACCATAATTACTGGATAAATAAATCCCTTTATAATCATTCTAGACTGTGCTAATACTTCCCATCACAGAGAATTTACTACATAATGAGGAAGTTGATACGATTTCTAGAGAGTTCTTATTGTTAGAATTACTATTTATAATGAAAGAAAATTTGTTCCTTCTAATATTCCCCTAGTGGAAGAAGATAACACACTATTAGAAAAGAATGACAGTAGAGTACTTTTACTAGAGTAAATGTAGGGATATCATCCACTCTTTACGATAGGATAATGGTAGTTTACAAACATATTATTATAGTCTTGTATAAAGCTCAGTTACTATCCTAATTTTACAAATTTAAGCTTCTTAATTAAAAACAAATATAAACCTTAATTACATGTTGGAAAACAGAATGTCTTTCCTATAAACTTGAATTAGGAGAAAATACTACAGAATTAATTTTTACTGAGCTGTTTTGTATAACATTTTAAGTAATTAAAAGAAACAATAGGAAGACCTATAAGTTTGTTCTTATTGACAGCATAACTTCAACTTAAATCACATAGACATTTAAAATTAGAACTCTATATATACATACATATATATATACACACATAATATATTTATATGCACATGTATGTATAAATATACACACCTATGTATAAGTATACACACACACACACACACACATGATAATTTCTCTTCATTTTCAAGGTATCACTATTGGGTAACTTGTATAATAGTATTACAGTTTATTTTTAATCATATTATGATTATCCAGAAAAAAGTATAGATAAGGCAGACAATCTTTATTATCTTTTAGCTACAGAAGAGTATCAAGCAAATTCTTTTAAAACATGATTTTTACAAGGCATATTTTCCATGATTATTTTTAAGAAATTGAGATTCGATAACATCACTCAATTACACTAGTACTTTGATCACTCTAGTACAATCTTCAAGTGCAAGAAAATAGCATCAATGTAATAGTTATGAGATTATTTTTTAATGTGCCAAAAAGAGGTACATTACAGCATTTAAAGTGAACTAATCTTTTTCTAATATTCATTTGTTCTTAAACTGTCCTTTTTATATAGCTAAAAAACAAACATGCAAATATCACCACCTTATGCCCCATTAATATTTACTATATTATCACTCAGCATTTATTCAAAAATTCAACATATTAGTTTCACTCAATTTGCATTTATAACTTTATTTTCTTGCTTAGGCAGTGGATTGATTTCACATTTGGTAGCCCAGCTGTGTGTACACTAATTTAAAATCTTTTCTCATTATGTTTTTTCTACATTTCATAAGCCCTGAGTTATTATATAACCTGCTAATGAATGTATACTTTATATTTATAACTTACTCAATATATCTAAAACATCATATAGTTTTACAAATGCCAGTTAATAATCAAAACAATAAATATAACTTATTAGCTATGAAACTAACAACAAAATTAAATGTGCATATTTATACTGACTTTCTTTAAATATTTCTCTAAGTCATGTCTACAATAGTAAATAAAGTCTACTTATAGCAATAACTTGATTTGGCTAACTTCTACATGGCTTCTGTTCATTTTATTTTTTCTCTTAAAATTAAATCTCACTGTCTTATGTATTCTAAATTGCAGACCAAATTTTTTTATTCCCATGTTCACAATCCAAATTAAAAATGCTACAGTTTCCAAACTGGGAGGAAGGCACCAGCAATGTGGCAACTAAACAGAATGCTGCACATAGTGGATGATCAACAAATTGCTGAATATAGAATGAATGATTTGAAAGACAATTATTATTGTGATTATTCTTAGGTGAACTTTACTGGGCTAGAGAACTCACTCTACCAACCAACTCTACCAACCTTTAACTTGGAATTTCCAAATAAAAGGCAATAAATCATTGAATAATAACTTTAAAAAAGTTAATTCTAGTCACTATATAACAGTATTTGATAAAAAAAGGAAAACATGCTTATAGCATCCTGCATGTATAACCAAATGAGGCACTAATAATTATTGAACTAAGAACTTGGGTTAATTTATACAGGCTTATGCAGATAGAATTCTATTTTTCCACCTTGAAAGAACTTTATTAAAACAAACTTTATTCCTCCAACTCCCTCGATACAGTGTTAAGGGAAGGCTGGTGCAAATATAAATTCAGTATTTAAACATTTTAATGTCTTATTTTTCTGAGTTTGATATTTTTCTAACTATGTAAGTATTTAATTAAAGTACACTTTGAGCTCTATATTAGTTAGTTACATTATAATATTCAATTTTGACTGTCTTAAAGCCAACTACACATTTTCACTTCTAGTGCAATAATAAGATAATTAAATAATACTATGAATAGTTTTATTCAAGAACATTTTGATAATTTCTTCTGTTAAAGGCGCTGGTATAATATTTCCATGTAGTTACAGGATAATAGCAATGGCAAAAACATTGACGATGCAGTTCATAGTTTGATTCTCCCATCTTATGGTACAGGTTCCTAAAAAGAAAAAAAAAATTAGATTCCAGAAAACACTAAAATGACCAGGAAATAAGATTTTTATATCTGAATTATTTTAATCATTAAAAAAAATCTTTAGGCATTTAAAATTCTTCAGCTACAAAGGATTAACAAAGTCCTGGATAACTGATGGCATTTATGCAGAAGAATAACCTCTTATACCAAGCATAAAAACTCTGCTGACACAAGGGGCTCACTCAGCTAGTTGATTATTTCATACCTATTGAGGGGTAGGTAGCTGTGCTGCAATGGCTAAATCCCCAATTGATGTACAATAATACAACAAACTCAGACACTGCCAAGGATGAAGGGTTCTAGATACAGCTGTTTTAAATACCAAAGATTTTGTGATTAAATGAAGAATCCCTTAATTTTCTAATCTAGTTCATATTATGCCTCTGAAATCTACCCACATGAATTGCCAGATTAGAAGCTGTTTTATTCTAATAATTTTTCTTGAGGCCCATCCCACTCTGCTGCTGCTATTGATAAAATAAAGTACCCTACTGAATGACTGGATTTTGCCTTTTTAGCAATATTACAAAAGAAAACACACATGCATACAAAACAAAAGAGAATTAAAGAAAGTGAAAAGGGTGTACGCTCTGGAGGTGTATGGCATTTTTCATCTTGAGTCCTTCGCAATGTGTTGGATCATTATAGTGATCTGAGTAGCTAAATTTTTCAGTCAACCACTGTTACATTACTGTAAAATATCCTCCTAGTTTTGCTCACTTCACCTTGCATCAGTTCATATAAGCCTTCCCAAGTTTTTCTGAAACCATTCCCTTAGTAAATTTCTTCAAGCACAATAGTATTCTATCCCAATCATATAAAATAACTTTGTTCAGTCATTCTTCAACTGATGGGAATTACTTCAATCTCCAATTCTCTGCTGCCATAAAAAGAGCTGCTATAAATATTTTGGTATAAATAGGTCTTTTTTCTTTTTCTTTGATATCTCTAGAATACAGATCTAGTAATGGTATTCCTGGGTTAAAAGGTATGCAGTGTGACAGCACTCCAGAATGGAAGCCAATTCACAACTCCACCAATAATGAATTGGCATTTTTATTTTTTCTTGAACCCTCTAGCATTTGTTATTTTCCTTTTCTGTCATGTTAGCCAATCTGATAGGTATGAGGTTGTATCTCAAGAGTTGTTTTAATTTTATTTATCCAATCAATAGTGATTTGGAGCATTTTTTTCACATGACTATTAATAGTTTTGATTTCTTCTTCTGAAAACAGTCTTTTCATATCTTGAGCATAGTAAGTGCTGGCAGGAACTGAGTGAATGACATAATACTGAAATTAGCTCAGTTCCCTTTCTATTCAATTGTCTATTCCAATTCCTATCATGTGTGAAAACTTTACTCAATTATGAGAATTAGGAGAAAGCTTTATCACATTGTTTGAACTTAGCCCTGTGGGGCTTGGAAGTCAGACCACCCTAACCTGCTATCAAGTTAACCTGACCAGATCTGGTCAGATCCAAAGACTGGTGCAGGGTGTTTTCTCACAACTGTACATTTCATACAACCATTATCTGAAAACTAACCTTATACTGATCAATCAATTATTGTTTCCATGTTCCTGTGATTGTTTACAAACACTTGGCAAGATACTTCTTTTTCTCATTTCAGAGAATTGCAGCTATTCATTCTCCCACTAATCTCTTCTCCAATTAGGAATGAGACTGTCCAATGCTGTATTGTTTCTTTTAATTAATTCATCTTATTTGGTTAATAGTTTTAATGTATAAAAGTCAGCCTCCTCATGTAGTCAGGATGCAAACCAAAAGTGAGGAAGGGGCTATCCTGATTTGTTAGGCAATTGGCATGTGTTGCTTAATAAATCAAAATACTCAAAAGCTTGAACCTTTGCTTCTTCATTCAATTCACCTGTCATCCACCACACTCAAACCATTTAGCAATTGGGGAATGGCTCTTATTTTTTATAAATTTGGCTCAGTTCCCTATATATTTGAGATTTGAAGTTTTTATCAGAGAAACTTGCTATAAAAATTTTCTTCCCCTCTAATATATGCTACATTAGTTTTGTGTATGAAATTCCATGTATTCAAAATTATGCACTTCACTTTGTTATCCTCTCTAGCTCTTGTCTAGTGATTAAATTCCTCTCTCTTCCATAGATCTGACATATAATTTTTCCATGTTTCCCTAATTTATTTATGATATCATCTGGATTTTGTCTTTGAAGTCCAAAAGGTCTTTGTAGAACTAATTTCTCCAGAGACTAGCAAGAACCAGATCTTGACAATAGCAAGGCTTAGCCATCAAGTAAACTACATTTTCTGAAGAGTGAATCATGATATAGTATGGAAATAACCCATTTGAATAAATCAATTTGTTGATGGGCTTGCATGAACTCCATAAAGAGGTATTCTCTAGATTCCCACCAAACCTGAACTCTGAAATGGTGCCAGATCCTAAAGAATGCCTTGACTATGAGCAGTTCCTCCTTCCAAGATGTATAGTCTAACTTGTTAAAGAAATTAGAGAAGTACAAGAGTAAATCCTTAGTACAATAAAGCCCAATTTAATACTTAGTCCCTTAAAGCATTCTCAGCCTTGAAAAGTCTCTTGACATGTGTCCAAATCCTTGGAGAGTATATCACTCTAAAAGGACCCAGTACTTTTTGTGGAAAACAATAGATTTGATTATGGAAGAATTTGTCAGGGGAAGTCAATTACATCCCTGACAAGTTTGATAAAGTACAGACTCTGTGTTGAGGGATCTCAATGAGATACCCTCTCTCCTCTATGAACACCTGAGCTCAGAAGTTCTGACTAAAGTTGATAAGATGTCAACACTAAGTCTGTCATCAGTAAGTGGCTGCCTTTCCGGTCTTGATGAGATAGAAAGATTTATTGTCAAAAAATTAACAAACTATTTTGGTTATGATTGATCAAAATGCACTAGGAAGCTAAAAAGAACTTTGCAGTACTGGCCACTACAAGGTCAGCTGTTCCACATAGGGCTGTAGGAAGCATAAATAGGAAGGGAAGACTACTAAGGTGACTACTTCTTGTTCACCCCTTCCCTCTTATATTTCATGTTGGCTCTTCATCTAGTTTTGTTAATGATGCCTGAGTTCACTAATTGTTAGACTGCAGATAAAAGCCTGGTAGACTCATGGACCTTTAGAACTTTTTGGCTATTAGATAACATAGGAAAAGCAGTTCAAATCCATAGTACATTTTACTCCTGATAACTGCCTCTTCCACAAGGTTTTAGTGTCTAAGGGGTATGTTAATTATATATCAGAAAATATATTGTTATATTTTATTCTGGTTCAAGCTGTACTTGAAAGTGTAGCTCACCATTTTCCTGTGGATCTCTATGGTATTAGGTGTGCAATGCTAACCCAGCATGTCCATCTGGAAAGATCAGTAGAAAATTTTCAACACACACTACTGTGTTTAGGATTGTAAAGGTACACAGAGACCAGTTGCTATTATCAAGGATCAATTAGTCACTGCTAGGATTCTGCAAATGAATTTGGGGACCAAAAAGTTGAAATTCTGCATCCAAAATGGATGCCTGTTCAACAAGTGAATACAGCATAGCTAAATTCACTGATTCATACATAGACCTGGAACCTTAAGAAATTCAGATCACTCAAAAGGGAAATTGTGAAAAATCTTGTGAATTACTTATGAAAAAAACAGCGGTCAGCTCAAACTGTATTGTAATAACAAGATCCTTAGTACATTTATAATCTAGAATTAGTAGCTCCTTCTGCTGAGTATAAGATCACAGATTACAATTCTGGAAAGGAACTAAGTGGTCAACTGCTCCAGAAGTGTCAAACTCAAATAAAAATGGGAATCCCTACCATCAGCACAGTCTGAGAAAACCGCAAATGAACTTTATCTATGTTTCATTATATTTATTTGTTAAATATTTCCCAATTATATTTTAATCTGATTTGACCATATGCAGAAAGGTAGTGTATTTGGCACCTCCAACCCACATGAAGAAATTGAGGTCCACAGAAGTTAAGTGACTTGCCCAAAGTCATCGAAATAGTAAGAAGCAAAGGCAGATTTCAGACATTACAAATAACTGAGATAAGCTTCAGTTTCCAAAATACTAGATATGAGGTAAGGCCTAATAAACATTTCCTGAAGGAATAAATGAAAAACTATTTTAGATATGGCTCAGACAATATGAGTATATTTTGATCTATTCAGAATCCAGAAGACACCTGCTTCCTTTCAATATTTCATGAATGCCATCCTCCAAGATTTTCTAAAGCAAAAAATGATGATACAAATCACTGACATTCTAATCTATTAAATGAATCAAATCCAATTCATCCAGTGGGCATGAACTGAGCTGATGTAAGTCTAAAAGCATGACTTGTATGCCAAGTGGGAAGTGACAGAGTTCTTCAAGCATAATTGTGAGCCACATAGACATCAACACAGGAGTCCCTGGGACCTACCAACTACTATTACCATTTCTATCACAATTTTCATAGCTAATTGCTCCTCTCACTAACCTGAAATCTCCCAAGAACTTTTCAGAGTTCATGTTTGGGAAAGCACCACAGAAATTCAGAAGGCCTTTCATAAGATCAAAGATTTATAATTGATAAGGATGTTGGGGGCATGTGCTCAAATTCCCTCATTTTACATAGACAGGGTAGGTGATAAGACTAAAGTGCATTTAAAATCCAGGTCCTGCACTATTACACTGTTGGTGGAGCTGTGAACTCATCCAACCCTTCTGGAGAGAAATTTGGAACTATGCCCAAAGGGCAACAAAAATGTGCATACCCTTTGATCCAGCAATACCACTACTGGGTCTATACCCTGAAGAGATGATGAAAAAGGGTAAAAACATCACTTGTACAAAAGTATTCATAGCAACCCTGTTTGTGGTGGCAAAGAATTGGAAATCAAATAAATGTCCTTCAATTGGGGAATGGCTTAGCAAACTGTATGTCATGCAACACTATTGTTCTATTAGAAACCAGGAGGGATGGGAATTCAGGGAAGCCTGGAGGGATTTTCATGAACTGATGCTGAGTGAGATGAGCAGAACCAGAAAAACACCGTATACCCTAACAGCAACGTGGGGGAGATGATCAACCTTGATGGACTTGCTCATTCCATCAGTGCAACAACAAGGGACAATTTTGAGCTGTCTGCAATGGGGAATAACATCTGTATCCAGATAAAGAACCATGGAGATTGAACAAAGTTCAAGGATTATCCCCTTTAGAAAAACAAACAAACAAACAAACAGATATCTTATTGTCTGATCTTGTTATATCTTATACTTTTTGTTTCTTCCTTAAGGATATGATTTCTCTCTCATCACACTCAATTTGAATCAATGTACAACATGGAAATAAAGTAACGACTGACAAATTGCTTTTGGGGGGGGGGGAGTAAGACTGGGGGAAAAATTGTAAAACTCAAAGTAAATAAAATCTTTAATAAAATCCAGGCCCTGGACCCTCAAACCAGCACTCTTTCTGCTGTCAGTGGCAATGCAGCAACTCAGACCATACCCTCAGAATGAATCATAATCTACCAAGAGTTTCCCCAGAAAACTCTGCAACAGAACTAAATTATGTAATAATGGGATAAGAAAATGATCATAGTCAAGACATTTTTTAAATAGAGGCATCATCTCAGAAATCCAAATTCACTGAAGTTCACAGAATACCCTATTGGGACAGGCTCAGTATGTCTAATTTTTTAGACTTAACTTCTGGCTCTATAAGGTCCTGAGACAAAGGTACTTTTGAACTGAGGCCTTGGATAAACCTGATTTTGAGAACTGTGAGAAGCAACTTACCCAGGAAAGTCTGAAACCTGAACACTCTGCAGCCTCTCTAACATAACTAGAGAACAGAATTCCGTCAATCACCTCTCTGAATTCCTCCAATCATCTTCCCCTTTAAAGGGGAAATCTATCTCTGAAAAGCTACTGCACATATGCTTACTCATATGTTCCTTTTGGGAACAAGTAAGTAGAAGTGTTATGATTCTGTTACAATGGCCCATTCATATTCAAATTTCTCCAGATTGCTGCAACAATCTCTGGTTGGTTTTCAGTAGCCCTGGTGGATATCACTATTGATAATGATCATGGATAGCTCTGAAATTCATTATGGGTTCAACTCAATTCCAAGATCAAAATATCAAACATGGTGGAAACAGATAACTTGATGAAACTAGGTCAAATTGTCCAATGTAATGGACTCCCAATACTGCAAAGACTGTCCACTAATATCCCTGACTTGGTCTACTCACTCTCTTTAACATGATTATGAAGAAGTACAATTCACTTCTCATTTTTGTTGGCCTGCTCCTTGTTACAACATCAAGTCCATCTTTCTCCTAAATATTGTATATATTTATGTGTGTACATATGTATGTGTTTCCTCCAATAGAATATAATCTCCTTGAGAGTATAAAGTATTTCATGTTTGTCTTTCTAGCCTAACACAAAGTCTACCCTGTAGTAAATGCTTAATGAATACTTGAATGACTCAATTGATACCATTTCCTAAGTTCTTAACTTATTTTGTGTCATGGACTCCCTTAGACAGTGTGGTATATCTGATGCACCTCTTCTCAAAATGTTTTTAAATGTACAAATGAAAATATGTAAAATAGGAAAGCAATGGCAATGATGTAAAATTATCAAAGTATTACTAAAAAATAGTTTATGAAACCAAGGTTCATTGGGTCTAGATAAGGGACTAGGTGAAAAGGAGCATTATTTTGAACTGTTAACAAGCAACATGATGCCTGAGCCATTTTACTACCATACTGCTCAATTCTACCTTGACAAGAGATTCCATCTGTTCACAGTCAGCTGCTACCCCAGTTACTGAGTCAGACATTTACTGTCCAGGTAAACTCATAAATTCTTAGAAGTTGCCAAGTTCTGGGTCAAGGAGGCATTGGATTCCCAGGGGGAGAAGGGGGAGGAACCCTCTTAAAATGTGGACTGAAGGAGCTATGGACCAAGCATGTACCCAAACACTTGCAAAAGTTTCATTCTCAGGCAGGCACTTTCTGTGTTTGAGGCAGCGTCTAGACATAAGTGGTTAACAGCAGCATGGGAGGGATGAGGCAGAGGCTCAGCTCTATCCCTAGACACCCTCAGTAGTATCTGTCAAAGTTAGATAAGGAGAGGCTCACCATGTATAAAATAATTCTGCACTATGACCCTTTTTAGAATCATACCACTCATATAATATGATAGAACTATAAAGGAAAAGTAACAAAAGTGGGTTACTTGGTTTTGCATGGATTGTTCTTTGATAGAATGTCTTTACAAGCTCTTACCATCAGATGTGGTATCCCAAAAACATGAGCTGGCTGTGTGTAAACCAGATCCACTCTTCTGCATTACTGCACAAGTAACTAAAAGATAAAGAATACAAAAATGAGTGAGCTTAAAAATAAAGAGATGTATAAATGAAATAAAAAACAAAAACGATTAAAAAAAGATACACGAAGTCTTCAAACCTTTAACAAAGCAATGTTTGATTTCATAGGTATGAAATCTATAAAAATAATAAATATCAGAACAAATAGTGAGTAGATAAAGAAAATTTAAAAATATATTGTTTATTTAATATTTTAATACTTCAAAAATCTGTTATTTCTTTGATATGAAAACTCCATTACTGCATATTACAATCCCTCTCTAACCCAGAAAATAGTCTTCAAGAACTGCTGTGGCAGAATGTATCACTGCTTGGCCAACCTAGTAATGAATTTCTCCACATTTGGCAAGGCTGGATTTTGGATAACATACAATTCATTACTAAGACTCACAATCAAAGTCTTTCTATCTCAATAAAAATTCTGGGATTATTCTTTACTGTCATAGCCTTGGGGAATACAAGTCATTTCTATGTAATGTGAGAGTGGACAAATATTAGTATAGGGAAAGCATAAGGTTGTTCATAGACTAAATTAGTTTTGTGAATTCTTTTGCATAGACTACAAGTACAGCTGTGAAAAGTCCCAAGTTATTTGTTGACTGAACTGATTTATTCATTAAGGTGGCTATGAAATTCAAGACACAATGGGGTTGGGGCAGCTAGGTGGTGTAGTGGATAGAGTACTGGCCCTGGAGTCAGGAGGACTTGAGCTCAAATTCGACCTCACACATTTAATAATCACTTTAACCCCACTGCCTCGCAAAAATTTAAAAAAAAAAAATAAAAGACACAATGGAGCTTACAAATGTAAATGAAGGTAGACTTTCACCATGAGGAGTTTACAATGCAGCAGGGACAATAAGATGGTATATAATGCAATTCAAAATGTGTAATGAGTTAAAAGAGAATTATAGCTAAATTGCCCTAAGTTTTCAGGTGAAAAAGATATACCTGATTAAGAGGAATTAGAAAAGGGTACAAGGAAAGTATGGTTTAAGAGATCAAAGACTTGTATTTATACAGAAGACTAGTACTTTGAACACTAGTAATAGGAACAAGTAGGCTTACAAATGAAATCCAACCATATCTTTGCCATCTGATAATTAACTGAAAAATATGGAGAATATAAGGTCCCCTCCCCAAAAGGTATTTCATATGATAAAACAAATGAAATGGAATGTTTTACAACAAGGAGTCTTCCATCAGAATTATTCGAGATTTCTTGAAAGAAAAACAGCACAAAGAATTCTGTTCAATAATGAACTTCAGGGGTGCAATGGATAGAGCACCGGTCCTGGATTCAGGAAGATCTGAGTTCAAAATACCTAGCAGTATGACCTTGAGCAAGTCATTGAACCCCACTGCCTTGCAAAAACCAAAAAAATAATAATAATGAACATCAGACAAGACATGAAACAGGGAGACAATTATGTGTTCAAAGGTATTCACCACAGTGTTGGAAAGATTCAGTTCAGTGTTTGGTTTGAAAAGATATTCCTTATTGCTAAAAATGAACCCCCAAACCCTTTTTTTTTCCAAAGTAGAATGATCTGGCTCCTAATAACAAAATTTAGTAGAAACTCTGGAGTAACAGAAAGATTATTTATTTAGCATTTCTTGCAGGAAATAGGCACTCCCCCTAGTGAGGAGAGTCCCAAATAGCAACAATGTCCAGTCTCATAGTTTGGAAAGATTTTCCCCTCCCTTCTGAGACAGGCATTGGTCCCAGTCATCTGAGGTATGATCTAATTAATATGCCCACCCCATAACACCCTTTATATGTTCCCCCTCCCTCATCACACAACATATGTTAAGCTGAGGGTATGTAAGTTAATATGCATGAAGCTTATTAACCATGTATACTTGTGAAAGGACAGAGACCCTAGGTTGACTCTTGACCAGTTTGAGCTGGTTTTACAAGTGTACAAGTGTCTTCAAGTCAGACTTAAAGTTTTGTGACTGGTTGGGGTCATTTGTGCATTACCTTTATTTTTTTCTTCTTCCACATTCCTGCACATATGCTTGTGTCTTTTGGCCTAATCAAGAGCTCAATAATTTCTCACACTTGAAAGGTGAGGTTCTTCATATGCTTCTGTTTGTGGATGGCATTTGTGGTGGCAATACCAAGATACAGAACACCACACAAACTTTTCACTTTCATGAGTTTCCAGAGAAGAGAGCAAATGGATGCAGAATGTTTTAGTACCCAAAAATTCAATGTTTTGAGGGGATTGATCCACAGAGCTTGTTCACCAATATGTTTTTCTGGGGCAGAGAGAGTAAAAACGGACAAGTCAGGCCCAGAGTTAAACAGGAGGAAAAAAATGCTATGGCTTTTGGGAAACTGCAAAACTCCCAAGCTCCCCATGAAAGCAAAAGCTCATCTTTTCAAAAGTGACATTTACTAGTGTTGCTATGAGGCAATGAAATATGGTACACCAAAGCTTCCAAAGAACTAAAGGTGAGTATCACAGAGAGGGCAAGAACAAGCATCACTGTAGATATGAGGTCACAGCACATAACCAACGAGGAACTCCAAGAACAATAGTAAAAGACTTTATCGAAGAACTATATGATAGGAAGAGAAGATGGACAGATCACGTATCAAGTATGAAGGATTACAGCTGAGCAGATTACTTCATTGGTGTACTCATGATGAAAGGAGAAAGTGAGAAAAGCCTGCAATATGTTGGATATTCCAAAATTTTGAAGAACAGACTACAGTGGAACAGGTGAGGCAGGTCATCAGTCAGGTATAACTTGCATTGTTGGAGGGAACTCCCAATTCAAAGAGATCACAGACCCATTCAAGTATTTGCGAGGAAAGATTATAAATTTCATTGAAAGTCATAAGTAGTAAAAAAAAATAAATCAGTGAATACAGACCCCACTACTTACCTATATATTTATATGTCTTCCCTAACTTTACCAAATGTGTTAAGGATTGCTCCACTATAGCTGCAGTCCATTGGTTGACATTATTCTGATTATAATCCACACCACCCAATATAGCATCAATACACTGAAAGTACAGGAGAACAAAGATTAAGTACTGATTAATAATGTAAACTATGGTAGAAATAGCAAAAGGTTACCTGAAACAAATACTTTTCTAAGCAGACTAAATGTATTTAACCTTAGTTCAAATATAATTAGATATCAGAATGGATGGTGCTGGAGTCAGTTCCTGCCTCAGACACTTACTCCTGTATAGTTTTGGGCAAGTCTCTTAACCTCTATAAGCCTTAGTTCCTCTATTTGTAAAATGTGAATAATAATAGTACCTATCTCACAAGCTGTTGTGATCAAATGAGATGATTGATGCAAGCATTTTGCAAATATTAAAGCAATATACTCTAGCTACAACTGACATTATTATTACATACATGCAGGACATTGTATATATATTTGACCACATATCATGGTCAAAAAACATTTAAGTAGTAGACATGAACCTAGGACTTCTGACTCCAATTTTCATCAGATGTTTTTCCATACAACAGGGGTTTCTCAACTTTTTTTTGTCTCATGACAGTCTAGTACAGGGGTAAGCAAAATTTAGCTCACAGGCTCAACATGGCTCAGTATCTGTTTCTTTATGTCCCAAAAGCTAAAAATATTTTTAAAAATTTAGAAACTGTTTTTAGCTTGTGGACTGTATAAATAATGGTAGTGGGCTTATGGTCCAGTCTAATGAAGCCTAGGAACCCTTTTCATAAAATAAATATGTAGAATTACAAAGGAAGTCAATTAAATCAAAATACAGTTATCAAAATATAAAAAAAAAAATTACGACCCCAGGACAAGAACTCCTATGTCTATGGCATGACTAATTTTGTGAGAAAGTTCAATTCTCAAGTGGATCATAAATTACTCTAATAACTTGAGAAATGTTACCAATACAAAGTTTCCCATTGAGCCTCCAAAAAAAGTTTTTAAGAGCCATTTTATCTAAAAGAATTAATATTTGTTTTAGAAAAAAAAGAATATGCTTGCCTTAACTGAGGAAATACTTAAAATACAGCAATTGACAATGTTCAATCAGTATGCAAATTATGCATATGCAAACTAAAGCTTACAATGGTGCTTTAGGAAATTTATACAAAAATGATGATGTCATCCCTTCTATTAAAAATTATATCATGACCCTTGAAAATTCCGGTTGGTACAATGCAATGCTAACCTACCTCTTTCACAATATTGTGTGCTTCATCAGCATTGAAGACAATCTAAAAAAACCAAAAAAGATAAAATGTTTTGTAACAGAATTATTTTTATTTATAAAATCACATCTATATAAGCTGAGACCATCAGAAACTTTATGAACTATATATTCTAAGACTCTTATTTTACAGATAGGAAACTGGGATACAGGGAAGTAAAAGAATTTGCTCAGTCAATACATATAAGTCAGACTCAAGTTCTCTGACCCAAGTCAATGCACTAAGCATTCCTAAAAAGTTGTATAAAAATTAAAGTTTTAAAAATAGAATTGGATTACTCACTCTAACTTTCTTCAGGGCTCTAGTCAAATGTGACTTTAAAAATAAGACCTTTTCTGATGTTACCCCCACCCCCAGGTGCTAGTGTTTCCTATTCCCAAAATCATATGTAGACAAAATCAGAAGGAAAGCAGAAAATTGGGGGGGGGGTATAGATAGTTTCTTAAAGTTCTCATATCTCAAATCGATATGAATCCAAGTCATTCGCCAATTGAGAAATGGTCAAAAGATATGAACAGGAAGCTTTCTGATGTAGAAATCAAAACAATTTACAGTTAATGAAAAAATATTCCATTGATTAGAGCACTGATTAGAGCAATTGATTAGAGAAATGCAAATTAAAACAACCTTAAGTTTACATTTTACACCTATCACATTGGCTAAAATGATTGAACAACCAATGTTACAGGGTATATGGAAAAACTGGGACAATAAATCACTGTTGGCGGTTCTGTGAACTGGTCCAAAGATTTTAGAAAGTAAAGCCAATATTTATCAAAGCCTTCTCTGTGATGACAAAGAAGCAGAAACTACAAGGATGCCCCAAAATGGGTAATGGCTAAACAAGTTGTGGTATATGATCATGATGAAATACTATTGTGCTATAAGAAATGCTGAGTTTTCTGTTTCTAGCATTTGGCAAAGGGCCTGGAAGATGGCAGAAACTTAATAAATACTTTTGGACTGATTTTAAAAAAAGAAATGATGAGTTTGATGATATAAGAAAAACATGAAAGGACTTGTACAAAATGAGTAGCAAAGGGAACAAAACCAAAAGAATATTATATACAGTAATAGCAATATTGTTTTAAGGGCAACTTTCAGAGACCTGGTAATTTTGACTACTATAAATACTCAAATTAACTACAAAGGAACTATGAAGAATGATGCTACGGCATGCAGAGAAAAAAACTGATAAGTTGGCATAGTATGAATTCTTCTTAAAACAAGACAAATTTCAAAAAAGAACTTGAAAGAATTTAACAGCTTAGATGTTTCACATTGTATATCATAGATATATTCTAGACCAAAAAAAAAAAAAATGAATTGTTTTGGAAAGTAAAAAATCCTGAAGTTCTACTATGGAGATGATCGACTGATAGCAACAGTCAACATCATTTATGCCAGAATCTGGAGGTTGAGTACTTGCCCAGTTACCGAGCAGATTCACTGCCCATTATAGCATAAATATTGGTCCTACTCAGACACAAAAAAAGTTTATGACCCCAAGTCAAGATCCCTTGTTCTATGGCAGCATTAATTTTGAAGAAGCTCACCTTCCTCAAGCAGAGACAGGGACCATCCTGCCAGCCGACCATCCGTTCTGCCTCAGGCAGGACTAGAAATTCAATAAATCTAGTAGTTCTTTTAGGGGTGAATTAATTAAACATTTGACAAATAATAGCGGACAAATGATGTTAAAAAACATCCAAATGGCTCTTGGCAGAAGAAAAGGCTCTCCACCCCTACCTGAGAGGATCCTAAGTTTTTCATATGCATGCAGAAATGGACATAATGGAATGTCTACAAAGATCTGAAGTCAAAAGCATCTGATCATTCTTTAATCAGATATAAACACACACACATACACAAATCAGGTCTAAGATTTTAGAGAATTCAAAACATAAATTGATAATAATCTAGAAATGGGAAAAGGTTCATTTGAGACCTCTGATAATTAAAAGGTAGTGTAGAATATTAAAAGAATCCAAGAAAAATGAACATCATTTAAAAAAAGTTAAGCTAAACTAAATACAAGTATTTTTTCTATCTTCTCATTGGAGGAAAAACAAGAAAAACAAAACTCTCTTAACAAATATTTATAGTTAAACAAAACTAATTTCTGAATTGGTCATATCCAAAAAATTTGTCTCAATCTGTATTGTGAGTCCATCATTTCTCTGTTGGCAGGAATCTTAGTTGGTCATTGCAGCGAGTTTTTAAGTCTTTCAAAGTTCTTTTCCTTTACAATGCTATTGCTACTACCTAAATTCTCATCTTACTTCCATTCAATTCACTTTTTATAAGTTCATTCAGGTTTCTGAAACCATATCCTTCAACATTTCTTAAGAATACAATAATATTCCATTACATTCATATATCATAATTTGTTTGGTCAGTCCTCATTTAGTGGACATTCCCTTAGTTTCTAGTTCTTTGCCACCACAAAAAAGAACTGCTATAAATATTTTTTGTAAATATACATAAGTACTTTTGAGAGGAGATTATCTTCAAAATTTTATAGAACAGTAAGCTTTCAAGTTAGAAATCCTTTTCCCCCTGATATATGTGTGTGTAATTGTGAGTGTATGTCACAAAAAAGAACACGATACTTAATAAAATTTGCAAATATTAGGAAATAAAACATTAGATAATGCAAAACATTAAGTGGAAGGCATTATTTTCTCCTTTAGAAATGAGTAACTGTTCATAATAGATAACTGATTAAAGAATATGAATAATAGGTCTCAAATGAAGAAATCCAAGCTATTAAGAGTTATGTGGGGAGCAGTTTAGGTGGCTCAGTGGATAGAGCACTGGCCCTGGAGTCAGGAGTACCTGAGTTCAAACTTAACTCCATTGCCTTGCAAAAAACCCAACAAAAACAAAAACCAACAAAACTTAAATAAAAAAAAGTTATGTGAAGATACACTCCAAGTTGCTAACAGAGAAATTCAAAGTAAATTAACTCTGAAATTTCACATTTCACATTCCTAACATTGTCAAATATAACAGAAAAGAAAAATAATAATTTTTGGAGGGGCTATCTAAAAACAGGCACACAAATGCAGTGTTGGTAGAGCTGTGAAATGGTCAAGTCATTCTATTCATCAAATTCAACAAACTGCAAAATCTAACAAAACTATTATCATCTCTGTATTACAGACATCAAGGAAAGAGGAAAAGGATCCATATATACAAATATTTATCACAGTTTTTTTGGTAAGAGGCAAAGAAACTAAGAGGGTACCCATCATTTTGAGGGAAGAGCTAAGTTTGTATGAATGCACTGTGATAGTATTGCTTATAAAAACTGATGGGGGGGCGGCTAGGTGGCGTAGTGGATAAAGCACCAGACCTGGAGTCAGGAGTACCTGGGTTCAAATCTGGTCTCAGACACTTAATAATGACCTAGCTGTGTGGCCTTGGGCAAGCCACTTAACCCCATTTGCCTTACAAAAAAACCTAAAACAAAAAAAAAACAAAAAAAACTGATGAAAAGCATGCTTTCAAAACCTAGAGAAAACTAGGAACATTTGGATAATAAAGTGACCAGGAGCAGAACAAACCAATTTATCCAGTAACAACATAAAAGAAAAAGTTTAAGCAACTTGACTGATATAATTATCACTCCAGTTGCAGAGAACTAACAATGAAGCAAGCTACTCACTGCTTCTCAGAGACTCAGGAATGCAGACAGGCTTAACAAAAAGGTGTACATCTTTTGACACACTCAATGAGTTAATTTGTTTTGCTTGACTAGGTAAGGACTTTGTTTTTCTTTTATTATTTCAAGTGGGAGCGAAGGGAGAGTGAGCGGGGATGGGGATAATAGGACAGCCAAACAAAAAAGGAAAAGAAAGCAATGGGGGTAACTGAAGAACCTTACAAAGAAAAATACAGAGGAGTGAACAGAAAGCCAGAAAGAAGCAGACAAGGAAGATAGCTGCAAAAACTAGTTTGAATTTATTATATATTTAAAAAGAAAATCAAAAGGCAGCTAGGTAGCACAACAGATGGAGCATCGGCCCTGGAGTCAGGAGGACTTGAGTTCAAATCCAACTTCTGACACTTAATAAATGCCTTGGCTCTATGACCTTGGACAAGTCACTTAACCCCATTTACCTTGCAAAAAAAAAAACCTAAAAAAATTATGCCCCCCCCAAAAAATCATAGGGGACTGGACTGGTTCACCACTGCCTTCTGCAGCTCGTTTTACAGTTGAGGAAACTGAGGCAAACGGGCTGAAGTGAGTTGCCCAGGAGCACGGCTAGAAAGTGTCTGGGATTTGAACTCGGGTCTTCCATCATCAAATTCGCACCGAGCAAAACAAACGCCATTTTACAGCTCAATTCCTATCCCGAAAAATCAAAGCTCAAAAGTCAAGAAAACACTGTCGTCTCAGGTTAAAAATAAAAATAATAACAATAATAATAATAATAATTTGAACATGGGGCTCGGGACCTGCTCTGGGCTTTGACTTTTTCCGATGTCTAAAACTGCAATGTGAGAATGGCTAGGCCCGGCTCCCCTGAGAAAGTTCTGTCTGTGTGGCTGCTCCGGGCCCCGCCCCCGAGCCCCCCCCCGAGGCCCCCCGAGCCCCCTCAGCCCTCCCCCCGCCGCCCCGCCCGCGCCTGCGTCCTGGCTCTTCAGGCGGGAGGGAGGCGCGAGGTCCGGTGCGGGAGCGCTCGGGGCAGCGCGGGCGGGGGCCACGCCCTGCCGCGGGGACCGGAAGGAAGGAAGGCCGCCCCTCCCCCCTCAGGCGGGGGCCGCCGCCTCCGGCGCCTCCAGCGCCCCCCCCCGCGCCCCCCCCCCCGCGGCGAGGCGCGCGCCCCCAGCCCCGCTCCACCGGGCGCCGCGGAGTCCAGTCCGGCTCCCGGACCCCTTCGGGAAACGCGCGGGACCGGCCCGGAGGCCCCTCCACCCAGGCCGCGAAGGGGAGAAAGCGCCGGCCGCGCGGGGGCAGCGGCGGAGGGGAGCGGAGACCCCGCAGTGGGGGGCGTTACCTCGTCGTGGTGGGGCTGGTATTCCTCCATGGCGGCCGCTGCTCTGCCCGGGGGCGGGGCCTCGGGGCGGGGCCTCCGTCCGCGGCGCTCATTGGCCGCCTCCCCCTCCCGCTGAGGCTCCGCCTCCTCCGGCCCCTCCCCTGCCCCGCCCCGCCTCCAGCCCATGCCCGGGGCCTTGAGGGCGGCTCCCCTTGGGACTTGGAGGCAGCCAAGGGGCATGCAGAAGCATTCATGAAGCGCCTACTATGTGCTGTGCCAAGTGACGGGGGATGCAAGGAAAGGCAGAAGCGGCCCCTGCCCTCCCGAAGCTCAGAAGCATATGATAGGGAGACTGTCAAACACTGAGCATTCATGAAGCACCTACTATGTGCTGTGCCAAATGACGGGGGATGCAAAGAAAGGCAGAAGCGGCCCCTGCCCTCCCGAAGCTCAAAAGTGTATGGTACAGAGACTCAAACACTGAGCATTCGTGAAGCGCCTACTATGTGCTGTGCCAAGTGACGGGGGATGCAAAGAAAGGCAGAAGCGGCCCCTGCCCTCCCGAAGCTCAAAAGTGTATGGTACAGAGACTCAAACACTGAGCATTCATGAAGCGCCTACTATGTGCTGTGCCAAGTGACGGGGGATGCAAGGAAAGGCAGAAGCGGCCCCTGCCCTCCCGAAGCTCAGAAGTGTATGGTACAGAGACTCAAACACTGAGCATTCATGAAGCGCCTACTATGTGCTTGCCAAGTGACGGGGGATGCAAGGAAAGGCAGAAGCGGCCCCTGCCCTCCCGAAGCTCAAAAGTGTATGGTACAGAGACTCAAACACTGAGCATTCATGAAGCGCCTACTATGTGCTTGCCAAGTGACGGGGGATGCAAGGAAAGGCAGAAGCGGCCCCTGCCCTCCCGAAGCTCAAAAGTGTACAGAGACTCAAACACTGAGCATTCATGAAGCACCTACTATGTGCTGTGCCAAGTGATGGGGGATGCAAAGAAAGGCAGAAGCGGCCCCTGCCCTGGAAGAGCATGTAATCTAATGGAGGTGACAACCTGCAAACCACTATATACAAAAAAAAAAAAGAAATATTGACCTTGGAAGAAGGTGAAGGAGAAACCCTGCAAAGGACATGTTTCATAACATAAACTAAAACATTCATGCAGTATTTTAATCAGTCAATCTATGAAGTTTAATTGAATAATAACCAGAACTGCATGGAAGCCTTTCACCTTAACAAAAGAGAAAAGGTCCTGATCTGATCATGACAAATGCTGATGATTTCTAAATGTTATCAGTGCTGCACCATTTTTTTTTTACTTTCAATGTCATGTGGTCATAAATAAACATAAAACAATATAAGAAAAGGTGCTTTTCTATTATGGAGAGGGATGGCTAGATTTGAATAGTACCTCTCTTTTTAATGCTGCACAAAGCTAATTATTTCTAAAGGTTTCAGAGTCTCATAGGTTCAAATCCTTTCTGATAAAAAGCCTGAGTATTTTTGGGGGGTTTGGTTTTCTTTTCTGCAAAATGAAGTGTTAGACTATATGGCTTCTAGAATTCTTCTATTTCCATGCTTTCTTTGCACTAACTCCAGATATAAACTTTTAAGCTCTTTGAATTGCTCATTTCTTTGTAGTTGTATTGGTCAGATCTTCTATTATGGCTAAGCAGTATTGCTGTGATTAGAATTCATACACAGGGATTTCTATTAACTATTTTTGTTTTTGCAACACAGTGAGGTTAAGTGACTTGCCCAAGGTCACACAGCTAAGTATCAAGTGTCTGAGGCTGAATTTGAACTCAAGTTCTCCTGGCTCCAGGACTGGTGCTTCTATCCACTGCGCCACCTAGCTGCCCTGTTATAACTTATTGAGTGGATATTGCCACCAAAGTCACTACAATTATATTGTAGGAATTTTAGGTAGTAAAACAAAATGAAGTAAATATTTTTAGGTATTGTTGGAACAGATACTTTGGAGGAGAGCACCATCCTACAAGTCAGTTTGTTATGTGTACTCATGAGTCAGCTTCCTTATGTTAATCTTTATTTTCATAGTTTCTTAAAAACTCTAAGCTTGTTTAGATCTCTGTCTTCCAGAATCACCATCCCACCTAGGTAGCATGGGAAGCATATTAAAGTTATTCAAATCTCAATTATTTAGCAGGAGGGAGGGGTCTTAGGGTTGACAGAATTGCTAACTTGGAGGGAAGGAAGGAAGTATAAAAGAGGTACGAAGTAAGAAAATATGGAAAGATTTTGGATTTAGAGAACCCAATCTCAAATCTTGCTGTGCTTAATTTTTTATTTTGCTTTGTATTATTTTTATTTGTGTTTGAAAAGCAATGGGGTTAAGTGACTTGCCCAAGGTCACACAGCTAAGTATTAAGTGTCTGAGGCCAAATTTGAACTCAGGTCCTTCTTCCTCCATGGCCCGTACTCTATCCACTGTACCACCTAGCTGCCCTAGCTCTACTTTTTAATAATTGTATGATAAAAGGAAACCACCTTTCTTGCCCTTAGTAAGTTTAGTATTTCTGTTAGACTGGGAGAACTGGTCTTGTTTATATTGACTATTCACATTGTTTAAATTATCTCCCTTTTCCATTTGATTTCTAAGCATAAATCTGAGCATCACAGGTATATGATTTACAGTGATATCTTTTGTTTTGTTTCTGTATATTTAGATTTTTATTCCTCTAAGTTAAAACTGTTTTGGGAGTTCTCTTCAGAGTGCTGGATTAATATTAACTTCTTGAAAGAAAAATTGTATCCATCATCAATTGCATTATTGAGGGCATAGCTTGCTTTGATCCTTAGGGCAATTTATTTGCTAAGTTGTGGTCACGGAACCAATATTAAGATATTGAAACACACCTTCTTTAATTTTGTCATTTTAGGATGGTCCAGCAGTTTGGTGTAGACTTTGAAAAGAGAATCGATGGCCCAGGAGACCAGGTAGACACACTGGAACTTTCTGGTGGTGCAAGAATTAATCGCATTTTTTCACGAGAGATTTCCATTTGAACTTGTGAAGGTGACATATTCAATGCTTCCCTGCAACTTCTACCAAAGAACAGCTCTCAACTCCAAGAATCTTTGGTGGATAGGTACTTGAATAGTTTTTGAATTGATAAAGACAGGGAGGCATACCTTCATACTCATACCATTGCATTGACTCTGGTTTTGAAGGGAATCAAATACTCTAACTTGGAGGTTGAAGTTTATGTCATATAGATAATCATTCTTCAGAGCTAATAAGATTCAGTTAGCCAACTATCGATTTGAAGCTTTCTTATAAAGATACATATTATAAGGGAGATACTCAGTTGTAACTCACTTCCTTAAATTATTGAACTTCTGTGTTTTTATAGATACCTATCCCTGTATGTTTCATTATTTTTAGATGGAATTTGGTGAGAAAGACTTGAGACAAGAAATTAGCTATGCAATTAAAAACATTCATGGAGTCAGGCAAGTTTTGGGGTGGGGAAGTAGGGTAAACTTCCTTGTCACAGGCTTCTGGAATGCCTATGTTCCCTGCCTCTGATATCTAAGTTGGGAGGAGATTGCATTGGCCAAGGACCTACAGTCTCAGGAACAGAGCCCAAGGCCTTGAATGATAGAGTGAAGAGAGGCAGTCATTCTGGCATGCTCTTCCCTAGCATCTCCCAGGACTAATCAGTTGCCTTTCGTATTTTGTACTTAAGGGCAGGACTCGCTGTCTTTATCAATTCAAAAACTATTCAAGTACCTATCCACCAAAGATTCTTGGAGTTGAGAGCTGTTCTTTGGTAGAAGTTGCAGGGAAGCATTGAATATGTCACCTTCACAAGTTCAAATGGAAATCTCTCGTGAAAAAATGCGATTAATTCTTGCACCACCAGAAAGTTCTAATTTGAGGCCTGTAAGTAGGCTATGACATAAATTACTACACTATTCATAGTTGTGACCCCAAATGCTACCTGTACCTCTCACCCCAATCTTGTTATGGTCATGATGTAAAATGAGGCTTTGTGTCCACCATCTGCTCTTGTAAGAAACTTTAAAAAGAAGAGTATGAGGAGATGGATTGTAAGAACTCTGATGTGAAGGTAAACTAGTGAGAGAGAGAGAGAGAGAGAGAGAGAGAGAGAGAGAGAGAGAGAGAGAGAGAGAGAGAGATTTCATGTTAGTCACATTAAATGTTGCCAAGAAAGAATATTCTGACTTGTGTCAGAAGATTACAACCAAAAGAAATTATGGTATTGAAGGCTTTAGTAGTAGCACTGGGAAGGAGTGAAGTTGGAGCTGCAATGGTAGAGGTGAAGGTGTTGGAGGTGGTAGAGTAGGTGGTGGAGGAGGTAGTGAATGGTGGTGGTGGTAGTGGTGCTGGAGGTTGATAGTGGTAGTTGATGGTAGTGGTGATGGTGGTGATGGGTGGTGGTGGTGTTGGTGGGTATAGGTGGTGGTGGTGGAGGTGGTGGAGGTTGTAATGGAAACTCTAATATTCATTACTAAATATGGAGTAAATCATGTATTCATCAGCCATGCACTGCCTATACTTGACCATAATAATAAAAAGAGAAGTAGATATCCAGAGAGACAAAACTATATAACAGGAGCAGGGAACATCTTGTCTGTAAACCATATAAGCCCCATGAAATCATTTGGTCAGGCACTTGCCAAGGCATCTACAAGTAAGACTCAAATTCAATGAATCTAGGAACTTTTTTTTTTTAGATTTTGCAAGGCAATGGGGTTAAGTGGCTTGCCCAAGGCCACACAGCTAGGTAATTATTAAGTGTCTGAGGTTGGATTTGAACCCAGGTACTCCTGACTCCAAGGACAGTGCTCTATCTACTGTGCCACCTAGCCACCCCCTATCTAGGAACTTTTTAAAGGCAAATTAATTAAATACGTGACCAAATATAACAGACTAAGTTTTAGGTTGATATTTTTGTATGACCCTCAAAGATGCTGTAAATATCCAAATGGCCTTTGGCTGAAAAAGGTTCCCTACCCCTGCTGTATAACTCTCCTGCCCTAGAAAGGTTCAGGTTCACAAAGAACACAAGAATCATATTGGAAAACCTTCCCATACCAAGTTTGGGAAAGACTGAGAAACATGCAATCCTACAAAAGAGCTCCAGATGGTTAGGGACTAGAACCTATTACTTATTTGAACTAACTGTAGAGAGCAAAGGGAAAGGAGTGCTGGGAAGTGATTCAAAGATGAGACCTAAGCCAAGTTCAAATTTGGAAAGACTGAGGGAGACCAAATAAGAATTAGAGCACAATATAAACTGCAAAATGAGTGATTTAAAAAGGTTTTCCATTAATAAAATCAATCAATGCTGCCAAAATTAGAAGGGAAACAATCTTCACAATTAGGAGTTCTGATAAAGGTCTCATTTCCAAAATATATAGAGAATTGCATCAAATTTATAAGGTCACAAGTCATTTCCCAATTGATAAATGTCAAAGGATAAAAACAGTTTTCAAATGAAGTTAAAGCTATATATAATCATATGAAAAATGCTCCAAATCATTATTGATTAGAGAAATGCAAAATTAAAACAACAAAGAGATATCATCTCACACCTATTAGATTGGCCAAGATGAGAAAAAGGGAAAACAAGCAATGTTGGAGAGATTCTGGGAGGATTGGGACATTGATGCATTACTGGTGGACTTGTGAACAGATCCAACCCTTCTGAACAGCAATATGGAACTCTATCCAAAGAGCAATAAAACTGTTCATACCCTTTGACCCAGGTCTATATTCAGAAGAAATTATAGATAAAGGGAAAAGTCCTACATGTTCCAAAATATAGCTGTAGTGGCAAAGAATTGGAAATTGAGGGGATGCCCATCAATTGGGGAATGGCAAAACAAATTATAGTACATGAATACTATGGAATATTATTGTTCTATAAGAAACCATAAGTGATCAGACTCTAGAGAAGCAGGGAATGACTTACAGGATCTGATGCTGAGCAAAAGCGAGTAGAACCAAGAGAACAATGTACACAGCAACAACACTGTGAGATGAACAATCTTGATGGAAGCAGCTCCTCTCAGCAGTGCAGAGAGCTAGGACAACTATATTAGACTGGCTATAGACAATGTTATCCTCATCCAGAGGAAGAAAAACAAACAAAAAAATATATACCCACACACACAAAAACAACCCTCCAGAATCTTATGAATACTTTATAAAAATTGTATCTCTTTCCCTTAATCCTAATTCCTCATATGAAAATAATACTAATCTGTAAACATGTTTATTAAAATATGTATGTACAATGCTAACCTGACTGTTCACTGCTGGGGGGGGCCGATGAGAAGGAGGGTGGAAGGAAATTTTGTAACTTGAAAGTATGCCTATGCAAATGGATGAAAATAAATAAATTTTAAAAAAAGACTGGGGGAGGTACACAAATTCCTAGGGAAGGACTCAGCAGGTACAACCCTGGTGGCAATCTTTGCTGACAGGAGCTGGAGGTGTCCAAAAACCCAAGTTGTTTGCTTAAACACAAAAAATAGTTCCTTGTGTAGTGGGGCAGCTAGGTGACACGGTGATGCATGCTTAGAATCAGGAAGACCTGAGTTCAAATTTGGTCTCAGACACTTACTAGCTGTGTCTCCTTGGACAAGATACCTAACACCGTTTGCCTCAATTTCCTCATCTGTAAAAATAGCTAGAGAAGGAAATGACAAACCACTTCAATATGTCACAAAAACCAACTGAAGTCAGGAAGAGTTTTATGTGAATGAAATCATAGAACAACAACATCAAACTTTTGTATTACATGCTGGATGAGAAGTGCTAATATACAGAGAGATAACTAGTAAAAATCAACAGTTTTTTTAGGAAAGAGTGTTAAGTGATCACAATTACCCCTAAGGAAAGAGATTCTTACAATGTTATGTAGGCTAGGTAATTATCAGTAGGATTTTTGTGAATTATACATAATACATAATCATAACTTTGAATAATATATTGCAAGTATATATTTTGTAGATGTGCTCTAAAACTACCACTAAGAAATAATTCCTTCTTAAAGATTTTTCTGTGTTTGAATGTCAGGCTTTGAATTTATACTTCTCTCTCACTCCAGGAAGCCATTCTTATTTAGTGTTTAAAAAGCACCACCTTGGGAATGAAGAACTTACCATATATTTCAAAGAGTCATTTGAAGTCTCTGCTTGGCTTTTGGGCATCATCTAAAAATGGATGCAACTTCTCCATTTAGTTGCAGTCCTGGCCTGCCCTAAAATTAGACAACTCTTCTGGGGACCTGTTTATTTGATCCTAAAGGTACTATTATCTAGTCATATAGTCTTTTGAGGGCTTTCTCCTATCCAGTCCCACTGTTGACAGAATGAATTTTCATAAATAGCACATCATTATTAAAGGAAAAATGCAAGTTAACAAAAATTTTTAATTGCTTCATCTAATCATCCAAGGCAATTTTAAAATTGCCCTACTTATATAATAAAAAATCACATATCAAGATGTTACAGGAAGTTACCATTTGGTTTTAATCTGTTTTTGATGCTTTCTGTCACTAAAATGGAAAAATATAAAATGTTTTAACTCAACTTAAGTCAATTTCATTTTATATGTGAAGAAACCAAAGTCTGAAGAAGTAAAATAATTTATTCAAAATAATACAGAGTGAGTGGTAGAGGCCAGATTAAAGTGAGCTCTTTGAGAGGAGTGACTCTTTTCAATTTTCAATTTTAATATCTCTGGGATCTTAATATGGTAACTGGTATATTCTGTTTAATAAATGTTCATTGAATCAACTAACACCAAATTCAGTGCTCTTTCTGTTATAGGTCACTGAGGTGTGGAGGGTATATATGAGAAGCAAAATGAAAAGTAAAAAGTAAAGGTTGCCAAGCATTGGAATTTATTTTTAAATAGCTTGTGTAGAAGAATTTTGGGGGAAAGTTGTTTTTTTTTTAAATCAGTCAACAAGCTTTATATATTAAGACCTTAATGTGCTGAGACAATAAGTAGTCTGTGCTCTTAAGGAACTCGAATTTTAGAGGAATAGACATGTAAAAAACCAGATTTATACAAGCTACATAGAAAGTAGATAGAAAATAACTTTAGAGGGGAAGGCATAGCAGCTGGGAGGCAAGGGGGAAGGAAATAAAGCATCCTTTGGAAGGTGAACTTTGAGCTGAATCTTGTAGAAAATACAAAGTAGGGAGCAAAGAATCTAGAAATAGGAAATGGCTAGTGCAAAGGTACTAGGAAGGGAGATGGAGTATTGGGTTTTAGAAGTCATAAGGATCTGAGTTCAAATCCAGCCTCAGACATTTACTAGCTAGTTGCTTAACCCTGTGTGTCTCAGTTTCCTTAGCTATAAAATGCAAATAATAGAGAATAATAATAATAATAATAATAATGATAATAATAATGATAAAATAGAACAGTTACATGGGGCAGTGGATAAGAGCACTGAGTCTAGAATCAGGAAGACTCTTCTTCCTGAATTCAAATGTGGTTTCAGTTATGTGACCCTGGGCAAGTCACTTAATCCTGCCTGCTTCAGTTTCCTCATTTGTAAAATAAGCTGGAGAAGGAAATGACAAACCATCCCAGTGTCTTTGCCAAGAAAATCTCAAACTGGATCATGAAGAATTCAGATACAACTGGACAGCAACAACAGGCTGTTGGATCATAGACTATAAGGGGAATAAAATGTAAGAAGCATGTAAATGTAGAAAAGAGTCAGGTTTTGAAGAACATGCCAAAGACAGAAGTTTATATATGGTTCTGGAAGTAAAAGGAATCCAGGCACTAAAGCTGACTGAGTTTATTATGGGGGCAGACAGACTGGATAAGTTTTTTTAAAAAACTATCTATTCTTGAAATAAGGATAGGTTTTCATATTCCTGATAAGGTTTAAAGTTTAAGTCCAGAATAATGAGAAGATAATTCTCTGGAGTCAGAGGACCTGGGTTCAAATCCTTCCTTGGATATTTACTACCAATATGATCTAAAGCAAATCACTAAACTGCCTGGGCCTCAGTTTCCTAATTCACAACATGTGGGACTAGGTGACCTTGGGAGAACCTTTCTAGGTATTGTCTAGGAACCAGCACACACACTTCCATCTATGTTTTTATAGTTCAGCTATTTCTTCCTTTGTTGTCATCGCTGTCGTCAGTAAAAAGAATTTTACTCTGCTCCAATACAGCAAGAATGTGTAACAAAGAGGCAGAAGCACTTAACTTTTACGCATAAAACCATATTTCTCATCTCCATATAGTGATCAGCAGGATGAGGTTAGATTAATTTTCAGAAAGCCTCAAGTCCCAGGGGTTCAACTGGGACATTTTCTATGTCCTTAGTTGACCAGGAAGCTTCAGGGAAGAAGAAGCCCATCAATCAGGGAATCTCCTTTGTTTCCTTTTAGAGAAAATTCTGTTGCAGAAGGAGAGGAAATGTGGGCCTAATCCTTATTACAGGAGAACATTGGTATGTAGTAATTCTAACATAATAATTAATTAATAAATTATTGTTGACTGACAGCAAAGTGTTTGACATATAGCAAACGCTTAATAAATGATCATGGGCAATTTCCTCATCTAAGAGTTCCCTAGGTCAATGAAATCACCAATCCAGTCCCTATTTACTAATTTCAAGCAAAGGCAAGATTATATTTCTGTGTCTGGCACACAGGATTGGTTTAAATGTTTTTTCTATATGGATCTGAGAATTCAGAAAATTGTTTTTGACTTAAGGCTTGGAATTCATTTTTCTGAATCTTCTTTCAGTTGAGTCTAACATAGCAATTACTGAATTTCTTACTTCACTGAGCACTCTATTAATTCTATCCTCTTTCAGGCCCTTATCACCTCTCACCTGGTCTATTGCAATAACTTCCTAATTGATCTCCTCGCCTCCAGTCTTTACCCCTCACAAATCTATACACTCCACATGACTGTCAAAGTGATATTCTAAATACAGAGATCTGACTATGCCCCTTTCCTGCTCAAAAAACAAACCCTACAGTGGCTTCCAACTTATTACCTTTAGGATTAAATTCAAATTCATCTTTTCAGCATTTAGAAACTTTCAGGATCTGACTCCAGCCTATCTTTCCAGACTTATTATATTATAATCCAGTCCCAAAGTCCATTGATTTGGGAATTTCTCATTGGTGGAGATGCTCAGTGTCTAGAGATTGTGTGAGAAGCAGGGTGATGAGAAAGGAGTCAGCTAGTCTCCATCATTTTGTTCTTCTCAGAGTCTTATTTTCTCTTAAGCTATCTAATGTGGGGTTGGAGTCTTCCATTTTTTTTCCTCTCAAAGCTGGAAGCCCAGAACACCTGAAATGACTGAAAGAAGAAAAAGAAAACCTCTCCCCAAACTAGAAGAGATCTCCAAGATAGTCTCGACTGTCTGAAATCTTTCTCTCTATCTAGCCAACTCTGCCCAACCCATACATATGCACCAGACATTGCTCTCCATCACTGAGGAGAGAGAGACCCATAGTAATGACCATGGATCTGGGGTTACATACACACTTTTCATACTCCATGGTAAAACCAAACCTTTAATTTGGTGCCACACATATTATTCCTTCTCTGTTTCTTGGCACAGGTATTATCAGTGCCAACAATCAGTCAATCATTGAGCAACTATTAAATGCCTAAGGGTTGGGGATGGAGATGGGGAGGAGGTTGGAAATAATGGAGGTCAGATTTGAACATGTTGAGTTTGAGATATCTCTGCCATCCATTTTGAAATAGTTGGCAATTGATCATGAAGGCAGAGGAGGAAAAAAAGGAAACTACTTACACACACACACACTCATACACACATATACATAGATAGATCTGGGTATCATCTTTGTAGAGGTAATCATTGAACCCATGAGAAATAATGGGGGTGGAGAAAAAAGAGGTAAAGATAAGAACAAGATAAAGAAGGGAAGAGAAGAAAGGAAGGAAGGAAGGAAGGAAGAAAGGAAGGAAGGAAGGAAGGAAGCAAGGAAGCAAGGAGGAAAGTGAAGAGGGCCTGATCAGAACTTTAGGGAACATCTATGGTTAGAGTTAGAGGGAATGACATTGCTCATGAACCAGCAAAGGAGACTTTGAAAGAACAGTCAGGGGGCAGCTAAGTGGTGCAGTGGATAGAGCAATGGCCCTGGAGTCAGTAGAACCTGAGTTCAAATCCAGCCTCAGACACTTAATTACCTAGCTGTGTGGCATTGGGCAAGCCACTTAACCCCATTGCCTTGTCAAAAAAAAAAAAGAGGGAGGTAGGAAAAATATGGAACTCAAATCTTACAAAAAAGATAAACATTGAAAACTATTTTTGCATGAAATTGGAAAAAAATAACAACCAAAAACAGGTCCGTTCAAGAGGCATTTCCTAAGAGAGAGACTTTTCCTGATGCTCTCAAGCTAATATTACCTCCAACCTCTTCCCTTCACCCCAACTCTCAGAGACAGTAGGATTATTTTGTATTGTAAGGAGCAGCTAGATGGCTCAGTTGATAGAACACTGGCCTTGGAATCAGGAGGATGGGAGTTCAAGTTCAGCCTCTGACACTAACTGTATGACCTTGGGCAAGTCATTTAACTCTACCTCTTTTCCAGAGCCATCTCCAGTTGTCAGAGGCCGAATTTGAGGTCCCATCCTCTGACACTTACTAACTGTGTAACCTTGGACAATCATTTAATTCTGATTGCCTCTCATCCAGGGCCATCTCCAGTTGTCCTGATCCATATCTGGCCCCTTAGCACAGCATCCCCCCCACTCAAATCCAATTCATGTGCTGGTCATGGCATCACCTTCCTGATGTCATGGTCATCTTTGAAAATGAAGGACCAACATTATTGTAAGCCTCTGAATCTCTATAAGCTGTAAGGATCCTTAGGATCCTTACCTCAACTGCTACTTTCAGGTTCCTAGAGCTTGGCTACATTTTCTTCTCTATTCATCAGGGTCAGAGGTAATTCTTTCTTGTCTTCAACTTGAATCTCAATTGGTTTGCTTCTTTTCAGGATTTTTAGTTGATCACCCTTAAACAGTCATCCCCATGTGACTCTTTACTAATGAGGAACATTAAGAATGATTGCTACAAAACATTCTTCCAAAGGTCTATGATTCAATCTCCCCATGAGTACATTCAGTGTCTTGGGGAAAATGGGCTGAAGTTTAGAAATCCCATGTGGTGAGGGGGTAACTCACAGATCCTGATTTCTGAATGTCTTTTCTCCCATTCAATCAAGTGTGATCCTGCTGCTTCCCATTATGCAGCCTGCTGCTAGCTGATCTGGGAATACTACTGAAGCATCAATGGACTCAAAAGTTTGTCTCAGGACAAACTGAGAGGAAGTTGACCAGTGATGCAGCTGAAGTCTTTCCCTTCCTCCACTGGCAGTTCCCCCTTAGGGGAGTATTGGAAAGTCACCCTAGCTCCAAATATGGTAATGAATTGTTTCAATGTTGAATGATAATTAACAAATAATCTCTTGATCTGACCAAGTTTCTTAGGCATATTCAAGTCATGATTCTTTTGTAATGTCATTCTTTTAAGATTTTTCTTTTGCACTTAGTCTAATCTCTTTTGATTGGCTGTGATAGATTCTCAGTTATGATATCAGACCTTAAACAGAATAATAAATTTTCAACCCTACCTTTCCATTTATATATGTATGTAAGTGTGTGAGGGTATGTATATGTATGTGTAGAGCTTGGCTACATTTCCTCCTCTATCCCTCAGATTCAGAGGTAATTCTTTCATGCCTTCAACTTAAATCTCAATTGATCTGTTTCCTTTCAGGATTTTTAGTTAACTAGTGGATAGAGTGCAGTGCAGTGGATAGAGCACTGGAATTGGAGTCCATAGGATGAGAGTTCAAATTCAGCCTCAGACACTTGACATTTACTAGCTGCTTTGTGATCTTGGGCAAGTACTTAACCCTCATCACCTTGCATCCAGGGCCATCTCCAGTAGTCCTGATACATTTCTGGTCACTGGGTCCAGATAGCTCTGGAGGAGAGCATGAGGCTGGTCCAAATCATGTGCTTGTCATGGCATCATTTCCCTTTGTCATGGTCTTTGATAATGAAGGACAAATATTGTCATCATTGTCATGCATTTGTGTATATGTATCTATATACATCTATACCCATATTGATAAAGATATAGATACATATCTGTACACATGGGGCAAGTGGGTGGTGCAGTAGATAGAGCACCAGGTCTAAAGTCAAGACAATTTGAGTTCATACGTGGCCTTAGACACTTGTTAGTTGTGTAACCCTAGTAAGTCATTTAACCACTATTTGCTTCAGTTCCTCATCTGTAAAATGGGGATTCACTGGAGCAGAAAATGGAAAACTCTCTTAGCCAAGAAAGCTCCATTTATATGGACAAAATTCCATATATATATATATATGTATATATATATACACATACACATATATATGATATATATGTATACATACAAAATCTCTAGATGATGTGAGATGAGGAAAAAGAGTAGAAGAGAGAGAAAGCATTCAGAAAATAATCTCAATTTTTAAGGTAAAATATGGCAAAGTTCTCAACTACAAAGATGAGCTAAACTTTTGGAAGTTTATCACAAAAACTGAAAGAGATAGTTTAAATGACAAAAACTATACACACACACACACACACACACATATATATATATATATATATATATATGTTTTTACATATGTATTTGTGTTTGAATATGTAATTTCCAGTGCCCAGAATTATAGTGTGGCAATTATTAGGTACTTAAAATGTGACTTGTATGATTAATTAATATGCCTCTATAATTTCGGATTGTTAAATTTTGATATTATATTTTGATTTCCTTCCCCCAAAGAGGAAAACCACTTGTTTTGTCATTTTGACTGAAAGTAATGCCAGCCTTTTAGTTTAGACCTAATCATTTGCCTTGATGTACATCAGAGTACTTTATTATGCCAAAGGGAACTAACATAATATAAGAAATAATCATGTACAAACTTAGACAGAACTAGGCAGGAAATGAATTATTTGGTTTTTATCCATCTCTTAAGAATGTTTTTTTTTTAAATATGGCCCCTGAAAGTAATTTCTCAGTAGTTCCTAGGATCAGGATGGGGTTTATTTATACACACACACAAACACCTATATATGCATATTCATATAAACTGACATTGAATAAGGTCATGCAATAAAATTGAAGAAAAATTTTGATAAGCAGACTGACTAGTCTAACAGCAGTTTTCTTCTTATAATATAAATATACACATATGCACATATATGTTACATATACCATACAATATACATATATATGTATGTATTGTTATACTAGCATATATACCACATGTAGTATACGTATAATATCTGGACTATATAGTTTATTTGGGCTGTGTAGCATATTGACTATGTAGTCTATATATTATATATAGTAATTTATACATACAAATAATGTTTAATAAATGTATTTATGAGTATATATAAATATATATACATAGAAACATGTATATATGTGTGCATATAAATACAAGAAGAAAATTGCTTCATTATGCTAGTCTTTCTGCTGACAAAAATTTTCTACGGTTTTATCTCATAAACTCATTTATTGGTAGGAATCATATCATATCTATATGATAATAAGGCTCTTTAAATTCAAAATGCATGAAAAGCATTCAAATGGAGAAGCAGAGCTCTTACAGTGACATACTTAAAGGCAAAGGTGAAGAGAGAAGCCAGGGAAAGTGACATTACTATGTATTGTAATAGAATTCATCTATTTCAAAAAAAAATCTAATTTTTTGTTTTCATATGATCTTCCTTTCACATGACTCATCCCCCCCTTAACCAAGAATTGATTTCTTTTTAACAAAAAAATGAGAAAGAAAAAGAGAAAAAAATGAATGATTGAGCAAAGGGTTCCTCTCTTCATCTCACATGACTCAGATGATAGTCTCCTCTTTCATCTCTGTGACATTGAAAGGTGATCCTTCTCCTTGTCAAGGAAAATTTCTCTTTATGCATAAGTGATCCCATTACATCCCATCCTCTCCAGCAGATCACTACCTCCACCACCACATCAATAGTCTGACAGTTTTGCAGCACTCTGCAATCCTGGTTCTCCATCTTCTTACAGAAAAGATGGAGATGGAATTTATCATCAATTCTTTGAGTGCAAACTTGGTCATTAGAGTTTTAATACATTCATTTCCTAGGGATTTTTCCCTTTAGGTTTTATAATTATTGTAGCTATTCCATATTTTGTTTTCCTGGTTCTTCTTACTTTACTCTCCTTCAATTCCTAGTATATCAATGCTTCTCTGCGTCTTCTTATTTGTCATTTCTTTTGTAAAAATTCATTTTGGGGTGGCTGGGTGGCATAGTGGATAAAGCACCAGCCCTGGAGTCAGGAGTACCTGGGTTCAAATCCAGTCTCAGACGCTTAATAATTACCTAGCTGTGTGGCCTTGGGCAAGCCACTTAACCCCATTTGCCTTGCAAAAAAAAATGTGTTTTATTTTCATTTAATGGAATTAAACATTTCCATAACCTGGTATAAAAAAGATGATTGCTCAGGAAACTACAAATCTATCATATAAAGCTTGCTGTTCCCTTTAAATATACAACAAAGTTTGCATATAAGTTTATTTTTTTATGTTATTTATTATAGCCCAGTAATATTCCATTATATTGATATGCCATATATGTTTAGCCATTTTTCCCAATTGATGTTGTTTATTATGCTATTTTATTATTATGATATATGCTGCTATGAATATTTTGGAGATTTAAGAACTTTCTTGCTCTCTTTGCCCTCCTTGGGCATAAGATTAGCATTGAGATAAAAATATATAAGCATTTAGGTTAGCTTTTTAGCAAAATTCCAAATTGCTTTCCAAAATAGTTGGATCAATTTACAGCTGCACCAGTTAAGTGTATTAGTCTGACTAACTTTCCATAGCCCTCCAACATTACTTATTTGTATCTTTTGTGAAGTGAAGTATCTATTATTGTTTTTTATGTCTCTTGAAATAATCATTCATAATCTCTTGTTCATTTGTAATTATTATTCTGAGAACTTTTTGTTCTTGTTCTTCGACCACATATTCATTGAAAAATGATTCTTGGTCATATGTTTGTATTAGTTACTTATTTGTCTTGGAGGGGTGTGTGTGTGTGTGTGTGTGTGTGTGTGTGTGTGTGTGTGTGTGTGTGTGTGTGTGTAGAGGAGAGAGAGACAGAGAAAGAAAGATTGGATAATTATGTATATTTTGGATAGATATGAATATTTTGGACCATTGTCAGAGATTCGATACATTTGATACAACAACAATCAGAGATTTTCCCCTCTTCTAGTTAAGTCTGTCCCTTCTTATACTATTTTGCACCACGTTTCCATGAAAAAAATTTCAATTCCATGTAATTGAAACCATCAATTTCACTTTTTGTGATAAATATTTTATGATAAATGTCTCAATTGAGATCTTTACTTTATATTTTAATTTAAAAATTAAATCTGTTAACTAAGTGATTCCTCTTTCCCCTCCTCATCTCAGATGACCCAGATGCTACTGTCTTCTCCTTCACCTCTATCTAACATGAAAAGGTGGTCGTTTCTCCTTGCCAAAGCAAATTCCTCTATACGCACAAATGATCCCCTTCAGATTCCACCTGTTATCCCTACTCACTGATCTTAAATCTCCCCGTCTTCTGACAGTTTCCCTACTGTCTACAAAAATGCCTATGTTCCCACCTTCCTTAAGAAAAAGTAAAATAAAAACCCACCCCAAACCCTCTGCTTTTATTCCATATCTTTTTTTTTGTGATTAACTCCTAACAAGACTAAATGCAATAAGTGCCTCTAACTCTCAAAAAAGATAGTCTTTCTTGACTGCATCACTTGACTAAAACTCTCTTCAAAGATATTAATGATCTTTTAGTTGTAAAAATCTAATTGTCTTTTCCCAGTCCTTATCTGTTTTAATCTCTTGGAGGATTTTGACATTGTCAATCACTTCTTCTCTTTAGGTTTGCCTGACATTACCCTCTCTTGGTTTTCCATCTACCTGTATGATCTTTTCAGTTTCCTTAACTAGATCATCAGTGCAGTTATACACATTAACCATGCGTGTCTCACAGGGTTTTGCTTTGGATCCTTTTTTATTTTCCCTCAGTATTATTTCTTTCAGTGATCTCATCAGCTCCTGTGATTTCAGTTATAGACTCTATGCTAATGATTCATGCCCCTCATTTCTAGTTTGCTGCCTTCTGGACTTCAGAATTTCTCCTCGATGAAAATTAGGACTCCTTTCTCGGTTTGAGATGAGATTGAATCTGGTGTTCATTTAGTCTGTATTTTCTGATATAATTTAATTAATCTCATTGATTTGTTTGCTATTTTGCTTGAATAACTGGGGGTTAGTTATTCTTTGCTATTTTGGTTATCTTGTGCAATGAGCACTTGATGGAAAGGGAACAAGCAAATGGGAATTAGACTGAACAGGGGTGGGTTGATAAATGTTTAATGACTTTCTGGGAAAAAATGTATACTCAAAATTTTAAGTTTTAATTATATTCTAACCCATTTCCAGAAGATTGCCACTTCGATTATCCTTCAATCTATACCTCCCAACAGGTATATTTCTATATGTTTTGAAAACTCAAATGAATTTAAGTAAACTTCATAGGTAGCTATATCTTACACATATTTATACGTTTATATAGGTATATACCAATGGGTGTATGTGTGTGTGTGTAGCTAATATTTACATAATGCTTTCTATGTATTGGACACTTCTCTAAGAACTTTACAATTAATATCTCATTTGATTCCCACAATAGCCCTGGGAAGTAAGTGCTATTATTATCTACATTTTAAGACAAAGAAACTGATGCAAAGATTAAATGACTTGCCCTGGATCTACTAATAAGCATTTGAACTCCTTAGCTGCCTTACTCTGATAGTTATAATCCACAGGTTCCTTATCTAGTATATTTTTATTCAATCTAATTTCTAATTTTTATCTAAATAATTTGATATCTAAATCATATTTTTCTACTCTAATTTATGTTGTAATCTAGCATTGGAAATCTTTATATACTTGGCTTTTTCCTCTGTGGATAGATAGGCCAAATTTTTTTGAAGGAAAATAAATTTCTTCCAGGAATAGCTACAATATTTCAGAGTTTATATTTCTTGAGCAGGATGTTACCTACAAACAGGAGCATCTTTTGAACCTTGAGATTTTCTTCTAAATTTGGACTCTGCATTTAGTGCACTGTTTCATATTCTGAACACCTTTAGGTTTGTATACGTGATCATCTTTAGGCCTCTCTAGCTGTTTATTATCCAAGTGTTGTGGAACAAGGTTAACTCTGTTGTTACATATTTGAAGAAAACTTGAATTATTTTGATGTATAGATAGATAGGAAACATTTTTTGGAAGACTGTCTTTTTGTTTTATGAATCAAATGCTGTTTTTATGATTGACAAGGAATATGAACACTGGTGACTTATATTCTCTAATCTTGCTGTCAATTATTTGATGGTAAATATGTGGGCTACCTTGAAATTTTCCTTGCAAAAACTTTCCTGCTCTCTATTAATACCCTCATCAGGGATACTCTTTGATGCATTGGATAAATGGTTCTCATAAAATTGTTATAGAGATTAAGAAGAAGGCATATAGATCAGTACCAGTTATATTTTCTGAGGGATACCTTTGTAAGTATTAAGCAGTCTAAGATTTATTTTTCCTCTTCTTTGGTAACTATTCTCCCAATGTGCATTGATCCCTCTTTGCCTTTACAGTTATGTTGCTTCCAACATGAATCATCCTTGCTTACATTTAGTTGAATCCAATTGATTTTCAATGTTTTCTACCTACATAATAGACTCTGGTGCTTCTAATATCCTTGATGAAGAAAATGTTTTACTATAAAAATAATTTCTGTTTTATTTCTGCTTCTTTCCATTCATTTTTGGCCTTTAATGTTTCTAGAAGAGTTTAAGTGGATCCATAGCCTTCATTGTTTTTCTCTACTTTAGGAAGTAGATTTTATGAAAAAATATATTTTATTCTAAATATAAATTGTTATTCACTGATATATATATATATATATATATATCTCAATATGGCATGTAAGATCAACATTTGCTGATTAAGATACATTTTTTAGACTCTTCTGTTTTTGCTCTAGCACGTATATTGGTTTAATTTTAAATCATTAACCAATTACATTGGTTAAAATTGTAGTTTGTGTCTTTGTCCTTCCATCCATATCTCATTTTCCATTAACAATAGCTTGTTTAAATAGATCGGGTCATCATATATTTTAAAATAAGTTATTCTTTTTGCCTTGCAATGATTTTGCTTTTTGCTCTAATAAGTCAATGAGCTGAAATTCAGGAATGACTCAAGCTATTTCCTGTCTGTTAAAATACAATAATTTTCTTTCTTTTTTTCTTTATTTCTTGCTTTCTTTGCTTTTCTTTTTTTTTCTTTTTTGGTAACATTATTTAGTATTTGCCATGTTCATCACCTATTGATTCTTTTCTCAAAAAAAATATATTCCCAATCTAGGGGCCTTAGACTTCTGTGTTATCTATAAATCTTTGATTTCTTTTATTCTTTATTCCTAATTGGCAGATTTTTTTTTCTTGGTTTGAGACCTTGTAAGTTACTCACTAGCCCAACCTGCTGAATGATATGAAAGTTTTGACTTCTCCATTTCTGACCTGGACCAATTTGTCCTTTATTAAGCAGCCTAGCAGACCACTCCCCCTACTTGGTCATTGCTAGGAACTCACAATTTTGGTGCCAGACTTAATGGAAAAACCTTGTTGATTTGAACTCTACTGCTGCTCATAATTCCTGAAGTCAAGTGATCCACAAGCCTCAACCTTACTGGTATCAGAGACTATAGGCATAAACCACCAATATATATTTTCTCTCTAGAAATATCCCCATAGAAAATTAATGTTTAGGGTGGCTTTGTTGCACAGTTGATAGAGCACCAGCCCTGGAGTCAGGAGTACCTGAGTTCAAATCCGACCTCAGACACTTAATAATTACCTAGCTGTGTGGCCTTGGGCAAGCCACTTAACCCCGCTGCCTTGAAAATAAAGAAATAAACAAACAAACAAATAAATAAATAAATGCTTAAAGAGTCAGTGCCCAAGAAGAAGCCTATGCTCACTTTAAACACCAGAAGCTTATACATAAAATTACAGATCTATCTATATCTATCTTAATAATTATAGATTATTTTCCTTTTAAAGATAATATTAAAATATAATAAATTTAATTTATAACTTTTAAAACTGTCTTATGATTCTTTCTAGTCTTCCTTCTATTATCTTCTTAATTCTTTATATTATCCAGTATTTATCCCCTCTCATCTCCTTTCACCCTTAAAAATAAATAAAGAAATATAGAATTATTTTAAGCATATAAGTATAGTCAAAACAAATTCCTGTGCTGGTCATGACTAAAGATGTATTTATTTTTCTGAATTTTTGTCTATTCATACATTGTCTGCTTTTTCCTGACCCACCTTCATTCCTCCTACCAAAACATGGAGAAGCTCTACCTAAAAGAAGACAAAGCTGTGCTGGTACCTCATTGATCTAAGTATCTGTTGAAGCTTCCTTCCCCGAACCTCAACTCCTTGGTCCCAGCCAATATGGGGAATGCCTGTTCATATCTCTAGACTATCAATTAAGGCATGCCTCTTATTTTTGGAAATTTTAAATATTCATTATATGTTTCATGCAAATGAGAACTTTAAAAGAGAATCTTGGGTCAAAGATCTTTCCTCCCAGTTAACTGTTGCCCTTTTAATCTTAGATGTATTGAATTTATTTGTAGAAAACCTTTTTAATTTTATATAATCAATGTATAATACAAAGGTGAATCCTTTACCAAAAATTAAATAACCAGATGTGACTGTAATAAAACAAGTGGAATAAGTGAATGATTTAATGATATATGCAGATTTTATCAATTGCATTTATTAAGATGCTGTACAATGTACATTAGTAATCAATAACAATAATTAGCAATTAATTATTAATTGCTAATTAAATAAACAGATATTAACTTAATTTTTAAAAAAGAGAAGTCTATTCATATACTTAATTTTTAAAAAACATTATTTTCAATACTAAATTCTCTCTCTCTCTCTGTCCCTTCCCTCATGCACTGAGAAGGTAAGAAACATTATAGTAAGCATATATGAAGTCATGCAAAATTTTGTAGAAAATAAAAGCCTAGTTAATAAAAGGGAAAACAATAATTACATAAATATAACATCTGCACAAAAAATATGCCAATTAAAAGATTGTCATTTAAAAAATCAAAGTTGAAACAAAAACTAGATGAATCATCTATGCAAGCTCTTATCTATCCATAACTATCCATATCTATCAATTTATGACTCCTGATCATTTTTGACACTTTACCAATAACATTCCTAATTTCATTTTTTATAGCAGATTTGTCCTTCAGATACTTTTATTTTTTCTTTGACATTAAAATGAATCAGAAGTATATCTTTTATTACATTAAAATAGATGTTAATAAAGAAAACACAACCTTGGAGATATTTTAAAATAGCAAATTTTGTTTTTGTCCAAGAGTTCTCTTAATTATTTTTTTTAGTTTTTTTTTTTTTTTTGCAAGGCAATGGGGTTAAGTGGCTTGCCCAAGATCACACAGCTAGGTAATTATTAAGTGTGTGAGGTCGGATTTGAACTCAGGTATTCCTGACTCCAGGGCCGGGGCTCTATCCACTGTGCCACCTAGCCGCCTCTCTCTCTTAGTATTAAAAGGGCTGACCTATATAAGAAGAGCCTGAAAAGAAATCAAGTTAAACCTAAAGAAAATCTAGCAATAAGCTTTAAAAAATCAGGCAACCAGCAAAGGAGAAATAACAATATACTCTGGCAGCCTTAATAGCCATTTGGGAGCTCTGCATGAATCTGCTGGAAGGGATATTGAGGTCTGTTCAACAGTGAGATAAATTTGGAATGACTTAGGGAGGCAGGAGGGGTTGAGTGGAAATAGTGGCAGATAGAATTTTGAAGACCCGTTTTCAAAACTTGATTATTTATCATAGATCTAACTCAAATGCCTATATGATATTTTAAAATGCATGTTAAGGAAATGATTTATTAGTTTATTTTTGTTGTTGTCTTGGTCTTTTAACAAGCACCTTTGTCAACAAATTTGCTTTGCTATCACAAAGCTGAATTCTTACACTCCCTAACCTTACTATAGCTTGGGGACATATTAAAGTAGAAACATGAAAAGAATGGAAAGCTAGAAAAGAAGCTTGTATAAAGCCAACGATTCTTCAGAGATAATCTGAAAGCCATAAGAGTGAGTCTGGTGTTCTCTTAGCTAGAATAGCCAAATGTTCTCTTGGATTGTGTTTACTGCAGTTCAGAGCACAGAGCCCATCTGTTAATAAGGCTTATCCTCTCCTCTCAATAGTCAATTGTTATTCAAATACCGTGGAAACAGAAAATAAAGCACTGCTTTATTTTACCAGTTTATAGGGTGGCATCAATGGATGGTCCATCCTCTAAAATAACTATCAGTCAGCTCAATGACACCAGCAAACTGTAAGACTGGAGATCAAATTGTAGCATTGCTTTTGGAGCTAGTAAATGGAGGAATTGTTATGAAAAATCTGATTACACTCGATAAATATTTGCTGACTGCCTTCCAGGCACTAGGCACCGTGATTTGAGTAGTAACAAATTACTTCTTGGAGCAAAATCCTGTGAAGAGATAAAATGAGCAATTTGGGACCTTGAAAGAACTATTCCTCTTCCCCTGCCCCCCCCCCCCCCAAAGAAATTACACCAGTCATTGTGTTGATGTGATTAAAATGTGTTATTTAAGTCAATTTTTATGTAACTTTGTCAGAATAGTTAGAATTTAGTATCATGAGTTATATTTCTAAATGGTGAATTTCTTGGTTTTAAACCCCATGTATTTGGTCTAAATCCAGTCAGTAAGTTAATAACATTTATCAAGAGCCTACTAAATAACTATGTTAAATCCTGGGGGGATGGAAAGAAAGGTAAAGACATTCCCAAATTAAGAAGGGCTGATTGTCTTATTTGGAAATTTTCCCTACCCAATTTATCAGAGAGCAAGTAGGGGTGGGGTTGGAACAGAGTGATAATTTTGGATGTCTTTTCTTTAGTCATAAAAATGGAAAACAAATATTCACTTTGGCATACTCTTAGTACGGTATCTGTCAATTAGTAAGGAAAAACTGAAAATTTCTTCAGTTAGCTTTTTCCATTTGGCCAATTCTACTTTTTAAAAGTATTTTCTTCAGTCATTTTTTATGCTTCTTTTTCCAATTTTTTAAATAATTCTTCTGCAAAACTCTCATTTATTTTCCCAAATTTTCTTCCATCTTTCTTAGTTGGTTTTAAAAATTCTTTTTGAACTCTTCCAAGAGGACTTTTTGAACTTGAGGTCAATTCACAATCCCCTTTGAATCTTCACATGTAGGCATTTTGTCACTGCTTTTCTCTTCTTTTTAAAAATTTTATTTAAGGAAATTGGATTAAGTGACTTGCCCAAGTTCACACAGCTAGTGTCTGAGGACAGATGTGAACTCAGGTCCTCCTGACTTCAGGGACAGTGCTCTACTGTGCCACCTCACTGCCCAACTGCTTTCCTCTTCTGAGATGGTGTTTTGATCTTCTCTGTTACTATAGTTATAAGGGCTCTCTCTTTTTTTTTTTTTTTTTTTGCTTATTTTGAAAAAGTTAAGCTCTGCTCCTGGGGCACAGGAGACACAATCACAACCTTGTTTTGTTGAAGACTTTCCACATGGGATCCCCATGTGCTGGTAGCGTGCTCCCTTGATAGACTTCACTTGGGTGTTATTGATTATAATGGTAACAAGCTTCCTGTAAGATTCTTGGTGCTTGTGTTACCAGATTGACTGTATTGATCCTGTCTTCTGAAGGAGTAGGTTGCCTTGCTCCTGTGACCTCCATCTCACTTGTAATTTGTTCTATGCCTTTGGAATCTTCTACACTCCTATAGTCCTCTGTGTTGGGAATGTATGGGTGTTCAAAAAGGGCTAACACCTCTGATATGAAGACTTGGGGACTTTCAGGATAATTCATCTATCTTTTATGTCCATCTAGCACTCAACTCTCACCTAAAAGCTGTAGCATTTAAACCAGCCATTTGAGATGTCTACAAGGGGTTGCTTGCCAGGCAGTATGGTACAAGGTCCAGAACTAAGTTTTTCATGCTCAGTTTTACAGGAATCATATATTTCAGGAAATAGACTTCCTTTCAAGGTAGTCCCAAATGTCACTTTACCATCCTGAAAAAACTTTGGAAAAAGGCTAGCTGTATGCTCCAGGATAAAGCATATATATGTATATTAAATATATATATATACATATATTTAAAAACTTATAAAAAGTTATAAAAAACTTATCAACATGACAATTTTTTAAATTAACCTTAAACTTGAAAAACAAAGAAAAATGATTGTTGAAAACTATCTTTGCGTGTAACTGGAAAAATATTTTTTTTAAAAAAGGTAATCAAAGGCTATTCAGAATACATTTTAATGTCATTCCATCAAGACTTACATAAGTTTTCACTTAATTTCACAGGTCTGTCAGTCATTTAGTCAGTCAACAAATATCTATTAAGGTTTGCTATGTTTCAGGCAGGAGACAACTAGAAGGTTTAGTGAATAGAGCACTGGGCTTGGAGCAGGAAGACTTGAGTTCAAATTTGACCTCAGGCACTTACTAGCTGTGTCACTTCAATTTGTCTTAATACATTGGAGAAGGAAAAGGCAAACCACTGCAGCATTTTTGCCAAGAAAACCCCATGGACAGTATAGTCCATGGAGCCATGAAAAATCATTCTTGACTGGAAGACAATCAACATGTTTCTGGCATTAATTATCAGGGGTACAAAGAAAGGCAACAATAGTTCATTCCCTCAAGTAGCTTACATTTTAATGGGGGAGATAAGCATGAAAATAACTTGGCACAAATAAGGTGATTTCAGAGGTTGAGAAAGTACACTACTTTTCTCCTGAAGGTGAAGAGGATGGATGAGGTGAGTGAGAGAGAACTAAGAGTTAATTGATGTTTAGGTCTATGGAGCAATTGATTTGTTGAGGACCTTTAGCACATGACTTAAAAATGAAATAAAACAAGTTTTAAGAAACTGAGAATGACAATGACAACTACAGAGGCAATGTTACAATTGTCTGCTTTTGTCATATTAATCATACCACCAAAAGAAGTTTTGAAAAATCATTATTTTTGTTATATGTGTGTGTACACACACACATATAAATATAAACATATACATATAGATATCAATATTGATATGTGCCTATCTACCCCTGTTTTACTAGTTAGTAAAATCCCTTTGATATACAGACACATCCCATGTCACATTGCCTTAATCAATATGCTATTTCCAATCCCTAAGTCCCCTAAAATAATGCAGTTTAGCATTCATCTATATATGCACATGCCTGCTATTTTTGTCCTTTTCTTCCCATAATTTCAGGGAAATGTATGTGTGTGCATATATATATATATATATACATATATATATATATATGTATATATATGTGTGTGTGTGTACATATTTAGATACATATCTATGTATCTCTCCATACATACATGTAGATATATGTAGATATATTATAGTTGTATGTGTGAGTGTAATCACTTATGTATGTATATATTTATGTATATGTATGTGGATCATTAATGCCATTTCTATCCCTCATGAGCACAGGGTCCAGGTGAGGTGTTTTTATCATCCTTGATGAAGAAACATAATAATTTTCACACATCTTTTATGTTTTTCATGTTTATCATTTTCCCTTCATTTGTATCCTTAAATACCACTGGGGCAACTTTCCTAGGATAAGATTTTTAAAACTGATTTTACCTTCTACTATTTCTCTTTGCTTTATAAGATGATATTACTCACAATCATTGGTCATCATAAAATTTTATAAATGAGTTTATTAAGTCAGGTGGACTAAATGGTGCAATGACTCTCTTTTTTCTCCTTGTTGTGATAATTAATTTATATTGGTTAAACTTCCGTATTAAAGTATTATAATCATTGTTGATATCATTTGTGTTGTCCATTTTTAAAATTTTGATAATTAAGTTATTTAAAAAAAGTTTAAGAATGAATTGTGTCAGATGTCATCATTGCATATTCCTTATTATTATTATTATTATTTATATATATTATTGATTTTTTATAATTTTAATCTTAGTTCTGATGACTAGATTGTCTAACTGCACACGCAGGACTGACTCAGACCATTAACCCTTAAAGCATCATACATTGTCCCATTATGGCATGATGATGGCATTGGGTTCACAAAGTCTACACCAAGGGAGTATAGCCTCAGACAGGTTCTAATATATTGGAAAGACTAAGTATGTCTTTGGCCAGAGATTGAGTCTGTTTTCCAATGACCAATCTAAATATAGAGAAGTGCATGATCATAAGAATGACCACTTGTCAGTCAGTAATCAGTGAATATTTAGTCAACACCTACTCTTCCTGGCAAAATGCTAAACAGGAGATACAAAAAAGGTCAAAAGACAATCCCTGCCCTTAAGGACCTTATGATTTAATTGAGGAAGATAGCAAAGCAAACACTTATGCTTTTGTTTTTGTTGCTAATGTTGTCATTTTTCTATATGTCCCACTTCCTGGAATCATATTTGAAGTTTTCTTGACAGAGGTCCTGGAGTGGTTTGCCCTTTCCTTTCCCAGCTCATTTTAGAGATGAGAAAATAAGGCAGACAGGGTCAAATGATTTGCCCAGGGACTCACAACCAGTAAATGAATGTATGCCACATTTGAATTGAAGAAGAGGAGTCTTCCCACCTCCAGGCCCAGCATTCAATCTACCTAGCTGCCATAAACAAATGTGTATAAACAAGCTTTATACAGAAAAAAATAAGAAATAATTAAAGAAGGAAGGTACTAGAATTAAGATGAGTTGGGAAAGGCTACAGAAGATGAGATTTTAGTTGGGATTTAAGGAAGCCAGAAAAATCAGTTGGTGGTGATGAGGAAGGAAAGTATTCTAGGCAGTGGGGACAACCAGAGAAAATGCTCAGAAATGAGAGATGAGTGTCTTGATTAATGGAATAACTAGGAGACCATTGCCATGGAATTAAAAACTGTGTTTTGGGAGTGAGGCATAAGAAAATTGGAAAGGTAGGAGAAGACTACATTATTATGGACTTTGAATGCTATAGAATTCTATATTTGATTCTGGGAACAATAGGGAGCCAATGAAGTTTGTTGACATGGCAGACCTATTCTTTAGGAAAATCACTATGGTGGCTGAATGGAAAATGAAGAGGGAAGAGACTTGAGGTGGGCAGACCAGACAGCAGTCTATTACATTCATTTATGCATGATGTGGTGAGGATCTGTGCTTGAGTAGTGGTAGTATCAGCAGAGAGAAGGAGGCATATCTAAGGGATGTTGCGATGGTGAAATTGGAAAGCCTTGGCAACAGCTTGGATTTAGTGTATGAGAGACAATGAGGAATCCAGAATGAGTCTTAAATTGTGAGTCTGAGAAACTGGGAGGATGGTGTCACCCTCCACAGTAATAGGGAAAGTAGGGGTGGTGAGTAGAGAAAAATTCAGGTGTTAAAAGTCAGGTGTTAAACTTGTTGAAGAAGGAAGGGAAGTAATCTGTATGCAGGCAACAGCAACCAGGACTTTGATTAGATGAGAGACATAAATAGAATGGACTTCAAAGGAGGAAGATTGTTGATTGAGGCTGAGGGAGACACTGGAAATGTCAATGAAGAACAAGTATTCCAACTCCCTCTCCTTAACCAATGAGTCAAGGATGAAGGTGCTGTCAATCTTGGAAAGGGTGGATGACTAGAAGATGGAAAAAGTGGAAGAGAGAAAGATTTATGATGAAGGGAATTTGTTACCTACAGAATAGGTATTTCAGAGGGCAAATGGAAGGAATGGTTTCCTCTTTCCTCTGAAGACTTGAGATTAGGCAGAAAATGGCACAGTAAGAGATGAAAGGCAGATCTTACTTGGTGGAATTTCAGGGCAGAGTCTATGAACTTGTTTGAGAAAAAATTTATCTTTATTTTCAATAACTTCTAACTGGAACATTTCTTTTAATTATTTAAAAATAATATTCCAATAAGAGGTTCATATGCTTCATCAGACTGTCAAAGTAGTCTGTCACAAAAAAAGACTGAGAGTCTGCGGTGTAAGTGATACCAGAAGACAAAAGTATGTTGTAGTTAAAAGGAATGATGGTCCACAGGTACCTCTTGAAGAGACAGGGTGAAAGGTGACAGAATAGCTTTTGTCATAACCAGGGGTATGCTGGTAAATGTCTCAACAACTAGCTCATGCATATGACAAACTTTTAAATTGAATCTGTGTTATTAACATTGCCTTCATTTTCTCTTAAATCTAGACAATCAACAAAACAATAAATCCATTTTTGATTCATTGTCTTTGCCAAATTTCAAGATGAAAGTCCTTACAATGAACATATAATAATCAGCACTCATGATCTGATTTGGGTTGATTCCAACATACTTCTGTATAACTCTGGTCTGAAAGGAACAATGAATATTATTTCATGGAATATTTATCTATTACAGTATAATAACACGTATTTTCAACATACCATCTTAAAATAACTGCAAGTTTATGCACCAATATTAGTTGTTGAGGATGAAATTAGAGAGAAATTCCATGGAGAACCTATTAATATTTTCTACATTAAGCCATCATAGCCAATGGTGTATTCAATCAACACATACTTGCTGATTTCAATGCAAATGGGGGAAACATGAGGATGAGGAGAAATATATGGGGATAATCTGGTTCAGAAAGATGGAAGAAGATAGTCAAAGACTTGTGTATTACACAGAATCAAGGAGCACAAGGTAATGCCATTAAAATGAAATTTTATAATAATTTTGTTAAAATATGGTAAATATACTCTCACAATAATGTCTCAAACTGTACTACAAAGCCATTAATTTATCCACCAAACTAGCTCTGACTATTCTTTTCTTATAGATTTAACTATCTCTAGTAATATTTTTTCCAAAAGTTCTGTTTCATGGAACCAATTAATACATTTAATGAGGGGCATGCCTATGCAGTTCACATGATCTCAAAATGCATTAAAAAATTATGAAGATGGATCATTTCTATTACCTCTAATTTTTACTAGATGCTGCTCCCAGGTAGCAGTCTGGTCACAGAGATAATATCAAAATGTTCTAAAGCTATGGTATTCATATAGAACTTTAAGTATTTTAGGGCACTTCATACCTATTCCATCCTGAATTGATTAGGATGTGTTAAAAAGTAAATGAGAGTTAGTTTTTAAAGTTCCATTATTGCCAAAAGAATTGCAGAAACATCTATTGCACAAGAGCCCAATGAATAGAGTTGAATTTTACTCCTGGTTCTGTATCTGGTTCATTATATGAGAAGTGAAGTGAGGAATCAGAGTGGAGTACTTGTCAAAGGGTCTGATTGTGCTTACAAGGCACTGGGCAATCAGTTAAAAAAATGAAATATTTGATCAATCAGCTGGTTGCATTGTCCTGATTCTCTTCTCTCTTTCTCTCCCTCTCCCCCTTCTCTCTCTGTCTCTCTGTTGCCTTATTCCCTCCCTTTCCCTCTTTTTCTCAAACCCACACACAGAGGAATATACACAAATTGCCTTGATTTCTTATTTCTCTCCTCTAGTAACTTTATTGATTTGTTCCTCTATTGGTTATTTTAATATTATGTAACTAATATGTTAGTGTATATAGATATACAAAAACTGGCTTACAGGTCTTAATCTTACAGCATGGTGAAAGATATAATTATGTGTAGAGAAGATGAAATATATTATAGCTTAGAGGGCAGAGCCAAGATAGTGGCATGGGAACAGTCTTTTCCAGGATCTCTCTCCAAAATCTTTCAAAAACCTTAAAATTATGACTCTAACTAAATTTCTGAGAGACAGAACTCATGAAAGATCCAGTGAGGCAATTCTGAAGAACTCATGAAAGATCCAGTGAGGCAATTCTGAAGCCTAAGGTAACCTGGAAGATCATGGGAAGGCTCTGTTCCATGGGGCTAGAGGGGGCAGCAGAGCTAGAGCAAAGGAGCTCCAGCCTTCTGGGAACATCTCACAGGGTGTCTGGGTCCCTGGAAGCACTGGTTTGTGGCAGCAGAAGCAGTTTTGTGACCTGCCAACCCAGAGAGCACGAAGCATAACTTGGAGGATCAACGGGAAACCTTCTGCCAGAGTGAGCATGAAGCCCAGGCCAACTTGGCCCTCAACACAGCAGCTGCAGCTATCAGTGCAGCCCAGACCTCAGGAAAAGGAAGCAGACCTGCAGAGCCACCCAGCAGGGAGCCACCTGGCTGCTACTCCCAGAGTGCTCAGCCCACAGAAGTAAATCGGTGGGGGGAGACTGTCAAGGTCTCTCCTCTGTCTCGGGGAACAGGACTCTTGTGCTTTGTCTACATTCAGAGCCCTGGTCGCAGTCTAGGGCCCCCATTGCCATAAAGCAGGGGACCCTCCTCCCAGCTCCAGAGTAGAGCAGTCATCCACAGACCAAAGCACAGGTAGGAGAGCAGTCGGAACCTCTCATAAGACCTTGAAGGAACTGAGGTCCTTGCTGGGGTGTCCCAATAAAACTCAAAAGCTCAGGAAGCACCCCAAAATCAGGGCACAGTCTGGAGAAATGAGTAAACAGAAAAAAAGGAACCTGACCATAGATAATTACTTTGGTCCCATGGAGGATCAAAACACACAAACAGAAGATGAGAAAGTCCAAGCTTCTGCATCTAAAGACTCCAAGAAATATAGAAGTTGATCTCAGGCTGTTTCAGAACTCAAAAAAGATTTTGAAAATCAAGTAAGGGAGGTGGAGGAAAAATTGGGAATAAAAATGAGAGTGATGCAGGAAAAACATGAAAAGGAAGTCAACAGCTTAGTTAAGGACATCCAAAAGAGTGCTGAAGAAAATAACATGTTAAGACCAGCTTAGGTCAAATAGAAAAAGCAGTGCAAAAAGTTAATGAGTAGAATACCTTAAAAAGCAGAATCAGCCAGATGGAAAAGGAGATAAGAAAGCTCTCTGAGGAAAATAGTTCCTTCAAATGTGGAATGGATCTAAAGGAAGCTGTTGACTTTGTGAGGAATCAAGAAATTATAAAACAATACCAAAAGAATGAAAAGCTAGAAGAAAACATAAAATATCTTATTGAAAAAAAAAACAACTGATCTGGAAAATGGATCCAGAAGAGACAATTTAAAAATTATTGGGCTACCTGAAAATCATGATTAGTAAAAGAGCCTTGAGCTTGAGGAAAATTGCCGTGATATGCAGGGGGCAAAATAGAAATTCAGAGAATCCACCAATCTCCTACAGAAAGAGGTCCAAAGGGGCGGCTAGGTGGCACAGTGGATAGAGCACCGACCCTGTAGTCAAGAGTACCTGAGTTCAAATCCAACCTCAGAAACTTAATAATTACCTAGCTGTGTGGCCTTGGGCAAGCCACTTAACTCCATTTTCCTTGCAAAAACTTTAAAAAAAAAGAGGTCCAAAAAATAACCCCCAGGAATATTATAGCCAAGTTCCAGAACTCCCAAGTCAAATAGAAAATATTACAAGCAGCCAGAAGAAAACAATTCAGGTATTATAGTGCTACAGTCAGGATTACACAGGACTTAGCAGTGTCTACATTAAGGGCTCATAGGACTTGGGAATTAATATTCCAGGAGGCAAAAGAGCTTGGAATGCAACTGAGAATCAACTACCCAGCAAAACTGAACATCCTCTTCCAGGGGAAAAGATGGACTTTCAATGAAGCAGGGGAATTTCAAATGTACCTTTCCTAACAGCTAGAGCTGAACAGAAAGTTTGATCTCCAAGTATAGGACTCAGGCGAAGCATAGAGAAGGTGGATGAGAGGGGTAAATTATGAGGGATTTAATGATGTTGAACTTCATGTATTCCTGAATGGGAAGATGATATCAATAATATTATTATGAGCTATCTTATTTAATAGAGCAGTTAGAAGAAGCATAAGGCACAGGTGGGAACTGAATTTGAAGGTATTGTAAAAACGGAGTCAATAGGTGAAAAGGAAATGTACTGGGAGTAAAAGAAAGAAGTAGAATAGGCTAAGATATTTCATGTAAAAGAGTTCAGGAAATAGCTTTTGCAATGGTATGAAACGGGGGAAGGTGAAGGGGAATGAGGGAACCTTCATTCTCAATTGGAAATGCCTTAGAGAGGAAACAATACACATACTTAATCGGGTATGGAAATATAGAGGAAAAAGGACAGGAAGGTAATGGGAGAAAGGGGATGGGGGAGAGGAGGAGGGATGTAGGTGATAGAGGACAAGGTAGATCATGGGAGAGAATAGTCAAATATAACACATTATATTTTTTACTTTTTGCAAAGGTGGTGGAATTGGGTGGCCTGTTTGATACTCATGCTAAAATTACAAACTCAGAATGTTTTTCTCTTTCTGGTAGATTATATAGTTGATGCATGTTTCCCATACTTGCCAGAGTATCCCCCAACATGAAGTTGCCTCTTTAGTCTTTGCAATCTAGTTTGCCAGATTATGTCAGGCTCAGTAGCATTCAGACTCTGTTCAAATCCAGGATCCAAGCCTCTAAGATTATTCCTTAATCTGATGCTCTTTGCCAAATATGTTATAGATATTCTGTAATGATTCTGACAACTGATAATGCAAGATTCCTGTGTTTGTTAGCCAGGGGAACATGTTTCTTTCAAGGTCAGCTGTGTTTGTGTGCTTGTGTTGGGGCAATATGAGAAATGTTTTCCACCAAGTGTTCACACCTGGTAATCTCATCAGTTTCATTGGGGAATGCATACAATTCAAGCAGAGACTCCTCTGGTCCCATTGCCCCATCTCATTGTCCTTTGAACTATCTCCTTTGGAGACTGGGATAATTCTTGATTTATAGCCTTATAGCATCACCAGGGGGCAGGTAAGTGGCACAGTGAATAGAGTACATGGATCCAAATGTGACTTCAGATACTTAACAGCTGTGTTGCCCTGGGGAACATCACTTCACCCTGTTTATCCCAGTTTTCTCATCTGTAAAATGAATTGGAGAAGGAAATGACAAATCACATCAATATCTTTGCCAAGCAAACTTTAAATTGGGTCACTAAATTGGATACTACTGAAACAAGACTACAGAAAATATTGGTATTAAAATGATGAGATTTTGTTTCAGAAAGTAGCTTAGGAACATTGAAAACATTTGAAGTTTCCTAAATTCCTAAATTCTCATCTCCTATTAAATTCTTCACCCAACTAATTGACTTTCTTACAGTATCTGTCAAAGATAAATGTACTGATGAGACTAGCTTAATGAGCTGTCCATCCCACTGCATAGCTGTCTAGATAATTTATATTCTTAGTCTTCTACATTTTTTCTATGTGGATTTTTAGGCAGAAACTCATTGAGAAGGCTCAGAAATATCACCTTCAAAAAGGAATCTCTCTTTCTTTAGAATCCCAAGTTGGACGTCTTCCTTGAAAAAGGCAAAGAGCTTTCACAACTAACAGCACTTTTTTTTTAAAGAAACCTCAATGGGTCAAATATTATGTTTCCAGCTGGAGATACAGATTTAAAGAATCAAACAATTACTTTCAAGGACAGGTAGGTGGCCCAGTGGGTAGAGAACTAGACTTGGAGTCAGTAAGACCTGAATTCAAATCTAGCTTCAGTCACTTACTAGCTATGAGACCCTGGGCAAGTCACTCAGCCTCTGTCTCAGTTTCCCTTTCTGTAAAATAGTAATAATAAAAGCATCTACCACCCAGGGCTGTGGTGAGGATCAGAGAATATAAGATATAGCAAAGTTGAAAATGTTAGTCAAGAACAAGTTAGGGTTTCATAAACCAAACAGAAGGTCTGTAGTTGATTCTAAAAGCACATTTGGAAATGGCAAACTACTCTGGTATCTTTGCCAAGAAAGCCCCAATTGAGGTCACAAAGAGTTGGCATGACTGAAACTTGAAGAACAACAAAAAAGTAGGGAAGTGATATAGTCAGACCTGAGTTTCAAGGCAATAACAGCTGGATGGGGATGGATTGGAGTTGAGAGTGACATAAGTCAGGGAGACCATTAGATAAAGATCAATATTTAAATCTTGAATATGGGATGAATTTGTGATAAAATCGTGGTATTGCAGAATTATAGAATTGCAGTGTGTCAAGATCCACAGAAATCATCTAATTTGACCTCTTTTTAAAACATGTTCTTGAGTAAAGCTACAAAAGATCTTTCTTAGACATATTAAAAGACAAAATATAGATTGCTTAATGAGTCCACTGAGGAAGAATTGTTTTTAACTATGCTTGAGTTTTTTTTTTAACTTTTATTCTAATGCAATGGAAGTCTGCTGTTCATTTAACAGGTCGCTGGCTTTCATTAGGAAAAAAATAAAGTAAATGTTGTTCTGCTAATTATTAATGTAAATTTGTACCCTTGCAGGATTAAATTTGTTTTCTAAATGTATAGTCCTATAATTATATTTTATTTTAATTATGTTTCATATTTCATTTTAATTTCTTAATTACTTGTCAGTGACTAACTTCCTCAACTCCTGGATTGGCCAAGTTATTCTAAGAAAAAATAACTAATGGATCAAACATCCTATTAAAATATGTAATTTTTCCTATCTTCAATAATCATTTGTTGCTTAAGCAACCCAAAATATAATTAACTTTATCCTAAAGAGAAATGCCAGTGCTCTCTTTGTATCTCATGAATTTCACAGAAACATTTAGATTCTGTCTTTCAACAACACTGTATATTTTCTGTACTTCTCTGTTTAATCTGACATATTTTGGATAAGGAAATGCTACAAGTTAAGGGAATTTTGTAAAGGACTATTATTGCCAAATTTCAGAATTCTGAAATAAAAGAGAAAATACTGCAAGGAGCAAAAAAAGAAGCAATTTGAATACAAAGGAAACACAAACAGACTGAGGACTTACCAGCTTCAACACTGAAGGACCAGAGGACTTGTAAAAACCATATATCAGAGGGTAAAGGACCTTGGATTACAATCAAGAATTTACCTGTAAATTATCCTGTAAAATTCAACATATGCTGTCAGGGAGAAAGATGGATGTTCAACAAAATAGAGCACTTCTAAAATTTCCTGATAGAAAGACTAAAACTGAATAGAGAATTTAATCACTAAGTACAAAAAGGTAAATGAAAAGGAGAAGGAAAAAACAAGAAATAAAACAAAACAAATGTTAATTAAAACCATCAAATTGTAGATAACCCTATAAGGAAAGATATAAGACTTGAGACTTGAGAACTTAGGATAGTTAAAGGTTTGAATATAATTGAAGAGTTTGAATTTAGAGGAAAAAAGTTGAGAGGTACCTTCTCTTCCCATAAACACACATACATACACATATATTTCTACAAAATATTGTGTCCATTACTATACACTATTAAGAGTGCAACATACTCAGGTTTTTACACTTGTTGGATTGAAGGGAAAAAAAAGCATCCTGTCTTTAAGCTAATATAGTCTTTTAAGCAAGTTGTCAATAGATTAGTTGAGCAAATATTAATTTAGTACCTAGCACATGATTTTGGGAGAAACTATTCTAGATAGTTGCTAGATTCAGTCATTTGGTAGAACCATTTGGAACTAAGACCAAAGGGCTATAAAATTATGCATACCCTTTGACCTAGGAATACCACTACTAGGTGTCAGACAAGGCAAAAAGTGCTGAATGCTCCTGGAAGGCATCTTTCTATCTGTCCCAAGGACTAACACAATGCATTTTAATTTTAAGCACATAACACACCTTCCTTGAATGAAGAAATGAATCTCTGTATTCTAGAATGTGGTTGGGGAAACTAGTAAAAAATTAAATAACAACACCAGAATGACAAGACATTGCTTACAACTGAGAAGGACAAGAGAATTTCCATTAGTAAAGAACCATTCCCCTCATGATCAGTTTTTTTCCCTGTGAAGGGTCATGTGGAATGTGAAGGGTGAGGAATGGTGATTATTACCACTACTGTTGGTAGTGTCCTGGTTCTACTCTTCTGAGATAATTTCCAGATCATGACTAAGATGGCAAGTATACAATGTCTAAAATGGTCCGTTAGTGGGAGAAGTAGGAAGAAGTCATACTAAAACTTCATATCCAGTATACCATGACCATTACTAATATTACTAACACTACTACTATTTCTGCTGCTGCTAGCACTACTACTACTACTACTACTACTACTACTACTACTACTACTACTACTATTATTATTATTACTAACACTTCTATTGAGATTTATATAGCACTTCAAGGTATGTAATATAGTTCGCATGTTATCTCATTTGATTCTCACAATAGTCTTGTTAGGTAACTAATTTAATTATTTCCATTTTACAGCTAAGGAAACAAAGAAAGAGGTTATTTCCCCAGGGTCATACAGCTAGTAAGTGTATGAGACTGGATTAGAACTCTGATCATCCTGAATACAAATCAAGAACTCTGTCTAGTACATGAAAACACAGATAGATGGAATGTCCCCTGCATAAAAGGAGAAAATGGAGTAGAACTTTTCATATTCCTAAAAATAAAATTCAAAATGTATTTCAAACATTAGCAAAATACTTGTTTAAACACACATGTGGGAGCAGGATGATTCAGCCCTAATGATGGGTCATGAGCAGAATTTCATTCAGCTAGAAATGCAGTGATATGAAAATGCATCAGAAATCTTACTGGCATACTTAATAGCTGTTATTGAAAATGTTCATCACATGATAATGTTCCCTCGTAGAAAAGGCCATTAGATTGAATTGCATTCATTTAAATGCTAGCTTGGGATGATGCCTTTGTCTGTGCAATTATGAAAGGATTTAATACATTGTGCAATTAAAACATCTGAGAAACTGCAAGTGAAGAACAGTATGCCATTGCAGCAATTTATCAAATTTGGGCTGCAGAATAGAGAAACAGCTACATTCACAGTGCCATCCCTGTGTACAAAGAGGATACAACTGTTTGGTTGCCATCTATGTCTTCAAGACAGATAAGAAGCACAGAGATCCCAATTCTCCTCCAAATATGGTTGTTTGTTGATTTATAAGGATTGTCTTTTTTTTAAAATGATTTAGTATTTTATTTTTTCTTCACTAACATGTAAAAATAATTCTTAGCATTCACTTTGAACACTTTGAGTTCCAAATTCTCTCCCCCTTCCTTCCATTCCTTCCTGAGTAGGCAAACAATTTAATATAGTCATGCAAAATATTTCTATAATAGTCATGTTGTGAAATAGTTAAAAACCTCTCAAGAAAAATAAAGTAAAAAAAAGTATGCTTCAAACTTTATTCAGCTATCATCAGTTCTTTCTCTGGGGATGGACAGCAGTTCTTTAGAGTTGTCTTGGATTGTTTTACTGCTGGGAATACCAAATCCATTCACAGCTAATCATCTTAGAATATTGCTGTTACTTTGTACACAGTACATTTAATTTTATATCAGATGTATTCCTAGATTTTTCTGAGGGCATTTTGCTTTATCATTTCATAAAGCAGAATATTTTTTTAAATTAAAGATTTTATTTTGAGTTTTACAATTTTTCCCCTAATTTTACTCCCCCCCCCCCACGGAAGGCAATTTGTCAGTCTTTACATTGTTTCCATGGTATACATTGTTCCAAATTCAGTGTGATGAGAGAGAAATCATATCTTTAAGTAAGAAAAATGAAGTATAAGAGATAGCAAGATCAAACAATAAGATATCAGGTTTTTTTTTTTCTAAATTTAAAGTAATAGTCCTTGGTCTTTGTTCAAATTCCGCACTTCTTTCTCTGGATACAGATGGCATTCTCCATCACAGATAGCCCCAAATTGTCCCTAATTGTTGCACTGATAGAATGAGTGTGTCCATCAAGGTTGATCATTGCCCTCATGTTGCTGTTAGGGTGTACAGTGTTTTTCTGGTTCTGCTCATCTCGCTCAGCATCAGTTCATGCTTCCCTGATTTCCCATCCTTCCTGATTTCCCATCCCTCCTGATTTCTAATAGAAAATAGTGTTCCATGACATACATATACCACAGTTTGTGAAGTCATTCCCCAATTGAAGGACATTTACTTGATTTCCAATTCTTTGCCACCACAAACAGGGCTGCTATGAATATTTTTGTACAAGTGATGTTTTTACCCTTTTTCATCATCTCTTCAGGGTATAGACCCAGTAGTGGTATTGCTGGATCAAAGGGTATGCACATTTTTGTTGCCCTTTTGGCGTAATTCCAAATTTCTCTCCAGAAAGATTGCATGAGTTCACAGCTCCACCAACAATGCATTAGTGTCCCAGATTTCCCACAACCCTTCCAACAATGATCATTATCCTTTCTGATCATATTGGCCAGTCTGAGAGGTATGAGGTGGTGCCTCAGAGAAGCTCTTAAAGCAGAATATTATTCCATCATAATCAAATGCCACAATTTGTTCAGACATTTCCCATTTCCCTTTGTCATCCATGGGTTGATAGATCTGCAAAGCACTAAAGCTGCCCCTGATTCCATCTTCCTGAAGTCTTTCCTGGTTTACTGGGGCTGGTCTGTGCTGGTCAGGTCTATGTTCCTCCCTCACCTTGATGCCAGACCTTTTCAGTCAACTTTTTAAAATTATCTTGGACTAGAAAATTGTTCCACTCTTTGTCTTTTTGTGAGTTCTACCAGTCTAGAATTTCTTTAAAGGAAGTATTGAAAGGGATTTGAAGGGGTTTGGAGGAGAACTCAAAAAAGTCTTTGACTTCACACTGCCAACATGACTGCCCCAAGGATTATCTTTTTTTAAGTGACTTTCTCCTCACTTCCCCTTCTTTCTCTTCCTTTTCCTTTTTTCTTTCTCTCATCTTTCCTTCTTTTCCTCTTCTTTTCAAAATTAGTTTCCCCTATCTCACTTAGGCTGGAAATGCCTGGGCCTAATTTCACTATGATCCTATAGAAGTTTTGACCTGCTCTGGGGTCTGGAGTTTCTGATCTGAGTCAATTGCTTGCTCTATAGGTGGGCTGATAGACCCCACTGGTCAGGGCTCCATATTCATGCCAAAATTAGGGCAAATACCTGAACAATATAGCTCATTAAAATTCATATCTCATGAGCTCAAGACATCTGCCAGTCTCAGCTTCCCAATAACCAGGATTAAGGGTATATACCACCATGCTTGGCTGACTTTGCCTTTTCCCTAAACTGGCTGCTTTACACCGTTGTTCAAAATGATTTACCCTGTGAGATGACAAGACACCAGATTAATCTGACACCACCTATTATTTCTCAGTATCCCTCAGCTGGTTTTAGAATTTATAGTACACTGAAGCCTGCCAAAAGCAAACTCATTATTCTTATTTTATCTCACATTGTTTTCTTTTTTGAATCCTGTGTTATAGATAAACTGGACTATGTTACATTTTGCAAAAACAATTTCCTACTTCTTTATTACTACCTCTACCATTTCCTGTTGCTAGAATATTTCTTTTTTTATTTTCATCTTTTGTCTTGACCTGTTTGAAATTCTACTTATTCTTCCAGAGTCAATTCAAATGTTTTCTACTACATGAAGTTTTCCTTGACCTCTTTCAAATAAAAGTGCTGTATTTCTCCTCTGAATTATGCTGTATTTCTATTCTGCACTGATCAGATTCTATTTTTGGATTATTTTGTATGTATGTCATATATAACTACTAGTTAGTGACTTACTAGCACTGAATTCCATGTAAGCAAAAACCACTGACTTGCAATTAGTAAATACTCAATAAATGTTGAATAAATGCAGCTTTCCAAAGTAATGAACATTGTGTCAACTTTATCTTTTGATCCTGCTCCTCAGGAACATCTAGCTCATCTTTTGATAGTGGTAATTTTTCTTGTCAACTCTAGTATACCCTCCTTTTTGATCTTTTGGTCTTCATTCATATTACTCATCATTTCAGACTCAACTCTTATCCTCCTCTCCACTAATATAAGTCCTAGACTTCCTGTAAGGTCTAGTTCTAAGTTTATCTAAGAAATGTTCCCAGTCTAATTTTATCTCATAATGATGCTTCCTTATTCTAATTTCCCTCTGTACTATTTTATCCTGACTTTACTTGTTTATATTTTATCTTGTGATTTCTCTCTATTTCATCATCTGTTTTGTCCCCTGAACTAGATCATAAGCTTTTCAGGAACAAGGACTGTTTATTCTATTTCTAGTTTATCCTTGACTCACTTTGTCCTAGCTCTTAGTATCCAATAGAGACTGAATTGTTGTTGAAAGTTCAATCTTCCCTGGTTTCAGATGTCTCTATGTGTTTTTCATACAGCAGGTTTTGGGGACTCTTGAGATCATCCATCAATTGGAACATGTCCATACCACTATATTTTATCACCACCAGTAGATTGGTTGAATTATAATGGTTTTGCAGAACTAGGCCCTAGGCAGTGTGATTTATGGGGTACAAGATCCCCTATTCAGAAACGTCTTTCTGCTACTAGAGTCTGAAATCCCCATCACTAGTCACTACTTTAGAGTTAAGGCATTCAAATGCAAATATATTCTCCAGGATATGGGACATAACATAATATCATTAGCAGACATGAAGAAGATAGGGAATGGACCTGTGATATCATTGGCATAGGGAGCTCCTAAATGAAATAAGTCCTTTCACTTGTGCAGGTTAGCATCCCTTGTACAGCTTTAAATTTTGGAGAAAAATCTAGAGTTTTGAGAGGTTAAGCTTAGCATGTGTTAGCATGTGTCAGATGTAAGACTGAAACTAAACTTTTTCCTGGCTTTGAAGTCAACTTTCCATCTACTATGCAATGCTATCTTTTAATTAAATTAGTACAGGAATATATAATAATCTATTTTATTTTTAATTTATGGAATAAAGCAAACATTTCTATAACCTGGTACAATAAAAAAGATGGTTGCAGAGGAAACCATAAATTTACTAGTTCCAACTTGCTTTTTGTTTCAAACATACAACAAAAATATCATGTAAATCTCTTTTTTCTTTCCCCCAATACCCTAGGGATGATTACTATTTGACAAAAATAGATATAGAGATATAAAAATATTCTATATAATCATCTATTTATTAGCTCTTTCTCTGGATACAGATAGTATCTTTCTTCACAAGTCCTTTATAGTTAATTCAAGTATTTATAATAGTCAAAGTAATTTATTCACTCAAAGTTTTTTCTAAAATATGCTGTTACTGTGTATAATGTTCTCTTGGTTCTACTCTTTTCATTCTTTATTTTGTGCAAGTCTTTCCATGTTTTTCTAAAATCATTGATCTCACCATTTCTTATAGCGCAATAGTATTCCATCACAATCATATAATACAACAATTTGTTCAGCCATTCCCCAATTGAGGGTCATATCTACAATTTCCAGTTCTTTGTCATCAAAAAAAAAGAGTTGTTATAAACATTTTAGGACATAAAGATTGTTTTCCCTTTTCCCTAATTGTTTTTGGAAATAAGCCAAGTAGTGATATTGCTGGGTCAAAGGTTATAATCGGGCTTAATTACAGGGTGCTCTCCAAAATAGTTGAATCATTTCACAATTCCACCAACAATGAATTAAGGTCCCAATTTTTCCACATTCCCTCTAACATTTGTCATTTTCTCCTTCTATCATTTTAGCCAATCTGAGAGGTATAAAATGATATCTTAAGGTTATTTTAATTTGTTTTTCTTTAATCAATAATGACTTAGAACATTTTTTCATGTAACTATAAATTATTTTGATTTCTTCTTTAGAAAATTGCCTGTTTATATTCTTGATTACTCAATAGAGTAATGATTTGCATTCTTATAGATTTGAAACATTTTACATATTTTAAATGTGAGATCTTTATCTGAAAAATTTCCCCCTATTTTTCTGCTTTCCTTATGATTTTGGCCAATTTGTTTTATTTGCACAAAACTTTTTTTTAATATTATGTAATCAAAGTGATACATTTTGCATCTGTTTGATCTCTATCTCTTGTTTATTCATAATTTGTTCACCTGTCTGAAAAGTAATATGTTCCCATGTTTCTAATTTTCTCGTAAAATCTCTTTATATCTGGGTGGGGGAGCAGCTAGATGGCACAGTGCATAGAGCACCAGCCTGGAGTCAGGAGGACCTAAGTTCAAATCTGGCCTCAGACACATAATAATTACCTAGCTGTGCGACCTTGGGTGAGTCACTTAACCCCCTGCCTTGCAAAAACTAAAAAAAAAAAATCTCTTTATATCTGGGTCATGTATCCATTTTGACTTTATCTTGGTAAGTGGTAAGTGGTAAGTGGTAAAACAGTATCTTGGTAAGATATTGGTCTTATGTCCTTTTCATACTGTTTTGCAGTTTTCCCAACAATTTTTATCCAATAATGAATTTTTATCCCCAAATATTGTCTTTATAACTCATCAAATACCATGTTGTTTAGTTACCATAAATTGTATATCTATTCTACCTCATTGATGTATCTTTCTGTTTATTAGCTAGTACTAAATAGTTTTGATAATTAATGTTTTATAATATAATTTAGGATATGGTACTACTAGCCCTCCATTTTTAATTATTTTTTTCATTCTTTCCTTTGACATTTTTAACTTTTTGTTTTTCCAAATGAATTTTATTATTATTTTTTCTAATTCAGTAAAAGAAAGGCAATTTAATTGAGATAGTATAAAATATATAAATTAGGTAAAATTGTCATTTTTATTATATTGGCTCTGCCTTACCCATGAATAATTAATAATTTTCCAAGTCTTAACTCTAATTTTATTTGCACAAAAAGTTTTTTTATAATGTTTATAATTTTATTTATGTAGGTCCTGGGTTTGTCTGGCAGGTATATTACCAGGTGTTTTATATCATCCAGAATTATTTCAAATGAGGTATTTTTACTATTGCTTCTTGCATAATTTTGTTTGTGACCTACTGGAATGCTGATAGCAATTTATCAGTAGAGAGAGGGAAAAGCTAAAGGAGTGGAACACGTAAGTGAAAGGCAAATTTCAATTACTTAAAATTTTGATGTGAATTCCCTTAAACTCTTGGAAAATTGCATGGTAACAAAAAGTACCCAGCTGAATATTCTTTTAACTAGATATACAACTATCAGGTCTAAAACCCAAAGAGATAAAAAAAATAAGAAAATGAACTATATAAAACTCAAATATTTGTAACAGTGCTTTTTGTAGTAGCTCCAAATTAGAAAATAAGGTGCTATCTTCCAGTGGTTAAACAAATTATGGTATATGGTATATGGTAATAGGATATTATTGTACCATAGAAATGACAAAATGGACAATTCCCAGGGAATTGAGAAACCTCTAGGACATACAATTTTCAATGAGTAGAAGAAAAAAAAATATTGGTGTGTCCAAACCACAGCCGGCTTGCCAACTGCAGCCCTCAAAGCCATATAATGACTAAAAATGCCCTCAGGGAAAGGGGAATTTATAGATCAGTTCATTCTGGCGGGGTGAGAAACTCACCAATCTCTCAGACTCAGGGAGATAAGAAAGGCTAGATTTTAATTTAACAGTTCACATGTTATTTATAGAAAGTTCACAAATGACCATAAATAGTTCACAGGTTAGATTCTCTAGAGAGGCAGTAAGATAGTGAGTTACTAAAAGGATAGGCTGATTAGCAAAAATTGAGGGTAAAAAATGGCTAAGGAGCTTAAGGAAAAAGAGGAAAGTAAGGGTGGCTAGGTGGCACAGTGGATAGAGCACCAGTCCTGGAATCAGGAGTACCTGGGTTCAAATCTGATCTCAGACAATAATTACCTAGCTGTGTGGCCCTGGGCAAGGCACTTAACCCCATTGCCTAGCAAAAACCTAAAAAAAAAAGGAATGGAAGGGGAATGGCCAAGAAATGTAACTGAACTTAGACCCATGTGGATCCAACCACATGAAGCTGAGACCATATTGTTACAAAGAAGTTTAGAAGAGAGAAAAAGAAAAGAGAAGCTTAGATCAACATAGAATCCAGTAACATGGAGCTGGGGCCATTTTATTAAAGAGAAGAGAGAAAGAGAAGAGAAGCCTAGATCAATATAGATCAAGCCACATGGAGTAGAGGCCATAATGTTCCAGTCACATGGCCAATGATGAGGATCTAACTGAAAAAAAGGGAAAGTGTGTGAGGGAGGGAACGAGAGAGAGAGAGAGAGAGAGAGAGAGAGAGAGAGAGAGAGAGAGAGAGAGAGAGAGAGAGAGAGAGAGAGATGAGGGGAGGAAAGCAAGAAGGGAAGAGGAGAGAGTTTTGCTGAGGCCCCTCAAACACCTTTTCCAGTGGGCTGGACAAGGGTCGTGTTTGAGGAAAGCTCCAGGTATTCCCCAAGCAGCAGCTATACTCTGTGCATGAGTGATGTTCTACTTACCAACTGCTAAGCCTTCTCCTGCCCCAAAGGGTGGGACCAAAAGTTCAAGGAGGCTTAGGAAATGGAGCTAGCAAAATAGTCATAAAATTGAAGAATGCCCTCTACAATACAGGAAAGAACCTCAAAAATTTACAGTATTTTGTCTGTGTCCTTCTTCATATTTCCCCCCCTCATCTGAGATTCATCTGGAAATTGAGAAGGAAGTCAGTGTTCTGAAGCTTCTTGAAAGCTGAAAAAGGGCAGGTAATCACACTGACCCTGCCTCTCCTGTCAGGACCCATTTGGAGGGGAAATATAAGACAGTTGGGAGTCGATTGAGGCAGGATCTACAAGACGGGGAGTGTCAGGATCGGGGTTGGTTGGGATCTAGTAGAGGCCACTTTTGGAGATGCACTGCTTGCACAAGGTTGTCCACAATGTGGCCTGGCAGGGCAATTTTATGCAGCCACCTGTGGGTTTACTAAATGCTTTAGTAAACAAAGCCGGAGCTATGCAAAGTTCTCACCAAAATGGCAAATCAAAATATATTTTCTATTATTTCAAATAAAATCTTTTAAAAGTAAGGTTGGATAGCCCTGGCCTACAAAAACAATTCTCAGAAAAGATTAAGCAAACAAAACTAAAGAGGGCTATTAATAGAGGTCAATAGGGGCCAGGAAGGAGAAAAGTCAGGAATCCCAGGAAGAGGGATCTGGAGAATATATATTATAGAAAAATAAAAATCATACCCTATGATCCTAATAAAGATTAGGTCATTTGACAATTGATCCAGAATACATAACCCATCCATTCCAGGTTTCCTCCGGCTCAGGTTAGTTGGAGAGATAACTGATTCCTGAAAAAAAGGATATCTTAACCCAATTCTTAAGAAATAATCAAGGGGCAGCTAGATGGTACAGTGGATAAAGCACGGGCCCTGGAGTCAGGAGTACCTGGGTTCAAATCTGATCTCAGACACTTACTAATTACCTAGCTGTGTGGCCTTGGGCAAGCCACTGAACCCCGTTTGCCTTGCAAAAAAAAAAAAAAAAAGAAATAATCAGACCCCTTATTAGAAAAAAAAATTTGGAACCTCTCAGACCAGGGAATCCACCACCATGGATGGCCAATCTTCACAATACTATACACAGAAAACTCAATTCTTTATATGTGACATTATTCAATTTAAAACCAATTTATATTTGTAAATGATAACTATCTCTTATCCAGCCTCAAAGCAAAGATAATTTTTTTTTCCCAATTGGGAATTATCAGGTCTAAACTAATATAAAGTGTTCTAAATACTATGAGTGAAACTGAAAAATTTCTTCAAACACCCCAATTTTGTTGCACAGGGTTAAAATAATTCTTCTCACAAACATAAATACCTTCAAATGTAGACAATTAGTCATAAAGTATACTACAGAGAGAAATCTCATTGAGTCAGTAAGGCAGGAATTACACACTCTAATACTGAGTAATGGGTTGGGGGCTCTGTCCCAGCTCCCAACCCCCAAAAGTCAGCAACCTCTTCTCAGTTCTCTGGGCCAGAGAAGATAAGAGAAGAGCTGCTGGGGTGAAGCAACACACATAATTTAAATTTTTTTGGGGGGGGTTTCATACAACCACTCAGAAATAAATTTTAGAGCCAATTTAATTTCTTTGAGTTATACCCCATATTATATTTTAAGATTTGAAACAGCCAAACAAGAATTGAAATATCCTTAATGTAAACACAGAAAAAATACTGTAATCTTACATAGATCTAACCATAAAGTTATCTGATAGAGATAACAATATAACTGTTAATATTCATATAGCAAATATTCCTATGTTTCTCTTTTTTTAAGCTATTCATTTCATTAAGCCAATTCACTGCTAGAATTTGCAAATGTAGCCGTTTGGTGTTAGGTTTTTACCTGAATTAAATTTGAACACAGCTTAGTTCAGTTCAAATCCGGTTTCCTCAGCCTAGATAAGTTAACTTTTCAATTATCAGTTCCCATATCATTCTTTTCATTTAATTAAAAAATCAAGTTAGAAAACTTTTAAAACAGAATTTACTCTTATAACAATTATTAATGATCTTCTATTAGCCTTTAGGAAACCTTTCTAATATTCATAGTTTTAAGGTCAAACTGACTGCCCTAGACAGGGCTCTCCTTCAGTTTGAAACTCCTAAACACCTGCAAGGTGTGTGTGGGGGGTGCTGCTGGGGGAAGGGAAGATCAGAAAATCCCTATAAAGTCCCAGATGTGTTTTGATGGGGGAGGGGGGGTGGGGGAGGGGGGAAGGACACTCTCTCAAGGAGCAGTGACACTGGGAGTTCCACAGAAGAAATTAGAGGCAGGTTCAAATTCTTACCTTTGTCTGGGACAAATACCAACAGCTTCTGGGGACCTCTCCCCTTCCCTAGATCATCCCAGGGCAGGGCAATGCACTAGAGAAGGAGAGGGAGAAGGGAAGTAAGGCTCTGCTGAGAGTTTTGAAAGAACAAATTCCATTTCTCTGAGAGAGAAACAGACAGACAGAAAGGAAAGACAGTTTTTTTTTTTTTCCCCTGACAAAATGTGGCTAAAAGACTCAGCAGGAGGAAGGAATGGAGGTAAAATAAGACTCTCTCCTCAAATCTGCAGTCACTGGGTTAATAGAATCCCTGGCATTTAGATTGCAAATTCCAAAAGAGAAATTCCAATTATTCCCATTTTACAGATAGAAAAAAAAAATTATAGAAACCATTTCTCTGACAAAGGAAGAAAAGCAAAAGCAGAACGGATTTGGCCAAATCAGAACAAAGAAAATATGAGACATAGACAACTACCACACCCAATGAAGGCATGGGAGAGATTTAAACACAAACTAAACTCCATAAAAACTCAGATTTTTTTATTTTAAAGAAAGCAAACAGGGACTTTTTGGTCACTATTCATGGGGCAAAGGGGGGAAAAAAGAGGAGAGGATTTCTCCTAACCTCCATGGGGGCTCTACATCCTTTAGGTTGCTGTACTTGAATGGAGTGGCTGATATTCATGCAGACAAAAGTCCCATCTCTAAATTCTGGCCTCATGTGATGCTAATTTTAGTAATGTGCCCTTCAAATGCCAAAATATGAATAAATAATTACATAAATAAACCTTCACATTAATAAAACTATAACCTGTAGATTTCGATCTTGTGAGCTCTAGGAGATAAAATAAACCTTCTCTTTGATAGCCTAGGAGGAATCCTTTAAGCTGTAGTTGAGAGCTAAAGGCCATTTGTGGCCCATGCCATGCAGAAACAAACTCCATAAAACACACCATTCCACCTAGAAATGAGAGTCCCAAATAAGGAAAATTTGGAGTGATCTAGCAAAAAAAATGGCATCCCATTTGCTATAACTAAATCCACAAAATTCACATTGTGCACTCCTCCTATAAAACCCCAGGGGTAGGAGAAGGTTAATATGGCTATAAGTCTAATTTTGCTCTAATTTGGAAGAGATGGGTTTAAGTCTGACTGAGTCCAAGATCAAATTTGTGATTCCTCCATGGGTCATCACCCCCGCCCCCATGAAGCCAATCTTTAAGCTCCCCTTTCTTTCCCTAAGGACATTTTACCATCATCACATTTATGTGACATTATTCCATTTTATTATTTTATTATTATTATTATTTTATTTTTATAGTATTTTATTATTATAATACTCACTGTAATATTGGTTACCTTGTGGCCTTAAATAAATATGCAGCCTTCTATATTCAGCCCTTGACATGTTTTTGTTGGGCTATGTGGCCCAGAAAAGCTAAAAGGTTGGGCACCTGTGATTTATATAATAAAAACATTATAAGGAAAAAACCTTATTATAAATGGTCCATAATTATAAAAACTTAGTCTGGAATGAATAAATTACTTTTATTAACTTTCCTGTAGGAAAGCGCAATCTCCCTGGGGGAAGTCCCAAATTATGACAACTTCCAGTCATATATAATTTGAGAGGTTTTCTTCTCCCCTCTGCCAGCCACTGGTCTCTGTTCTCAGGAGCACAATATAATTAGTATGTCCACTCCATACCACTCTTTTATGTTTTGCCTCCCTGGTCATACAACACATATTATGCTGATGAGCCTCAATCATCACAGGGAAAGTGATAGTCCATATGTATGTTCTTAGGTCAACCCAGCTGGATCTAGTTTTCGGCATCCCCCCCAGGATAAGGTGACTTAATTTAGATGATGGGACCTCATCCAATTTAGTGATTGGTCAGGGTCATTTCTTTTATCACCTTTTCCTTTATTTTTCACCATCACATTCCTGCACATTGCTTTTCAGCCTAATCAATTACTCAGAACTCTAGTCTTTGTTGTGGTGGATATCAGTGAGATTTTTTTTTAACAGTCTCCTCCTACATCCTGTGGAAACTAAACATCCTATAATTCCTCATAACCTTAAAAGATTTTAAAACTCTGATCAATAGAGTGACAAACAAAAAGTCTATTCATCTTTATCCAGAGAGACTTAAATACAGAGATAAGCATTTGCAAGCACAGACAATATGGGGATTTGTTTCACTAGACTTTTAAATGAAGATTGTTGTTTATGTTGTTGACTCAATGGGAGGCAATGGGAGAGACAGATTATAAATGTATATAAAAATAAATAAATTTTTAAAAAAGAAAATTTTTTAAAAATTCATAATGATTTTGAAAGTACAACATTCCCAGATCTCTTAAATTGTGTTTCCCAATTCTGAACATATAAAATGATGGGTTGGAAATATGAAGACCCCATTATTGAAATCTTTCTACTCCTGTCTATGTGGATCTCTTTCCTCTATATTCACGTTATCTACATCATTTATTTTCTTTCTTTTTTTTAAGGTTTTTGCAAGGCAAACGGAGTTAAGTGGCTTGCCCAAGGCCACACATCTAGGTAATTATTAAGTGTCTGAGACCGGATTTGAACCCAGGTACTCCTGACTCCAGGGCTGGTGTTTTATCCACTATGCCACCTAGCTGCCCCTCACCATTTATTTTCTATGCACTCAAAAGGTCCTGTGTCAAACCATGGTACAAAATAACTGTGTTCACATTATTTCAATATATTGCAGATGCACTGTAATTTTATTTTTCACATTCTCAATTTTACATGAGACAATAGTGATATTGCCAAACAAATCCACTAATGCTAGTTTAAGATATTAAAGAACCATATGCCTTTGAGTATTGGCTAAATTTGTTCACAAAACTAATTGGTCTCTTTGGAACAGACTTTTAACTTGTTTTATTTTATTTTATTTTTTTCATACCTGAAAGATTTTATATAAATTGTCAGTGTTAGGAATATTGGTTATTTATCAAATAATGAACATTACATTACATTACATTAGTGTTTCTTCTAAACTAAGTAGAAAAGTTTGAAAAGAAACATCTAGCACTTAGTATAGTGCCGGCAAATAATTGTTTAATAGTTTGATAGTTCAGGCTCAATTTTAATGCTTGCTAGCTATGAGATTGGTGAATTCACTTAACCTCAATGTTCTTAGTGTTCCCTGGGACTGATTTATATTTGGTCTTCCCTGCTCTTCTGAAATCACAGATCTTTTATATATATTTGTAAAAGGCTTCATGAGGAAGGTGGGAATTACTAGGACCCAAAGAAAGCCAGGAAATCCAGGAAATGGAGATGAAGAAGGAATTCTAGTCATGGATAACTAGTTAAAAATCCAAGGTGAGATATGGAGTTTCTTATCTGAGAAACAGGAAGCCAGTATTGTTAGAATATAGAACATGTGGGGGTGGTTGCAGAGTTGAAATGCTCAAAATTCATTTTGTATCATTTTCTTATTTATCTTATTTACAGTTAATTGATTTTGTCTTGTAACCACTTTAATCATGGGTCTCTGTCTCTGAACTTCCTTCAAATTCAACTGACCTGTAATGGGTTAAGTTTAGAAATCCAATTCTCTTGCCAATCACTATTCTATTCTTGCTTCAAGAAATTTAGCTAACCTTAAGGGATTCAGTTTACCAGAAGGAATTGGACCTATTATCTTTACATATATATATATATATATATATATATATATATATATATATATATATATAATGTATATATGTATGTATATGTATATCTTTATATCACCAAGTTATTCTTCAAGAATGTTTTGCTATACAAAAGCGTACACACATAAACATACACATAGGGTGGGAGCTGGGGCTTTCTAGTTCCTCATTACCAACTTCCAATTAATCATATTGTTCCCCATGCTTTAGAGTACTTTACCTATCATCTCATTTGCTCTTTCCAAGTTCCCTATGAAGTAAATGCTATTATTATCTTCATTTTGAAGATGAAGAAACTGAGACTAAGAGAAATTAAATGACTTGCCTAAGTCACACAACAATTAAATGTATGAGATAGCATTTGAACTCAGATCTCCCTGATTTTATATCTAACATGCTTTCCACTGTGCCTTCTAACTTCTTAGAATTAGGAGATAACCACTCTTTAAAGCAACTCTAAGGTCCCTTTCCTTTGACCAAAATTTGATTGGTTCAACATCTAGGTTCTCCATAGAAAAACCCAATCTTAGCTAATGGTTAATAATTTAACTCTAACTTTTCTATTTATAATCAGGTAAATTCCATTTTCCTCACAAACATAGAGCAGTTCTCAACAGTATCTGTCAGTTTAAACCTAAAAATTCTAATTTTTCACATCCAGATCACTGGATCTGGCAAAACTATGCTCTCTATTCAGCCCAATATTCCTTTGCCAACAACTGTAGTCTTAATACAAAACTTCAATGGAGACTTATCTCAGCAACTGACTCTTTTAGTATCCTGAGTCAGATTTATGTCCCAGGTAAGTGAGTTGTCAAGAGTTACTAGCTTTCATATGTAAACACTCTATTTCATGTTTGAAGGTGATGCTTCTAAATTATTTTATCATCTAGATGTATGGCTACATCTAAAAGGAAGAGGAGGTCAGAGAGCAAGCCGGGAAGACCTGGGTTCAAGTTCTTCTTTTGACACATACTGGCTATATGACTGGAGAAAATCAAGAAACCTCTTGGTACTCTAGAAAGCTAATGAAAGAGGGTGTTTCCTCATGGGAATTCCCTATACTAATGAAATCCTCAGTCCAATTCTTAGCTGTCTTTATACATCAAGTATATAATCAGACAATACATAGCTTATCTATATAGATACTCTTAGTCCTAGGGTAAAAGTTTCACAGGATTATAATTTAATATTTTCAATCAACCAATCATTCAATCATTCAATTCAACCATGTGCCACACTCTGTGCTATTTTCTATACTAATTTTCTTACAATTTGGTTAAATTGTATTTTGTACTTATGTGGTGGTAGCTTTGTTTTGTTTCTGTTTTAGCATTTTATTTTCCCCCATTACATGTAAAAACAATTTTTTAATATTTGTTTTTAAAACTTTGAATTCTAAAAAAGAAACTACAAGAAAAATGAAGTAAAAAAGTGTATTACAATCTTTATTTAGACATCATCTCTTTCTCTGGGGATGGATAGCATTCTTTATCATGAATCTGTTGTCTTGGAGCACAGTATTGCTGAGAATAGCTAAGTTGATCATGGTTGATAATCTTACAATATTGCTGTTACTTTGTACACATATATTTCACTTTACATCAGCTCATGTAAGTCTTTCCAGATTTTTCTGAGAGCATCCTGCTCATCTTACTTAAAGAGCCAGTCAGTTTTTGAAATGGTGCAGGAATATCTCCCCAAATCTGTGACACATTTATTTCTCACAATTCTATATAGAGCACGGGACAAAGGAAAATAGGTAACCCACAGTCTCTGGCTGGTTCAAGTAATTTTCTCCATCCTTGGGGTGCTCAAAATTTTCCCCCTTAATTATGACATAATTTCTTTGTTGGACTCCTGTGGAATATGAATCTAGCTCATGCTGACCTTAACTCTCAAATTATATGTTGCTGACAATTGAGATAGGAATCCACCTAGGATACCATTGGGAAGATGGGAAGTTCAACATCCCCAACTCTTCAAAACTTCTAAGATTCTTCTTTTACCCAAGTAAGTGGAGCTGGGGGTGGGGGGTGGGAATGGGGGAAGGGGTTGAAGAGAGTAGACCTAAGGTTACATTGACATCTAGACTCTTCCTTCCTATGAATGCTTCTTTCTTAGGGGCTTTTGCTAGAATCTGTTGCTTCTGGTTCTAACTATAACTCTGACTTCAGTTCTAAATTGTTTTATTTGGTTTTATTTGGTTTGGATTTTGGTTTTTGCAAGGCAATGGGATTAAGTGACTTGCCCAAGGTCACACAGCTAGGTAATTATTAAGTGTCTGAGACTGAATTTAAACTCAAGTCCTTCTGACTCCAGGGTTAGTGCTTGGATATATCCACTGTGCAACCTAGGTGCCCCCAACAGTTCTAATTTGCTTGATTTTTTAAAAAATGTATTTATCCATTTCCCCAACTATATGCAAAACAGTCTTCAACATTCATCCTTTTACAAGATCTCAAGTTCCACATTTTCCCTCTCCCTCCTCTCTTTACACTCTCCAACCCTTGACAATGAATAATCCAATACAGCTTATACATGTATAACTATGTAAAGCATATTTCCATATTAGTCATGTTGTGAAAGAAGAATCACAAAAAACATAAAGCATAAAACAAAGTTTAAAAATGGAAAACAATGTACTTTGGTCTGCATTCAGATTGCATAGTTCCCTCTCTGGATGTGGATGACATTTTCCATCACAAGTCCTTTAGAATTGTCTTTGATCATGGTAGTGCCAAGAAAAGCAAGTTCATCATAGTTGATCATCATACAATGTTGCTGTTTATGTGTACAGTGTTCTGGTTCTGCTCATTTCACTAAGCATCTTTCCAGGCTTTTCTGAAGTCCTTTCACTCATGATTTCTTAGAGAACAATTTGTTCAGTCATTCCCCTACTGATGGACATCCCCTCAATGTCCTATTTTTTTGCCACTACAAAAAAGAGCTGCTTTAAATATTTTTGTACACATAGATTCTTTTCCTTTTTTGTTTTTTCATTTCTTTTGGGATATAGACCTAGTAGTGGCATTGCTAGGGTCAAAAGGCTGGCATGGTTTTACAGCACTTTGGGCAAATTTCAAATTGCTCTACAGAATGGCTGAATTAGTTCACAACTCCAGTGTATTAATGTCTTGTTCCCCCTACATCCCTTCCAATGATGGTAGTAATTTTGACACTTTGAGGGATTCAAACTTTAAACAATGTGGGAGCTTCCTTCACCAGTAAGTTTTCCTATGCCTTCTAGTCATCTGAAATCCATATCTATTTCTTTCTGTAGTCATTTATGCAATGTACTCAGGTCTTTTTCTTCCAGTATCATAAAGGTACCCCATGTGCTGTCCAAACTACACCAAGTTAAATCTTTCAGTAGTGCTATGGGAGCTGACCCAAAAACAGAGCAGCAAGGCAGACATAGAAAAATTAGTAGAAGACTTAGGGCAAAGAAAATTTAAAAAATAAGATTGGAGGATGGAAAGGTTGGAGACAAAATACAGCTTGGAAAACTCAAGGGTTTTATGATTTGGGAATGGCAACAATATGTGGCAAAAACGAGAGGGAAATATAGAGAAGGAATGGCATGTCAAAATTGTATGGATGTTGATTTTTGTGAAGGCTATATAGCAAAATAATGCAATGAGGAATAGACCCGAGGGGAACTCCTTTTCTGAAATATTACTTTCTATTGCTGACAGTAAGAATAATGACAATTAAAATAAATTGGGAATTTACTTCTCCCATCTATTTCTTTCCCATGGTAGTACAGAGCAAAGGACAACACATTGGGGGTATCAGAGGAATTTAGTTCAAATCTTTCTTCTGTTTGCCTGTATGTCATTGGGAAAGTCAATATAATTTCTTTGAGGCTTGGATTCTTCAACTGGGAAATGAGGGTTTAAACCTGCTGATCTTTATGGTTTGTTCTTGATTTAGCTTGGTTTTCTTTCTTCCACCATTTCTTTTCAGGTAAATCCATGTTTATTGCCTGAATGACTAGAGGGAGCATCATTCAAGCAATAGTTTTGGGGTAAGTTATAGAAGTGATTCCTTTCAAGAATCTCATTCTCTGTTCCCTTATTCCTTACTTAGGTCCCTGTTAGCTTGTTAAATGCAAGTCAAAGTTGGACAGACTATTTCCAAGCCCTCTCTCATTCTCTGAAGATCCCAAAGAGAATAATTACATACATGCAGATCCTATTGTGACTGGCTATGACTGTCCCCCTTTCATTTTTCAAGTTTCAAACAAACTCAGGGGCAGCCCAGAAGTGTTTGAAAGGTTGAATTCCTCAATCCCTCCTTTTAGTCTTCTTAAGTCTTAGTATTATGTCTCTTAGTTCTTTGCTCGGTAGCTCCCCGAGAATGAGGAGGAGCCACCTTCATATCTGGGCATGTGAACCACAGGCGGCGCTACTGTATTGGCTCTGGAGCAGGGCAAAGGCTGTGACTTACCAGGGAATGTCCAGATTGGGGAGGTCTGAGCTTGCTCTAACAGGCTGCAGTGGGCAGTGGGGGAGAACACAGGTTCAGGAAGATGTGAGGACCAGGGGTTTGGGGCTCGGGTGGCAATGGTGTTGCGCTGCGTGGTTAGTACGGAGGGAGATGGAGATGTGGGGAAGCACAGGTGAGCATCCCTAGCCCAGAGATGCAAGGTGATGCCCTGGTGTCAGGGCAGGAGCTTCCAAAGGTGCCCTGAGATGGAGCTAACTGAGGTCAAGCATCAGACTTTCTCCTTTCTCTCTCTCTCTCTCTCTCTCTCTCTCTCTCTCTCTCTCTCTCTCTCTCTCTCTCTCTCTCTCTCTCTCTCTCTCTGTTTAGTGGGGTGGCAACAGCATCCCCAGGCTGAGCTTCCTAGCTCTATTGGTTTTGCTAGGGCCGCCCCCAGGCTGGGGAAACGGCAATGGGAGGAGAGAGCGAAGAACTGTTAGGAAGAAGGCTTCTAGTGCCTCGGACTAGGGATAATAAGGAGATGGCTCTCTCTAGGCTCTCCGTAAGGTTACCTGCGGGGGGCGGGAACTGAGTGGGAAAAGACTGGTGCAGAATGCGTGAGTCACACTGATCTCCTGGGGCTCCAGAAGTCAGGATTTCTCCTCTGGGCTCCGGATTCCCATTCGCACCAGGTCCTCAGCATTTATCTGGCTCGTTACTGCAGGATGGAGCCAGGCGACAGCTACAGCTCTTCCAGAGTCTTGGCAAGTCCCGCTCCAGAAAATAGGTGAAGTCCAGGTAAAGGACTATTTGATTCAGTTCTTAGAGACGTGTATGCGTGTGTGTGTGTGTGTGTGTGTGTGTGTGTGTAGAAGAGAGGGACAGAGGAAAAGAGAGAAATGAGAGAGATGAGAGAGAGACCGACAGAGACAGATAGAGACAGAGACAGAGGGGAGAGGAATGAGAGACAGACAGACAGAACGAGAGGCAGAGATAGAAACAGAGACAGAGAGACAGAGACGGGAGGGAGGGGAGAGAGAGAGAGAGAGAGAGAGAGAGAGAGAGAGAGAGAGAGAGAGAGAGAGAGAGAGAGAAAGTTAGGTTTAAGAACAAAAGAGCAAAAGAGGCGATGTCGAATCCTTAGGCAAAGTGGAATGCGCTGCTAATATATTTTACTATGTCCCAGCACCCTAAAATGTCCCAGTATTCTATTTAATTGGAGAGAAAAAAGGTGATTTTTAAGCCACACCCCAATTCCACCCTCCCCAACTCTTTATGTCCTAAACAATATCGGGAGGTGGATTTAGGGATCTAAGATGTATTCCAATTCTTATCTTTGATGGTTTCCCCATGCTCTGTGATGAACAGAGTGTTTTACTGGAGATGAGAAAGACATTGAACTTTTTCTCTCTCAAAAAGAATATCTGCATTTTTGTATGTAATGATCTAATTATTTAGACAAGAGGATGAAAAGGTTGGTCAGTTTTTTTCCCCAGGTATCATTGATGTGAATATTGATTAAGGCTAAAGTAATTCAGCAAAACAATCCATGTGAATGTCTTAGTTTAACCTATTTCAGAAATTGATAAAATAAACAAAACTGAAGTGGTTAGTGTAATGTCTTTATTTTTATGTTTCAAAGCTCTTCTGTTTTCTTGAAACATTTTAACTCTGTAAGGTTCTATGTTGTTCTCTGCAGACCCCTTCCTGTTCTCTGGCCAGCTACCTTCCTAGTTAGAGAACTGCACTTCCACTAAATATTCTTGACATAAAAGGTGGGGAAAGATTGAAATCACCTCAGATCAGTGTCTAGAAATGAGTATTCTGTGAATATGTGCCCATTATTGTTAAGAACACCTATGGAAAGTGTGATAGTCTCCTAGAATATGGACATTCCTAGAGAGTTTCTCTCTAGGGTTATTAATTCATTATCAATGCCCTGTAGTTTGATGAAATTTCAACAGGTGGGCTTGTCACTTATCAAAGTGACTCAGTCTCCACAAGGATGTAAGATAAGCTTCCCCTCACCACCCTGAAAAAATAAAGTCCATGTCTATAGCTTGCAAGTGATGGCAGAAAAAAAAGGTGGAGAGTGTTTTCCTCTAGTCAATTAGCTTATTCTCTTCTGATTCTTGTCTGATTCATTTTGTTTTGGATATAGTAATTGATATGAAACAGTAAGAATTGACTTCTTGGTAGAACATTCTGATAATCTGCAGTAGTTTAATTAAATCTCAGTGTTAATCTTCTAAAGCTGACCAAAAAAAATGATCTGAAGGATGAAAATTATTGCAAAGGCATAACATGACCAGAAATATTTATTTAAAGGAACTCAGATGTTGAGAAGTGAACATTATGATCTCTCACTAACTACACATAATACAAGAAAAGAAGTAAAAGGTTGAATTGTTTTTGTTTTGGGGAAAATAAATTGTTTGAACTCAGAATGTATAACTGATAATGAAATTTAGAAATTGAAGGGGACTTTAGAGATCCTCCGTCCCAGACTCTTTATTTTACAGAGGAGGAACTAAAATTCAGAGAGATGAAGCATTTTGTTAATAGAGTGGATAGTAATAATAGCAGATATGGAAGTTATCTTTATAACATTAATTGATTATTATTTTAATCCACAAATGTAGCTGAATTTATATATCCAAGTGAGACTTGTCATTTTATATTTTTATTGAAATTTTCTTTTGTTTTTCCAATTACATGCAATAATAGCTTTTAAACATTCAAATGCAAATTTATGAGTACCCACTCTTCATGGTGGTGAATAGTTTGGTAAAAGTTGTACATATACGATCTTGTTTAACATATTTCCATATTAGTCATGTGGTGAAAGAGGTATTAGAACTAAGGGGACAGAAAAAAATGAGAAAGGAAGGAAAAACAAAATAAGTTTTTTTTTTTTAAAAAAGTAAACATATTAAGTATTCAGATTCTGCGGCATTTTTCTCTGTGGATGGTATGGTCCATAATAGGTCTCTCAGGTTTGTCTTAGATCTCTGAACTGCTGAGAGAAAAAAATGCAATCATAGTTGATCATCTCATAATGTTACTGTTAATGTGGACAATGTTCTCTTGGTTCTTTCTGCTCACTTCAATCAAAATCAGTTCACGTAATTCTTCCCATGCTTCTCTAAAGTCTGACCACTCATGTTTTCTTATAGAACAAAGTACTCCATAATATTCATATACCACACCTTTTTCAGCTGTTTCCCAAATGATGGGCATCCCTTCAATTTCTAATTCTTTGCCACTACAAAAAGAGCAACCATAAATATTTTTGAACATGTGAGACTTTTCCCATTTTTTTTATGGTATTGGTATTGCTGATATGATCGGTTTAATTGCTCTTTGGGCATCATTCCAGATTGCTCTTCAGAATAGCTGAATCAGTTCATAACCCACCAACAGTGCTATAATGTCACAATTTTCCTACATCCTCTTCAACATGGATCATTTTCCTTTTTTGTCATCTTTGGAACATTTTTTTCATATGACTGGATATAATTTTAATTTCTTCATCTGAAAACTACCTGTTCATATCCTTTGGCCATTCAGCACTTGAGAAATGACTTATAATCTTATAAACTTGATTCAATTCTTTATTTATTTTAGAAATGAGACCTTTATCAGAAATATTAGCTAGGAAAATTGTTTCCCAGTTTTCTATTTTCATTCTAATCTTGGCTGTATTGGTTTTTCTTAGTGCAAAAACTTTTTAATTCAATGTAGTAAAAATAATCCATTTTGCAATTTATAATTTTCTCTGTTTTTTGTTTGGTTATAATGGCACAGGGGATAGAGAATCCCTGCCCTGGAGTCAGGAGGACCTGAGTTCAAAACTTAATACTTAATACTTCCTATACTTAATACTTCTATCTGTGAGACCTTGGGCAAGTTACTTAACCCCATTGTCCCACAAATAAATAGATAAATAAATTTCTTCCCTTTCCATAGATAAGACAGATAGACCATTTCATATCCTCTTTTTTTTTAGGTTTTTGCAAGGCAAATGGGGTTAAGTGGCTTGCCCAAGGCCACACAGCTAGGTAATTATTAAGTGTCTGAGACCAGATTTGAACACAGGTACTCCTGACTCCAGGGCCAATGCTTTATCCACTGCGCCACCTAGCCACCCCCATTTCATGTCCTCTTAATTGGTCTAAGGTATCATTCTTTATGTCTAAATCCTGTACCCATTTATGAATTGAGGAATGACTTATAATCTTGCAAATATGACTCAATTCTCTCTATATTTTTAGAAATGAAACCTTTGCATTTTTTTCATCAATTCCCTTGATATTCTTGACCTTTTATTACTCCAGATGAATTCTGTTGCTGTTTTTTTTAATTCTGTAAAAGAGTTTTTTGGTAGTTTGATTGGTATGGCACCAAATAAGTCATTTAATTTGGATAGAATTGTCATATTTATATTAGCAGGGTCTAACTGAGAGCAATTGACATTTTTCCAATTGTTTGGATATGATTTTATTTGTGTGGAGCATATTTTCATATATTCATATAGCTTTCATGTATTCATATAGTTTCTGGGTTTGTCTTGAAAAGTAGATTCCCTGAGTACTTTATGCTGTCTACAGTTACATTGAAGGGAATTTCTCTTTGTATCTCTTGCCCTTGGAGTTTAATCTATCTATATCTATATCTATATCTATATCTATATCTATATCTATATCTATATCTATATCTATATCTATATCTATATCTATATCTATATCTATATCTATATCTATATCTATATCTATATCTATATCTATATCTATCTACATCTACATCTACATCTATATCTATATCTATATCTATATCTATATCTATATCTATATCTATATCTATATCTATATCTATATCTATATTTATCTATCTATATCTATCTCTATCTCTACCTCTATCTCTATCTCTATCTCTATCTCTATCTCTATGTCTATCTAATCTCTATCTCTATCTCTATCTCTATCTCTATCTCTATCTCTATCTAGATATAAACACTGATGATTTATGTGGATTTATTTTATATTCTGTTACTTTGCTGAAGTTGTTAATTGTTTCAAGTAGTTTTTAGTTGATTTTTTAAAAGCGATTTAGGTATACAAAAAATGAAAGTTTTGCTTCCTCATTGCCATTTTGAATTCCTTAAATTTCTTTTTCTTCTCTTGTTGCTAAAGCTAGCATTTCTAATACTATAGTGAATAGTATTGTTGATAATGAATATTCTTGTTTCACTTCTGATCTTATTGAAAATGATTCTAATTTGTCATTCCATATAATTCTTGTGGATGATTTTAGATAGATATTGCCTATTAATTTAAGAAAAACTCCATTTATTTCTATACTTTCTATTATTAATAGGAATGGGTGTTGTATTTTGTCAAAGGTTTTTTCAGCATCTATTGAGATAATCATACTGATATAGTCAATTATGTTGATTATTTTCCTAATATTGAACCATCCCTGCCTAACTGGTATAACTACTACCTGATCATGGTATATTATTCTATTACTTGTTGTAATCTCTTTGCTAAAATTTTATTTAAAATTTTCGCATCAATTTCAGTAGGGAGATTGTTCTAAAAATTTCTTTGTCTATTTTGATTTTCCCTGGTTTATATATCAGCACTCTATTGGTGTCATAAAAGGAATTTGGAAGAACTTTTTCTTCTTCTATTTTTTAAAATAGTTTATATAGAATTGGAATTAATTGTTCTTTAAATGTTTGGTAGAATTCACTTGTAAATTCATCTGCGTCTGGAGATTTTTTCTTAGGAAAGTTATTGATGATTTCTTCAATTTCTTTTTCTCTGAAATGGGATTATTTAAGTATTTTTCCCCTCTCCTGTTAATCTGGATAATTTATTTTTTTGTAAATATGCTTCCATTTCACTTAAATTGTCAATTTTATTGGCATACAGTTGGGCAAAATCATTCTTAATTATCACTTTAGTTTCTTCCTCATTGATGGAGTTTCCTTATCAAAAATGATTGGTTTTCTTTTTTTAACCAGATTAACAAAAGATTTATCTATTTTATTTAATTTTTTTCATAAAGCCAACCCTTGGTTTTATTTATTATGTCAATCATTTTCTTGCTTTCAATTTTATTAATTTCTCCTTTGAGTTTCAGAATTTCTAATATGGTATTTAATCGGTGATCTTCAATTTGTTCCTTTTCTAGCTTTTATAGTTGCATGCCCAATTCAGTGATTTCCTTTCTCTATTTTATTCATGTGAGCATTTAGAGATATAAAGTTTCCCCTAAAAACTGCTATGGTTGAATCTCATAAATTTTGCTATGATGTGTCATTGTTGTCATTGATTATTTCTATGATTTGTTGTTTAATCTACATATTATTTAAAATTAGGTTATTTAGTTTCAATTAATTCAGTTTCAAATACTTTTTGATTTATCTTTTCATGTCCCTTTATAACATGTAATTTTTATTGCATCATTATCTGAAAGGATGCATTTAATATTTCTGCCTTTCTCTTTGATTGTAAGGTTTTTATACCTTAGTACATGGCCAATTTTGGTATAGGTTCTATGTACTACAGAGAAAAAGGTATATTTCTTTCTTTCCTCATACAATTTATTTCAGAGGTCTAATTTAAGTTTTCTAAAATGCTATCTGCCTTATTAATTTCCTTTTTGTTTATTTTGTAGTTAGATTTATCTAATTCTGAGAGAGGGAGATTGAGGTCCCCCACTATAATAGTTTTACTATATATATCTCCCTGTAATTCATTTAACTTCTCCTGTAAGAATTTGAATGCTATACCACTTGCTCCATATATGTTTAATAATGATATTGCTTGATTGTCTATAGTGTCTTTTAAGAAGATATAGTTTCCTTTCTTATCCCTTTTAATGAGATCTATTTTTGCTTTTGCATTGTCTAAGATCTGGATTGCTAGCCCAATTCTTTTTTTCACTTCTGCTGAAGCATAGTATATTTTTCTCCAGCCTTTTACCTTTACCCTGTGTATTTCTTTCTGCTCCAAATGTGTTTTTTATAAACAACATGTTGTATGCAATTCTGGTTTTTAGTCCATTCTTTATCTGCTCCATTTCATGGGAGAATTCATCCCATTCACATTTACAGTTTAGATTACTAACTATGTATTTCCCTCCATACTATCTTTCCCCATTTATACTTTTCTCTTTTCCCCTCCATACTATCTTTCCCCATTTATACTTTTCTCTTTCCTTTCCCCTTATCCCTTCTCATGAATGTTTTGCTCCCTTTCCCTTTTATCTTTTCTTTTTAATGTTAACTTTACTTTGACTTTCCCCTTCTCTTTTATCAGTCCCTTCTTCCCCTTTCTTTCTCTGTAGTAATAGGATAGATTTTTTTTCAACCCAATTGGGAATGTATATTATTCCTTCTTTGGGTCAGATCTTTGAGAGCAGGACTGTGTTCACACCCTCCCTTCTTTCCCTCTACTTTGGGCCTCCTTTCTTGTATAATCCTTCTTTTCATGTTCTTATTTTTTTAACACTGTCTTGTACCTACAACCCCTCTATCAAAATATACTCTATTTGTCCTGACAGAAGTACCTTTCTAAAGGGTTGATTGATTAATTGATAAGCAGTATTGCCTCATAGTTACTAAGTACACTCCTCTCTTCTGTCTCATTAGAAATACATTTCTCAAGAGTCATAAATAACATTAAATTATAGTCAATTCATACCACTCTCTTTACAAGGATATGGATATACAATCCTTAAGAGCTAAAATATTATTAAAACAAACACATTTCCTGAATGATTTAAACCCTTCCCTTTAAGTACACTCCCTCTAATTTTAGTTAAAGTATCAAGGAAAGCAAAATCCTTCATTATCTATGTCTAGTTCCTCCAAGTATCCTATCCCCCTATAGTACTACAACACTATAGCATTACTACTGTGGTACTACGACACTTGTTAACTAAAGTATGGATTAATGCCAGATCACTTCATGATCTATTTATGTCCAGTCCTTCTAAGAATACTCTCTCCCTCTGTCCCTACTGTACTACAATCTTTGTTAATTAAAATATCTAGTAAAGTCAGATCACTTCATAATTTAGACCCTTAAAGTATTCTCCCTCCCTCTGACCCAATAGAAGTACAATCTCCATAATAATAGTGCTTCATAACTCATTTATATCCATATCTTCTATATACAGTCCCTCCAATTCTATTCAACCTTTTTTAGCAAAGGTATTTGTGGGGAGAGACCTGCATACCCACTGCCTCAGGGGGAAGCTGAATAGAGAAAAGACACAGGCAGGCAATGCAAGAGAGCCATCGATTTATTGTCCAGAGAGTCAGAATATTTAAATATAAAAACCACAAAAGGTATGTAATCAGAAATGCAAGCTTGTGAGACTTTTACCCTTTGATCTGGTCACAGACCTCTTTGCACATCCTGGGTACAAGATTTGTTTTGTCTAGCTCAGTACTTGTCTCTGCACCTACATAACTGTGCATAGTACTTTCAGGCATATCTTCTTCCCAAGTTGGATACTCCCTCTGTTCTCAGAGTCCTTATCTAGAATTGCATAAATCTTTAGGGTTCATGGAGAACTGTAATGAAGCATCTCAAAGCATGCACCACAAATATGGATCCCAGCTAATACCAGGCCTGGGCCATGGATTGTACTATCTGCTTCAGTCCTCTACAGGTATTGGCTAAAGGCATAACATTTTCATGGTCATCCTATACTCATACCTTTTCTCTAAGTATGTTTCTCTTAACTATCCTAAAATAAATACAATTCTCAAGAGTTACAAATATTATCTTTTCTTGTAGGAATGCATTCAGTTTAATGTTCTTGACTAGCATTCCCCCCCCCTTTCCTTTTATCTTTTTATATATCTCTTGAGTCTTGTTTTTTAAAGACTGAATTTTCAGTTCAGTTCTGACTTTTTATCAGAAATTTTTGGAAGTCCTCTATTTCATTGAAAATCCATCTTTTCCCCTGCTGAATTTTGCAGGATAATTATTTCTTAGTTGTAATTCAAGGTACTATGCCATCCAGAATATCATATTCCAGGCCCTTCTTTAATTCCTTTAATGTTGATGCTGATAAGTCCTGTGTAATTCTGATTGTGGTTCCTTGGTATATAAATGGGTTTTTTTTTTGCTATTTGAATTAGTTCTCCTTTAGTTGAGAATTCTGAAATTTATCTACAATATGCCTTTGAATTTTTATTCTGGGGTCTTTTTTCTGGGAGTGATCTGTGGCTTCTTTCAAGGACTACTTTGTCTTCTTGTTCTAGGCAGTTTTCCATGATAATTTCCTAAAAGATATTTTCCAACCTCTTTTTTTTTGATTGAGGCTTTTGGGTACATCAATATAATTCATAAATTATTTCTTCTTGATTTATTTTCCAGGTTGTTTTTCCTAAAAAAGTACTTCACATTTTCTTTTATTTTTACAGTCTTTTGGGTTTCTTTGATGGAATCTTAGTGTTTCATAAAATCATTAGTTTCCATTTGTCCAGTTCTAATTTTAAAGGTTTTATTTTCTTCAGTTAGCTTTTGCATTTCTTTTTCCAATTGGTTAATTTTACTTTTTGATGAATTTCATTCTTTTTTCCAGATGGTCATTTTTACTTTTAAGAGAGTTGATGTCTTCAGTCAGTTTTCCATAATTTCCTTGTGCGACTCTCATTTCTTTTTTCTATTTTTCTGCTTTCTCTCTTCTTTGATTTTTAAAATCTTTTTTTTAGTTCATTCATGAGGTTTTGAATTTGAGGCCAATTCATGAACACCTTTAAGGCAAATATTTTTCTATATTTTTCTTTCTCTGTTTTGACTCTTCCTGATTGGGTATCAATATCAAATTTGTGTTGTAGAGAATTTGGTAGGACTCTTTCTTTTCCTATTTTTTCCAAATAATTTATTTGTTCTTTAAATGTTTGGTAGAATTCACTTGTGAATCTATCTGGTCCTGAGGATTTTCCTTAGGAAGTTCATTGATGGATTTTCACTGTCATTTTCTAAGATTAGGTTATTTAAGAATTTTATTCTGTTAATCTGGGTAATTTATATTTTTTGTAGCTATTTATCCATTTCATTCAGATTGTCAAACTTTTTGGCATATAATTGAGCAAAATAGCTCCAAATCATTTTCTTAATTTCTTCTTCATTGGTGATGAATTTACCCCTTTCATTTTTTTTAGGTTTTTGCAAGGCAATGGGGTTAAGTGACTTGCCCAAGGTCACACAGCTAGGTAATTATTAAGTGTCTGATGCTGCATTTGAACTCAGGTACTCCTGACTTCAGGGCTGGTGCTCTATCCACTGTGCCACCTAGATACCCTGGTCTTTCCTTTTTGAATCAAATTAATCAATAGTTTATTTTTTGTTTTTTTTCATAAAATCAGCTTCTTGTTTTATTTATTATTTATTTGAAATCACAGCTAGATCAGTAATCAAGTTTAGAAGGTAAAAAAAAGGAAAGATTACAAGAAAAAAATGAGCAATTCTGAATTAAGTTCTCTGAGCATAAAGGTACTTTCCTAAGATTTAATTGTGCATTTTGTGGAAATGTACAAATTCCCCAAAGTCACAAGGGGAAAAACATATGGATGATTTTTGTCAGTAATTCAAAGATCTGATATTTTGTTGGTCATTTTAGAAAGACTAATATTTCAATTCTATTGCTTAATGGATACTGTTACAATGGCCTACAAAATTCATGACCCTGAGGCAAAAATTTTGGTGAGTTTCCTGAATCTTAGGTTGTTGTTGGACAACTGAGATTAAGGCTATTACTAATCTGTCACTCAAAGTCTTCCCAGCTTGCTGGAAACAAGCCAGAACTCTAAATGGGCAGAATCCATTGAAAATCCAAGATTACCTGCATACTATGATGGGCCATCAGAATAGCCCTTTATTAGAAGATGGAGTCCTCCTTTATTGGGGAGGGAAAGTGAAGAAGTTCTTCACTTTCATCTTCTATAACTTCAGGGGCATATGTTGACCTTGGAGAGAGTACAGAAAAGGATAAAAAATAACAAGTTGAGAAAATAAGACCTATGGGGGAAGATTAAAGGACTTTATTATATAATAGAAAGGGTACTCAATGGGATTAGTCAGAATTAGTTTCTGATTCTGATCTTGACTACAAGGGTAATCTGGAGCAAGTCACATTAACTTTCTCCTGGCCTCATTTTTTCCTTATCCTTAAATTGATTGTAGTTATGCTCTATGACCTCAGAATTCCCCCATGGCTACAAATCCTATAATCTAGTCACTGTGATCCTAAATATAAATTATTGGAGGAAGGGACAGATAAATAGGAAGGGAAGGATTAATTCAGCATTTATTAAGTTACTGAATTTAGAACTCTGAGGAGTGAGAATCATAGTTAAAAAAATAAAGCATAGTCTCTACCTTTGCAGAACTTCTAATTCATTGTCAACCAACCCACAAGTATTTTACATGCCTACTATGTACAAAACTGTACTAGTCTCTATTCTTTTTTTGTAATATCATATATTTATTTTTTAAAAATGTACTTATTTATTTTCATCCATATGCACATGTATATTTTTAAGTTACAAAATTTCCTTCCATTCTCCTTTCCCACCCCACTCCCCTCAGTGGCGAACAGTCAGGTAAGTATTGTACATACATATTTTGATATGCATTAGTATTTCAGTATGAGGAGTTAGGATTAAGGAAAAGAGATAATAAGAGATAATTTTTATAAAGTGTTCATCAGATTCTGAAGGGGTTTTTTGTGTTTTGTTTTGTTTTTCTTCCTCTGGGTGGGGATAATATAGCCTATAGGCAGACTAATACACTTGTTCTAGCTTTCTGGACTGCTTAGAGGAGCTACTTCCATCAAGTTTGTTCATCTCACAATGTTTTTGATGTGTACATTGTTCTCTTGGTTCTACTCACTTCTCTTAGCATCAGATTCTGTCATTCCTTCCATGCTTCTCTAGAGTCCAATCATTTATGGTTCCATAATATTCATGTACCATAACTTCTATAGCCATTCCCCAAATGATAGGCATCCCCTCGATTTCCAATTCTTTGCTACTACAAAAAGAGCTGCTATGAATATTTTGGAACATGTAGAACTTTTCCCTTTTGTAAAAAAAATTATTCTGGATATAGTCCTAGAATTGGAATTTCTGGGCAAAGGGTATGAACAGTTTTATTACTCTTTGGGAAGAATTTCATATTGCTCTCCCAAAAGGTTGAATCCATTCACAACTCCACCAGCAATGCATCAATGTCCCAATCCTCCCACCACCTCTCCAACATTGATCATTTTCACTTTTTCTAATCTTAACCAGTCTAATAGGTATGAGATGATAACCTCATAGTTGTTTTAAATTTGTATTTCTCTAATCAATAATGATTTGGAGCCTTTTTTATAAGATTATATATAGTTTTAATTTATTTATTTGAAAACTGTTTATATCCTTTGACTATTTATCAGTTGAGGAATGATTTGTGACCTTATAAATTGGATGAAATTCTCTATATACTTTAGAAATGAGACCTTTATCAGAACTCCTGGTTCTGAAGATTGTTTCCAAGCTTTCTGCTTTCCTTCTAATTTTGGCAGCATTGATTTTATTAGTGCAAAAACTTTCAAATTCAATATAGTCAAAATCATTCATTTGCTAGCTTCTATTCCTAAAGATAGTGAAGTTGCACTCTTAGTTAAGCATCTCAGGAAGGTTAGAAGGGGACTACAACTTTAAAAACGGATAGCTATGACTACTTGTGGAGGTCCAAACAAAATACTACTCCATGACCTCAAAGATAAAACAACTTCCCAAAATTTTCCCTACTATCAAGAAACAAGTTTTATTTTGGGAGACCCTGGTTCACTGTGCAGTAACCACCTGTGGACATTTTTTCCTAAGATATGTGAAAAAAGTGGTTACTGTGAATAGTTATGAACACTAGACTTTCTTTTACTTCTAACCAAGTTTAAACACAAAAGATGGGAGAAATTCAGCAAAACGAGACAGATTAATATTCCAGGCAGTGATTTATTTTAAATTCTTTCACAAATACAACTAACTGAGTAGAAACAGACCATCATCTCAGTTATTCCTATTTGTGGCTCGATGAAATTGGAAAATATAACAGAATTTTTTTCACTGGATCTCACAAAGTTATACTTTGGTTACAAAGGGTCCTGAGTCCAAGGAGGCCTCATCCAGAAACCTGAAGAAGGAGTTGCTTTAAGGCCCTTGCTCCAGTGAACTCTCCAGAATGAATTCAATATGTTAAAAACATTAACAAAGGATAGCTTGTACTGTAGGTGTAAGTGGTATAGTGCATAGAGTACCAGTCCTTCAGGAGGCCCTGAGTTCAAATCTGACCTCAGATACTTGATACTTACTAGCTGTGTGACCTTGAAAAAGTCACTTATCCCATTGCTTCACCTAAAAAACCTAATAAGCATTTATCCTCATTCTGCTCCCTTCCAATGAAGCAAAATTTTAAAAAGAAAAAAAAGCCTAGTAACAAATATTCATAGCAAAGTAAGGCAAAATCACTTATTGACTATGCTCAGAAATGCTTGTCTCATTTTGTATTTACATGGTTTGAGTCCATCACCTCTCTTAGGAAATGAAAAATTTTTAGCTTTGTCAACTGGAATCATGGTTTGTCATTGTGTTGATCAGAGTTCTAAAGTGCTTCAAGACGCTTTTCTTTATAGACAAGTCAGCAAGTCAATAAGCATTTATTAAGTTTCTGCTATTTTCCAGGTTCCTACTAAGTACAAGAGATACAAAGAAATGCAAAAACAGTCACTCCAACTTTCAAACTTTAATTGGGGAAGGCAATATGCAAATAACTATTTACAAATAAAATAATTTGGAGAGAGAGAGAGAGAGAGAGAGAGAGAGAGAGAGAGAGAGAGAGAGAGAGAGAGGAGAGGGAGAGATTCATTTTTTTTAAGGTATGCTATGGGAAACAGTGCTTCACTTTAATCTAAGCCATATTTTACTGGGAGATGGTGCTAGAAGTGTCTCCTCAAAGTGCTATTTCAGTAAGCCAGCAGGTGGTGTTGTGGGTTAGAACTGCCCCTGTTCAATCAACAGTTGGACTCAAGGAAGTTCGCATCCCATTGGAGATGCTGAAGATAAACAAGCCACTTGATTATGCTCAAAGATTAAGCTTTACCAGTTTTTTCCTGTGCTTCATAGGTTCTTTTATGAGGATATGATTGCATTCCCTGCAAAAATTCATAGGTTATCAAATGACTCAGCCCCAGTACTGCTGAGATTCTAAATTCTTTTCCATTTCCATTTGATAGAAAAGGTTTCTTACTCACAAGTACATTAAAAAGACCACAGGGAAAATGAAGATAATAGTTCTGCCTCTAAAACATCGGAGGAGCCATTAATCCACTGCTCCTACTGAAGGCTAAAGATGTCACCTTCACCCACCCAGCCTTCTTTTGTGCCTTTCTAAGACCATATTGGAAGAAAGTTGACCTTCAAACATTTTGATCTCAAAGATACAGAGAGTGGAGCAGTTTTATTTATTTTGGTCTTGCCTCACCACTTTCAATTTTCAGTGTCTGGACCTTCTGTAGCAACTGCCACTTGAACTATTTTATGAAGGATCTTTATTTTCCTTCTCAAATGATGCTACAAAGCCCCACGTTAAGTGCTGTAGATACAAAGAGAAAAAAAGAAAGACAATTTCTGTACTCTAATAGGAAAGATAGACCACAGAAGAAAGTTGGAAAGGTAGCCTACTGGGTGATGTGATGGAGAAATCAGTGATTTCCCAAAGTCAATTAGGAAATAAGGATGGGAATGTATACCCAAAGTCCTTTTCTTAAATGAAGGTTTTGGGGTTCCTGAATCACTGCTCAACTCAGAGGGGATAGAGGGTGACTATAGAGTATGACTATAAACCTCGATTAAATCTTGTAAGCTGATGAGGTTCCCCAATGATGAGGTTCCTGGGGCATGGTAGAGAAGTCAAAGAAGTTCCAAATTAGGGTAAGAAAAAGTCTTGCTGGATATCTAATAGCTGGTCTAGATAGTAGAGCTCCAAAATGTTTCTAGCATATGGTCTTCTGGTTCATCTTCCCTTAAAACATGAAGATTTTTTGTTTGTTTTTAAATGTCCCAGGACTAGATGACTTTAGGCATCTGCTTTTATGATAAGTATACTGGAAAATTCAGTTCCATACTTCCTTTCCCTTTAATCCTCCAAGAAAATTTTGGAAAATAAAGAGTAAAGGAAAAATCTCACAAAGAAGAGGTTTATATATTTTTAACATTAACATTCTTCTGCTGATGCAGTATGTCTGCAGGGAGTAAGATACTATCTTTGTTGTATTAAGTCAATTTGGCCTGGTGGTTAAGGCCTAGGACTAGAACAAAGGGAAGTAATTGTAAACTACCTCACAGTTAACAAAAGTAAGTTTGCTTATCTATGGCAAGAAAAAAAAAGATGTTAAGCAAGGATGCAGGACTGATTAAGGTAAGAACAAATTCTTTGTCTATATGTTGATCATAATGATCCAACAGATAGAAAAGTACTAAAGGCTAATTAAATTTTGAGGATTTTTTCAATGCCCTTTATGAAAAACTAGACCAGCTTGTATGAGGGTAGGACCCCATGAAAATGTAGCCCAGCCAGACAAAGAATTAAAGTCATAAGTCACACAAAGAGTAATGGAAAGGTTCATGGTAGGAATATTTGGATGCTAATTTTACTAATTTACTAACAAAGAATTACTCAGGAAAGATAGTGTTTCATCAGAGAGAAGAATGACCAGAAAAAGAAGAGGGCCAAATATATATATATATATATAGTGAGATCAAGAGATAATCAATGGGCAACTAATGTGTTTGTGTGCTTCACTCGTATCCATATTACCTTAAGATCTACCCAGTGTTGACTTATAGGAAAACATGGGCAGGTGAGTCTTACCATGTGGGGCTACATTGATAAAGGATGTATTTGCAAAGAATTTCATAAAAGGGTATATTTGTTTTTTTTAATTCTTTTTTTTTTTTTGGCTAGGCAATGGGGGTTAAGTGGTTTGCCTAAGGCCACACAGCTAGGTAATTATTAAAGTGTCTGAGGTCAGATTTGAACTCAGGTCCTCCTGACTCCAGGGCCTGCGCCCTACCCATTGTGCCACCTAGCCTCCCCCAAAAGGGTATATTTGTTAATTCAATTAAGCAACAATAAAATAAAATTTATTAAATATCATCTGTGTATAGATCACTATGCTAGGGGCCAGAGGAGATACTAAGTAACAATGAGTTAGCTTTCTTCACCTCTCAAAGAACTTTCAGGTTTGATGGTAGAAATCTTATTATTCAATAATATAAATTTATAGTTATTATTATTATTATTCCAAATCAGAATCCCCAATGGGCATCAACTATTATAAGTTTTTCATTCATAATATTGAATAATACTATTAAGACTCTATCCACTGTATTCAAATTGATATTATAACTTAAAGATTTATTTAAGGATGTCTCTGTATTAGATGCTGGGAAACAAAGTTTAGGTGCTATACAGTCATTACCTTCCTTTAGGAAACCTGAAGCGAACTCTCTCTAATCCCCTCTCCTCTAATTTTAATCTTCATAATCATAGATGATCTATTTTCTTTCCTCAAATTATTCTCCAACTAGATTATGAATTTTTAAATGGCAAACACTGTGCCTCTACGTCTTTATTTTTCCAGAATCTAATCAGTGCTAAGCATGTGATACTTGATTATCATTAACTCACTAGTATTTATTAGCAAATCTTTATTGTAAGATTGCTCCAGACCCATTTTTGGCTATTATGTGAATTTATAAAACTGAATCAGAGTTGACAGTATGGCCCTCAGTCTTATGCATTAGGAAAATAAACAAATTGTTTCATGGACCTCAAACTTCATTAGTATAGTGCTTAAACAAATGAGTTAAGTATCCATGTTCCCAACTCCTCAAGTAGAACCTATGTTTTTTAGTGACTGCCTCTTTTGAAACTAAGTTCTGTAATATTTAGCTCCTATAATGTGCTTTGCATTCTTCCCATAAGCAACTAGGTGATTCAGTAGATAGTGCAAGGCCTGAAGTTAGGAAAACCTGAGTTTAAATCCTACCTCAAACCCTAGACCTTGAAAAAGTCATTTAAACACTGTTTACTTCAGTTTCCTCATCTGTAAAACAAGTACAATAATAATAATAATAATAATAATAATAACAACATCTACCTCTTAGGATTGTTTTGAGGATCCAGTGAGCCAACAATTGTAATGTGCATAGCAGAGTGCCTTGTACCTATAGTAAGTGTTATAAATGTTGGCTATTATTTTTATTTTTATTATCCCTTTCTTTGAATTTTAACAATCCACATCTTAAGGCTGGGCCTTCATGTTCTCCTGCTTTGATCATTGCAATAGACTACTAAGAATAAACCCTAACCCACTTCCAATTTATCTCACCTCCAAGTCACTCTGGACAATTGGACTCAGGTGAGTCTTGGTGTTTGGAGTCAGTTTGAGTCTTTGTGAAAGCATGTTTCCCCCATATTTCATCTCACATGCTAAATTCCACCCCTTCATTTGAGATTCAGCTCAGGATGTCATCTGCTTCCCCAACCCTTTCAATCAAAAATCTGTCTTCTCAATTGTGATAACTGGTAGAACCAAGGTAAGACTCAAAGAAGAGAAATGACTTGTCTGAAATCTAGACTGGAAGTTCATAGGCCTCATTCTGATTCCTGACTATGCCATTAAACATCTCATGTCCTCGAATGGACTTCTCTGGGTCTCAGTTTCCTTACAAGTAAAATGAGGGTAGGCTTTCACTTCTAAATTTTATTATAAATAAAAAGCATAAAGGTTTATGTTAAAGGAAGGAAATGAGGGGTGGAATAGTCAAACCTACTTAAATATCTTTTAACTTGGCCAAATTCCACATTTTTCAATAAAAACTTCTTGGATAATGATAACTATCGGATCATTGATCTCACCCCCCTACTCCCATCCTCTATCCAAAATATTTGGAGGTTGTTTCTTCCCTTAGGTAACAATAACCACCAATTCACTGTTTACCCCTCCATACAAAACAATTGGGGATTGGTTTGACCCTAAGATCAGGAAAAATACAATATGGAATTTTTGCCCTCCAGGTCAGAATTATAGCTTCTAGCTCCCCCCCCCTTTAAATTGTGAATTTAAGAAATAAAATAATTTCTAGTTTAATGTTGACAAATTGATAGTTTTGATATTCCACACTCTTTTGGCCATGATCCTGCAACCAAACTTATCTAGACTATCATCATAGTACACATGCACCAGACACAGGTATTACCAATTTCTTTTTGACTTTTGGAAATATACTCTGTTTTCTCTGTGTCCATCCAGAAGGAGAACCAGGTCTAGTTCCATGGAGCAGTGGAAAGAATACTTGTTTAGGAATCAACTAGTATAATATAAATAAAAGTATAGTATAAATAATAATCCTGCTATTTATTTTCTCTGTGAATGTTTAACTCTTCTAGAACTCAGTTTCCTCAACTGTAAAATGAGGGTTTAGACTTACTTTTTAAAGTTACTTTCAACATTAAATTTATGATACTGTGAGCAATTCTTTGGCACTGGCTTTTCTGCCTTCTAATTGTGGGTTGGCAAGTGGCATGTGAATCATACCAGCTGATTCAATAATATATACCTAAGATACACTGGTCTATGTAAACAGGGAATTTGATCCTTAGTTTTCTCCTGTATAGGTACACAAGGAAGTCACAATAAGGGTAAATGACAGTATATTATACATCTTGCTTTATGAGGAGGGAAGACAGAATTCCCTTTACCCCACCTGCAAATATAGACCATATTTATTGACTACGTATCTTGAACCCAATAGAGATCATCAATCAGTTTTAAGGGCTTAGGACTAATAATTTGCAACTCCCTTGTTTTCCCTTCCCATCATTTGCAATAGCACCATTGTAGTACACTTAAACTACCACAGAAGCAGATTACAAATGAACAAAAAAACCAAAAAAAAACAATTTGTGAATGCTGTAGTTGTCCATTACAATAATTGTCCTGCTCTGAGTCATACTATGCTAATTGGATAAGAGAACAATTTGCTGCCACTGAATGTAAGAGCTGCATGGAAAGAAAAGGAGTGAAAGTATGTTGATTCTGCAAAATCCTATTGATGAAATTTGTGGTATTTGTTATCCATAGTTTTTTCCTATAGATCTTGTCAAATGTGAATATTCGCAGAAATATTTTCTCAGGCTTTTTTAGTTTTTGTTTTCCTTTGGTTAAATGTGTTTCATTTTTTTTTTGTTTTGTTTTTGCCTTTCTGCTTTTGCCTTTAAAGAGATAGTAGAGTAGATAAAGAGCTAGTCTTGATGTTGGTTGTGTGACTATGAATAAAACCCTTAGTTTCTCAGAACTTCTGACAACTCTTTTAAGATTGTGAGTTAAAGGTGGGTTGTAATCTCTTTGGTTATAGTATCTAGAAAGTCTGAAGATTTTCAGATCATCTCTTCCTGACCTGTTTTATAGATCAGTTTTAAAAATAGTAGATAAATTACATCTTCTTTTCTTTTTATTTCCCCTCTAGTCTTTTGGTTTTGTTATATTCTCTGGAGTTTTGAGATCTATTTACTCTTTTCTATCTTTTTTTTTCAGGGGTCCATTACTTGGATTAAGATTTTTCTACCATCAATTCTAAATATTAATTTCTTTCATTTTTCCTCCAAAGTTCCTGTTTCACTATTAATTTCATTTATTAGCTCTTCTTTTGACTTATTCCATTCATTTTTTAAGGTTTTTATTTTTTGCAAGGCAAATGGAGTTAAGTAGCTTGCCCAAGGCCACACAGCTAGGCAATTATTGTGTCTGAGGTCAGATTTGAACTCAGGTCCTCCTGCTCTATCCACTGCTCCACCTAGCCCCGCCCCAATTCCATTAATTTTTGGAACCCTTATGGCAAGCATTAAAAGAAAAATAATCTGAGGTTCTGTCTGTTTATAGCATGAATTTATTTCTTGTTCTTAATTTCTTTCTTAAACCATAGTAAATCTTCTTTATGCTTATTATATTCTTCCATTTATACATTTTTTCCAGGCTCAGTTTCTCATTTACAACTTGGTTTCATGACCAGATCTGAATTCCCAGATTGAATAGTCAGGCCCTATTTAGTTCTGTCTCCCATTTGGAGACTCTTGCTTATGGCTTCTACCTCTCTTTTCTTCACTCAGAGGGCTGTTAAATGTTTGTTTGTGTGTGTGTGTGTGTGTGTGTGTGTGTGTGTGTGTGTGTGTTCATTCCTGGGCAGCAAAAGCTATCATTTCTGTTTAGATTCCCTACTTAATCATTTGGTGTCCTATTTGGATCTTTGCTGGAGTTCCTGGAGGAGAGCTGAGCTCCCCCATGAACTTTCAAGTTTCCATCTTAACTAGAAGTCTATGTTATTTTCTTGTGTTTTCCTCAAGGTAGGGTCCCTGAACTTGTCTTGAGTTGTCATATTTTCTGGAAACATTGGACTCAGAGGAGGTCCTGGATGTGTCAAGGACAAAGGCTCCATCCCCCTAAGCTTGACTTAATTTGTTGCTTGCATCCCAAGCTGGATTCCCTGGATGTCCTTGGGAGTCAAGACAGGCGTAGTCTGCACTAGGTTGAGAAACTAGAGAAACTAGACTGAACTAGGTTGAGAAACTAGAGAAACTTGCTGAACTAGGCTGAGAAATTGCTTGTGCAGCTGGGAAGCCTTGAAGAAAAGCAGATAATTGTATCTTCATAGTCTAACACTTCCCAAAGAAAAAGAATGTAGTTTTTTTCATCACCTTGTTCCTCCTCTCATGCAGGGTTTTTATACTTTTACCCAGTTTACTTCACTTTTCCTCCTCCCATGCCCTTTAGGTGAAGATTTGTGTTTTCTCCTCCCTTTGTCTTACTGATATAAACATGTAAACTTCCATATGGATTATGAGCTCTTTGGGTGCCACAAGCATGTTCATTTCTCGTTAATAAGCCTATATTCATGTTTCATGAAGTTGTGATCACCTGTTTACAATATCATGTTTAATAATATTTTGTAGAAATAAGAACATGCCTTCAATTGACACTGCAGATAGATAATGAAGTGGACCCAGAATTAAACAAGAGGAAGGGATAAGAATGGGTATTTGTGAAATTATGCAGCATTTTTGGTAATCTAACTCTACTCCCTGTTACATAAACCTGTCTCTTTATTATCATTTTTTCTGGTGATGATTCATGGTTAAGAATCATGGAATCTTGGAGTCTCCAAATGAACAAAATTGGTGATGACCCAGAGGATACTAGAGAGATGGATAATGTTCAGAAGCAGACTGAAGTATACATTCGTAAAAATGAAGTATCATTCAGGAAATATATGAGCAGAATAAAAGGTGATCTGGCCATGTAGTGAGAATCTGAGTCATGTCCTGGTATCCTCAGAATATTAAAAGATCTAGGTCAATTTTTTAACTTATTTGTGTTATGAATCTCTTTTTCAGTCTGGGAAAGCCCATGGAAAAATGTCCTTTTTCAGAAAAAAAAGTGTTTTTAAATACACAAAACAAAATACATATGATTGCAAAGATATCAATTATATTGAAATATATCTATCTATATCATCTATATATCTATATCTATATCATCTATATCTATAATCTATATCTAATCTATCTCTATCTCTATCTCTCTCATCTCTATCTCTATGAATGGGGAGGGAGAGAGAGAGAGAGAGAGAGAGAGAGAGAGAGAGAGAGAGAGAGAGAGAGAGAGAGAGAGAGAGAAACAAGTTCATAGACCCCAGGTTAAGAAACTAACCTAGAAGAAGACCTCTTAGTGAATAGTTTCTCTACAGGGAATTTCATAACATCACAGAATTTGCAAGTTGGAAAGGACATTTCTAATCATCTAGTTCAACCGACATACAAAAGCAATTTTTAGCTATAACACTTCCAGCAAAATAATAGCTAATATTTATATAGTAATGTAAGATTTGCAAAGTACTTTGCATATGTTATCTCATTTGATTAAGCTTAAATTGACCTCTTTGCAATTTCTACCCATCACCCCTGGTTTGACTCTCTAGGATTCAAAAATAACAAATACTAAAACAATTCTAATCCCTTTCCCACTTAGTCATTTGAAAACCTGAAGACAGCTCTCATATCTTCAAATGACTACTGTTCTCCAACCAGTGTTTCCAGGTTCCAAATTTGAGTTTTTGTTCACTAATTTCAGTTTCCTATCTGACTCTTTGTAACCCTGTTTAGGATTTTCATGGTAAGGATACCAGGATGGTTTGCTATTTCCTTCTCCAGTTCATTTTACAGATGGGGAAACTGAGGAAAACAGGGTTAGTGATTCAGAGCTACAGAACTGGTAAATATCTGAGGTCAGGTTTGAACTCAGGAAGGTAAGTCTTCCTTAATTCAGACCCAGAAGTCTATTCACTGCACCACACATTTTGGGGAGGGTATAGACAAAAATTCTAGTAATGAGAAAGCATTAGATTGGATGTGATATTGGAAAGAATACTTCTATCATTAGACTCCTTGATCTATTTAAATATCAAATAAGAAGCATGAAGCAGACATATGGTTTATGAGTTGCTGATATGCTTTTGGCTGCCCCCTACATTCCATTTTTGGATGCATTTTCTATTATATTATTCATTTTTTTAGTAATCTTTATTTTTTCGAGATAACTGGATGCTAGGGGGAAGCTTGGTGGTACAGTGGATAGATCATTGACCCTGGAGTCAGAAGGACCTGAATTCAAATTTGACCTCAGACACTTAATACTTACTTAAATGTGACTATGGGCAAGGAACAACCTCATTGCCTTGCAAAAACCTAAAAAAAAGATAACAATGTTATTAAAATTATGTTACTTCTAACATGGATTTCTTCTGGATACATTTATTTAGTATTAATTTCTATTTCTAGTCCTCACAAAATATGTATATCTCATTCTGGGATAAGAATATTCAAATTTAACATTTTATAGATGTTTCTGATGAAAAAGATCATTATAAAATGTTAGCAGATGTCTCATTCCAAGTCCATTTTCTCCTTTCCAGTTTCATCTACAGATGAACTCAGAAGAATGGGGCTTAACTTTTAGCAAGGTCATTTTTCTTCTCAACTGTCTTTTGTTATTTTATGAGGTGATGCCGCTTGCTCCCTAAGCTAATGTTGCCTTTCTTTCTTGGTATGTCACTCAATAAGCTTTTCTTGAGCACCTAACTTTATACTAGTGGGGATACAAAGAAAAGCAAGCAGCAATCCTTTCCCTTGGAGAATTCACAGTTTCTGCCACATCCTTCTTCTGGATAAGGAGATAGGATATTTGTTGACATAAATAATGGCTTCAAGTTTGCAAAATTTTAAAAAAAATTTAAAGTTAGCTTAGATTGGAAGTTCTTTAATTAATTATATGTAGTATAATCTTATATGTATCCTTTTTAAAAATAGTCTTTATTTTTATTTTACTATGAACACAAATAAATGATTTTTAAATGAATCTTTTATTTTATATTGCATAATTCACATTTAGTTATTTCCCAATTGACAGATGTCTACTTTATTTCCAGTTTTGTTTTTTTTTAATACCACACAAAGTACTGCCTTAAATATTTCAGCGTATATAAGGACTTTCTTTTTATCAATAATCTCCTTGGGATGAAGACTCCAAAGTGAAATCTCTAAGTCAAAGGTTAGAAGCATTTTAGTCCCATTATTTGCATAATTCCAAATGGTTTTCCAAAATGGTTATATTAAATCAACAAGGTGCTAATATGCCTCTCTTGCAACAACCTATATTTTGTCATCTGCCCATTTGCTGAGGGCAAGGTGAAATCTCAGGGTTGTTTCTACTTGGATTTCTTATATTATTAGTGATTTGAAGGACACATCCATATACTCTTTGAATCTCTTATTCTTTTGAGTGTTCTTATTCATATCCTTTCATCTCTTGTCTATTGGGGAATAGCTTTGGGTTTTATAGATGATATATTAGATATCCAGAAAAATATATACATATATTCATATATTATATAAATACAAACATTATATGTTACATATATTTGTGTTTGATAAATGTTTTACATATATGTATATGCATATAATAGTTCTCTGTCTTAGAATATAAACTCTTAACTGAGGAAATTGAGATGAAGGTTATTTTTTCATATTTGACAGTTCCTTTTCTGATTAGGATAAGATGAACTAATTTTATTTTTCAATTTCAGAAATCAAAATTATCTATTTTATCTTTCATTAATATAATTCATTTGCTTAAGAATACATCTATTGCCCGTAGCTGTGGAAGATATATGATATACTTCTAAACTTTTATGATGTGAACTTTAATAGACATTTATTGTATCCATGTTGAAATGATTATAGAGTTTAGTATAAAATGTTGTTCTAAGCCTAATTTTTGAGAGATAACTTTGTAAATTACCCAGCAATTCTTAATGGATTGGGAATTCTTTGCTAAGCAATGCTTTATGTTTAGTGAACACTAAGTTACTGAATTTCATCACTTATTCTTCCTTTCTCATCTATTCACTATTCACTAATATACTTCTCTGTTTTTAAACTAATGACTCAGTGATTCCTTCTGTATAATATAGCTTAAGGTCTTGAATTCCTTTTTTCCTTTCATTTCTACCTTTTTCATTTTTTTCTTTGATATTCTAAATCTTTTAGCTTTTTATATGAATTTTATTATTTTATCAAGTTCTGTGTAGTTTTCCTTGATAGTTTGATTGGAAGAATATTAAAATTGTAAATTAACTATTGCAATATTGTCATTTTTATTATATCAGCATGGCCCAACCATAAGCACTGAATATTTCTCTAGTTATTAAAGTTGATCTTTATTTTTTAAGGAACACTTTGAAATTGCATCTGTACAAGTATTTTGTGTCCTGTGTTTGATTAGACTGCAAATGTTTTATATATTATGGAGCTACCATAAATAGTTCATGTATTATGGAATTATTTTAAATGAGATTTACCTTTCTATTATTTCATATTAGATTTAATTATTATTATAAAAAATTTCTGATGATTTTTGTGGATTTGCTTTGTGATCATTTTGCTTCTATGCTTATTCCTTCCTAGCATAGGTATGAGAATTATGTTCATTTCGTAAAAGAATTCTGGTAGAGTATCTTCATTTTTAAGAACAATTTGTATAATATTAATATTAATTGCTCTTTAAAGATTTGATAGAATTCTTGTGTGTGTGTGCGTGCTTGTGAGCACAAGGCAATGGGGTTAAGTGACTTGTGCAAAGTCACACAGCTAGGTAATTATTAAGTATCTGAGGTCAAAATTGAACTCAGGTCCTCCTGGCTGGTACTCTATTCACTATGTCTCCTAGCTGTCTCTGATAGAATTCTGCTATAAAATTCAAATTCAGATCTTCTGATTCTAAATATATTTAATTAATTTTCAATGATATAATTTCCAATATCATGTGACTCATTTCTTAAAGCAAGTTTTTATGATATGCAAGTATTGGGTTTATGAGTAGCTCATAAGTCTTTGAAGTGGATAGAGTGTGTTGAACTTGCAGTCAGGAAGACCTGAATTCAAATCCCACCACATTTATTTGTTACTGGGTACCTCTATCTGTCTCAGTTTCCTCATCTATAAAATAAAGATAATAATAATAATACCTATCTGCCCTTTACTAACCTTAAAACACTAATATAAATCTTCCATTTATCTATTTGCATTTCTGTTTGTTTGTTTGTTTGTCCTGGGTCATGTATTATAACAATTTCTATTCCTTTTCTATATGCCCATTATTACTTTCAGGTCATTCAATGATAGGGCATATATTGATTTAGTTTAGAGGATCTTGTAAAATTTATCATAGAATTTCTCTATCTCTAGCATATCCCTGTTATCATTCTTTTTAGTGGATTTTGTCTTACCTTCATGTTATTCTCTTTATGCTTACTATGAGTTCTGTGGGGCAAGATGGCAAAATATCCCTTAAATTGATGTTTCTTGTTAATTTTGGGTGCATGAGGAAATTAACTCTCATGATATAAATATGGAGGAGATTTAATTTCCAGGAGTGTGTCCACTTGTTAGTTGTTTAGCAAGATTTGATCTGTTAAAATATGTTTGTTCATGATTTAGAACTGATAAATTGTCAATGTTCCCCTCCCCTGTTTTTTACTACTCCATGACTGTCCCTATAGAAATGAGAAGAGTTGTATAAGATAGAACTTTGCTTTGTGTTTTTACCTGTATTCTGGGTTGCCATGGCTAAAAACTAATACTTAAATAGCTTTAGTCACCCAACAATGCCATTTTTCTGCTCTGATATCTGGGCTACTGTGCTTGCCTCTACACCCTCCCTGTAGAAGTTACAGTTACTACCCTGAGGCCATGCTGACTGAGAAGAGTTCATGATCTCTAACTATGTCCTGTCATCTAATCATGCTATCATCTGATTGTCATGCAATTATATTGCTTACTTTCCCTACCCATTTCCACCTCTTGTTCTGAGAACAGTTATCAAATCAGAACCACCATTGATATTAGAAAGAGTGTGACAATAAACTACCCTGATTATGTCTCCTCTATATGTCTTCTCTCTCTCTCTCTGTCTCTCTCTCTCTCTCTGTCTCTCTCTCTCTGTCTCTGTCTCTTTCTCTTTCTGTCTCTCTGTCTCTCTCTCTCTCTCTCTCTCTCTCTCTCCCTCCCTCTCTCTCTCTCTCTCACTCTCACTCTTTCTTCCACTACTCCTTCTCTCTTTTTCCTCTTATCTTGTTCTTCATGTTCCTCTTCTTCTTCTTCTTGTCCTTGTTCTTGTTCTTCTAGCACCTCACAAGTAACAAGCGTTTAGTAAATATTTTTTTTCCAGGAGAGATAATTGGCAAACCAGAAACCCTTCCAAACTATATTCATGTATTGGAACTGGACTTTTGCTCAGGTTGAGTAATATTAGCTTTTCTCAAATGCTAGTAATAATGTCAGTTTATATATGATTTTAAGGGAACATTTTTAGTTTTGGGTGAAAAATGAAGTGTTAGAATAGTAAACATTTTTGAGTTCTTGTTTGGGAATCAGTGAAAGCAAGAGTAAACTCATAAAAATGCAACATAATGTAGCTCTCCAAAAAAGCATATGGTTGCTTATGAGACCAAACACTGGTGACATAACTAAAACACAGGATCAAAAGCAAATCAGATGTTTTGTCAGCAGCGTGCTTGGTCCATATGGCTCTGTGCTGTTGCTAGTATGATGTCCCTACACCTCCTCCTCAAACTGTCAATGAAAATCTAGAAATGGCATAATTAACCAGTCCATGGTTAATCCAGATTTAGTTGTAGTTTCTTATTTCTGTAGTTTCTAGAAATTCTCAGCTTCTCTGAAAATATTAATTTCTAGTCATGAAAGCAGTTTTCAAGTAGAACTTCATACTTCATTGAATTAAGACTCAGACTCTGGCAGAGCTGAAAGTACTGTCCAACAAATCTTTCTAATATTGTTCACCATCCCCTTTACATACTTTCCAGGTAAATTATCAAAATTCATTATTAAGCAAACTTTTTTTCTGCCTTATTTATTTGTTCATTTTGCCAACTACATACAATGATCATTTTCAACAGTCCTTTTTTTGCTAGGTTTTTTTTTTGCTAGGGTTTTGCATTGTTCTCCCTCCCCCCTTCCCCAACAGAAGGCAATCTAATTTGACCATACATGTACAACCAAAGCAAAAATTTTTTAAAGGACCTACTACATGCAAAGTATGATGCTAAATATTTTGGATACCAAGATTGGAAACATTGTCCTTGGTCTAAAGGAATATATAGTCTAGTGGGAGACATGTGGTATAGTATGTCATAACCATTTATCAAATACATATTGCATGCATAGCTCCATACTAACTTGAGAGAGATACAAAGTTAAAATGACACTAGAAAACTAATCCATGTTCTCACAGAGCTTACAGTCCTAATAGGAGAATACTAATACATAGAACAGAGATTTACAAAACAAAATCCCTTAATAAACAAGGGATAATAAGAGCTGATACTTTAAATCTTGGGCTTCATGTTAGGCTAAAAGAAAATAATATGTATGAAGTACTTTAAATACCCAAAGAATTTTCCAAAATGCCTATTAGAAATGTTGTTACCAACCTGGGAGAATAAGAATGCTTCTTTTTAGGTTATGATAGTAAGTCACATGAACTGGAAAAACAAGGAGCATTTCATACTGATTCAGGTAAGGTTAAATATAATATAATATACAAAGCATGGTATTTGAAATTCCTAGGCACTACAGTGACTGAATGCCCAGAACTGGTTGTATCCTATTTTATTCCTTTTTGTAGCCTTAGTAACAAGCACTGATCACCTTACGCATAGAGGTACAAATATTTACTAAAACTGGCAATAATAATAATCTCTATTTTTATATATTTTTTAAGGTTTACAAAGTGCACACTTCATTATATCCCTCTGAGGTAGCTCTTTTGATTAGGAATTATCACCATTTTGACTGAGAAAATTAAAACATTGGTTTTAGAGTCAAAGAGCTCAGGTTACTAGCTCTGCCTCTTACTACCTGTGTGACCATGGGCAGTTAACATCAAGAGACTAGACTAGGTGACCTCTTCTAGCTCCACATTTATGATCCTAAACTCCTCTGACTTGCTCAATGACCTGCATCAGGTCAGAGACAGGATTTTCACCTAGGTCTCTTGGCTCCAAGTCTAAAGACTCTTCCACTATACCATGCTATTTCTCAATTATGATAAATCAGCCAACAAATATTTACTAAACACCTACTATGTATTAAATACATTGGATATGTATTAATATACTGTGCTACATGAAGTGGATACAAAAATAGCAACAAAAAAGAAAGCATTCCCTGTCTCAAGGAACTAACTTCCTTTTGAGGAAACAATATGTATATATATGTGAATATATAAAAATTCAAGCTGGTGCAATGGATAGGGCACTGGTCTTAGAGTCAGGAGGACTGGACTTTGAATCAGGCCTCAGACATTTGACTGTTATTAACTGTAACTGTATGACCTTGGGCAAGTCATTTAATCTGGCAGTCCTGGTTCATATCTGACCACTGGACCCAGATGACTCTGGAGGAGAAAAGTGAGGTTGGTGCTTTAGCTCAGTATCCCCTCACTCAAATCCAATTCACATGCTTGTCATGACATCACCTCCCTGAACCATGGTCTTCTTCAAAAATGAATGATAAACATTATTACATACATACATACATGTATAGAATAAATATAAAATAAGCACAAGTTAATTGAAGCACAAGTGGGGGGTGTAGATCAGGAAAGTCTGTGTAAGTGGAGAAGAAAAAGTGATAAAGAGAAAGAAAGAAAGTAAGCATCTATTAAGTGTGTATTATGCTCATACATAGGCACTTAACAAATTTTATCTCATCTGAGATAAAATATTATTTCTCAATTCTGATCAATCAGTCAACAAGTATTTATTTAGCACCTTACCAAGTGCTTAATATACTTTTGTATATTATATATATTAATATACTATGCTATATGAAGTGAATACAAAAACAACAACAAAGAAAGCATTTCTTGTCTCAAGGCACTAACTTTCTATTGAAGAGACAACACACACATATATGAATATAAAAAAATCAATGTACACATACATAGGGGAATATATTCTAGGCATGAGGGATGACAAATGAAAAGTGGCAGAAATGGGAGATAGAGTATTATGTGTGAGGACTGAGAGAAGACTAATTTGACTGGATTGTAGATGGAGGAGAGCTTAAAGTATAGTGGAGGCTGTAAAGATAGATGGGGGTTAGACATTGAAGAATTTTAAAAGCAAAAGTAGTTGTTATTTTATCCTAGAGGCATTAGGAAAACATTAGAGTTTGTGGGGGGGATAATATTGAGAAATTTGTGACTAAGGTAAATCACTATGGCAGCACTGTAGAGAATGGAGTGAAGTGTTGAGAAACTTGAGGCAAAGAAACTTTTTGCAGGAGGATTACATAATTGTCTATGCAAAAAAGTAAGGAGAGCCTAGACTAAAGTGTAAAGACAGAGAAGGGGTAAGATGTGAGAGATGTAAACTAAAAACAGCAAAATTAACAAATAATTGAATAGATGGGGTCAGGGAGAGTGACTGAGCAGTTGAGGATATAATGCCAAAGTTACAAAACTGGATGACTGAAAGAATGAAGGAATTTCTTTGACAGAAATAAGGAAGTTTGGAAGAAGGTTGGGTTGGGAAAGTTGAGTTTGTGATATCTTTGGGACAACCAATTTGAAATGCCCAATAGGCATTTGGTGCTGTAGGACTGAAACTTGAGAAGAGTTTGGGATAGATTACATAGATCTGTGAGCCATATATACATAGAGATGATAACTGAACCCATGGAAGTTGATGGGATCACCTAGAGAGAGATTGTAGAAAAAGAAGAGAAAAATGGTTCAGGACAAGATCTTGGGAAAGACTAAAAAATGAGATATCAGAATGGTTAGAGAACTAGAAGTCAGTAGTATATAAAAATTCAGAAAGGTGAGAAGAAGCAAGAGAAGATGGTAGTCAATAATAATATTAATGATGATAACTATCATTTATATAGTGTTTTAAGGTTTACAAAGTACTTTACACTTCACTCATTTTTATCCTCACAATAATCTTTAAAATAGGTGCTATAATTCTCGCTTTACAAATGAGGAAACTGAAACAGACAGATGTAAAGTTATTTGCCCAGTGTCACATAGTCAATAAGTGTCTGAGGCAAGCTTTAATTCAGATCTGCCCTATCTAGAACTCTAGTCTGGCTGTCTCAGCAGTATTATCTAATGTTAGTAGAGAGATCAAGAAGATTGAAGATTGAGCAAAGACCACTAGATATGATAACTAAGCTAATGTTGGTGAGTTTTTTTTTGTTTGTTTGTTTGTTTTTTAGGTTTTTGCGAGGCAAATGGGGTTAAGTGGCTTGCCCAAGGCCACACAGCTAGGTAATTATTAAGTGTCTGAGACTGGATTTGAACCCAGGTACTCCTGACTCCAAGGCTGGTGCTTTATCCACTATGCCATCTAGCTGCCCCATTTTAGGGATGCCTTTAAGCATTTCTCTGTTGCTTCCTCACTCCTTATCTTACTTTCTCATATATATATATATATATTAGAATTTTTATTTAAGGGGCAATGGGGTTAAGTGACTTGCCCAAGGTCACACAGCTAGGCAATCATTAAGTGTCTAAGGATTTAAACTCAGGTCCTCCTGACTCCAGGGCCAGTGCTCTATCCACTGCTCCACCTAACTGCCCCTTTCAGACATATTCTTGAAATTACTCAGAAATATAGGTCATTCTAAAAGTAAAGCAATATTTATGTTGTGTATTATCAATTAAACAATATAATTGGGATCTAAAATAATGAGCAAACAGCTATTTTTCAAACTCTTTGCTCTCTACAATCTTTTTCTCTTTTTTGTGATGTCTTTCACTCCTCTTACTTCGTTGATTATCAAATCAAAATCTCTGGGTGGTTGGATCTCAGATCCCTTAACAATTCTATGATTTCCAGAGCTTTCTTGTAATGGGTTTTCCTTTCCAACCTTTCCATTCCTGAGCCCATGTATAAATATTCTCTGCTGAAGGATGACTCTGTTTTGTTTTGAGAGAGAGAGAGGGAGAGAGAGAGAGAGAGTGTGTCTGTCTGTCTGTATCTGTCCTTCTTTCTCAAAGAAGATGGTGACATCAAGAAAGTGATGTCATTATATGCATCAAGGCATAAACGTTTTTACAAGCCTTATAATTAGGCATTTTAATCACATAATTACATTACTTTGTGAACTGAATTTGAGTAACGTAATGTTGTCCTCTGGATCCATCTGGATCTAGTGGCAAGGTACAGATTAGGACGACTGGAGATGGCCCTGGATGCAAGGCAATCAGGCTTAAATGAATAACTTTGGGACCTGTTTCTCATCACTAAGAGTCTTAGGTTTGACTATCAAATTAGAAGAGTTGAAGACTTAGGAAATCTTTTAAAAGAAAAAGCTGGCTTTCTTCTTAGCTACAGCTCCTGAGAAATATCTAACTCCAGTGAGGGGTGGGCTCTCATTTGTTTTCCTTCCCTTTAGTAGATGACCTTGTGAGATAGAAGGGCCTGGAGGTCTGTGAGTTGTTGTGATATTGTTTTCCAGAGTAGTTGTGGGTTTAATTATGGTGGCAACAAGAGAGAGCTGACACAAAATATCTGTACTGGAGATTGAGGCTTTGAGATAGAATATTAAGAATATAAAGAATATTAATGTCCAATTGTTATTGAACAATACCTATTTCAGGAATGAAATGTAAAATGCCTAATTACAAGGCTTGCAAAAACTGTTTATATCCTGAATGCAAACCTCTCAACAGAAAGTACTGGTAGTCATAAGTACACAGGAAAATATGTCAAATGGTTGGGATGATGGGAAGAAAGGACAGGTCTAGTGATATTAGAATAGGAACACCTATTGATGGGTTGGATCAGAAAAAATACACAGATAAATGGTGCCTAAACTAAGCCTTGAAGATAAGAAGACAAAAAAATATGAAAGACTTAAAGGTACTGATGAGAAGGGAATAGATTCCATGCATGGAAGATGACCTGTCTAAAGGTACAGAGGTGAGAAGTGGATCATTAAGTTTGGGGGAACAGTAGTGGTCTTCTCTGACAAGAAAATGGAGTGAGTACAAAGTAGTAATCAGGAAGAAGACTGGAGAAGGAAATTGGAGTCAGATTATATTGGTGCTTAAATAAAAGGTAAAGGATGAAGGTAGTAGGAAGTCTTTGAATGTCTCTCTGAGAAAGAGATTGATATGCTCAGGTTTTAGGAAGATATATTTTGGGTAGTTATGATTTGTGTAACTGAGAGATTGCAGACATCTGATACAGAAGGCAATAACAAAGTTTTCAGATAAGCCTAACTTCCCTGTAAAGTACCCTTATGACTAATAGAGAAGCCCAACAAGTGAAAAAAAAATAAACGAAAACATAGTAAAATCCTCCAAGACTGTGCCTGAAGTCAGTATAATCTCTTGTTAGATCAGATAGCTTTTCCAGGGCAAAAGTCCCCAAATAATGATTTGTTTGATGACTGCACAAAGAAAAGACAGGTTGAGTAGTGAAGAGCATGACTATGTCTTCTAGGAGGCTTGTCTTAAGACCATGTAACTATGGTATCCAACCAACAGACCTCACCCTGAAAACATTTGACCAGGTATAGGGGGAGCCAAGAGTCAGATTGATTTAATCCATGCACCCCTACATTAGGGCATTGAGAGTTGTGTTGGCTTGATCAGAATTAAGAGCTTGAATAACTCAGGACTATAGAGTAGTCAAGGACTGCCAGGAGACAGGCTAAGGCTAGCATCATTCAGATTAGTTCTGATAGGAAACAAATTTAAAGCCCATAACATCTTTTCCTCCTTTCATGAGAACTCTAGGACTTGAACTAAGTAGACTCTGACAGAAGGTAACACCTATTTCCAGCTACAATTCCTATTTTAGTTCTGTAGGAAGAGAAAGGATTTAGCCCCAGGCAACTTCCAATCCAAGATCTAGAGTAGTTGAGAGGCCTGAGCAAGATTCAATCACCTAATCTACAGTGAAGCAGTAGTAACTGAACTATATCAAGAATATGATTTCATCCCTGATACCACAGAATTCCAATCAGCTCCTGCAATGAGAGCCAGAACTTGAACCTAGCAGCTCTATTTAAGAATCCAAGAAGGGCCAGACCCTTGCCCTAGCACAAAGTCCCAATCCAAGAAATGAACCTGTAAACTGAAGAAAATTTACTTATATAATGGAGAAATTCTGTGGGTTAAGAAACACCCAAGATAAAACCCCTGAAGAAGAAAATACCTTTGCAATAATTACAAGTAAAGCCCTTAAAAAATTTTGTCACAATGCACCAAGAGTGGACAGAAGAAATTAAGAAAGAACTGGGGAAAAAAGGATAAAGATTTAATTTTGTGCACTTGGAAAAGAATAGAACTGATGAATAAAAAAAGAACTTAAAATGAAGTAAACAGAACTTGGTAATTCAATGAAACAACAAGAAATATCAGTATAAAAATCAGATGAGTTCTCATCAGTCCACTGCTTAAAATGAAACCCCATCCATTTTAACTATATATCATTTTGACTTTTTTTTTCCTAAGTGAGAATTAAAGGGAAGTAGGCTATGGGAAAGAGTCTTTATTTCTTAATGTTTTACTCTGGGTTACTAGCAAGAAAACACAGAAAGGGGCTCTAGGCAAGAATGCATTTTTTGGATGGGGTGGAGGTGGGGAAGGAAAGAGAATAAATCTACTCAGAAACCACAGATGCTGGAAGTGAATAAATTGATTCCTATAGCTTGAAAAAGACAAGAAAATGAGTGATTAGGCAGTTGACTGAGACATAGAAATGTCTTGGGGACACCCCACTGGACATCATTAATTGGTTCTCCAAAAAAAAACCACATGAGACAAAACAGTGTTTTAGGCAGCAGTTAATTCTTTAGCATTAGAAATTAGAAATGATGTTATAAATGGAAAGCATGGCCCTAGGGGAGCAAAATTTAGATTACAGAAGTTTAAAGGAAGAAGTGAAAAGGCAGACAAAAGAGGTCTTCCCAGGAACTGTTGGTGAGGATAGACCTTTTCCTCTTCCATCATCTGAAGGTTTCCTAGGAGATTGGGGGGTGTGTGAGGATAACGACATACAGGATGTAGCTATAATCTAGTTTTGAATATAATGTAATTACTAAGATTCTCCCATTTTCTCTACCTATTTTCTATTTTTAAATTAAATTTTATTTTTCAATTAGCTAGCATTTATTTTCCCCCTCCCCTTTAGGAATGAGGAAGAAAAATGAGAAAGAAATGGGAAAAGAAAATAAGAAAGAAAAAAAGGTCAAAACCTTTTTTAAAAGTTTTCAAGCAACCCCCCCCCCACATCACCAACTATCTAATAATGGTCCTTCAAGAGATGGAATGACTACATTCTTTCATGAATTATCTATTCTGGGTGTTAAAGTCCCATGGACTTTCAGGGAGAAGCTGCCCATATTCTGATACTAAGATTCAGTATCTTTAGAAGAGTATCTAATTTTTAACTCTGTGCCTGCCTCCTTCCACTTTCATTAGATTATAATACCCCCAACCTGTGAAGGGTCAGCCAATACTTTTCCCAGCTAGGAATCTTTTCTAAAAATGGCCACTATGGTGCTTGGAGGATTGAAATCAACACACAATGTTTTAGGAAAGAAATGAATGAAGAGAAAAAGAAAGAATAGAAACTATGAATTCTTGGGAGAAATTTCTAGCTTAGTGAAAATAAACAAACACCGACTCCTAGGCAATGAAAATAAGAGTATTTAAAGGATTTCTATTAGGGATAAGTCAGTTTTTGAATCAATAATATTGTTGTTGATGTTCAGTTGTTTCAATTGTGTTTGATTCTTTGTGTCCCCATTTAGGGTTTTCTTGGAAAAGATGTTGGAATGGTTTGCCACTTCCTTCTCCAGTTTATTTTATGGTTGAGGAAACTGGGTTAAGTAACTTGCCCAGAGTGACACAATTAGGAAGTAAAACTGGATTTGAACTCAGGTCTTACAGATTCCAGGTCTGGTACTCCATTCTTTGACCTGCCCAATAATAATATGATTGCAAAATTATATTACATATATCATCCCATTTGATTCTCACAGCAACCCTGGTAGAAAGTATTATTGTTATCCTTATTGTATAGATGAGGATTCTAAGGCATAGGGCTTGGCTAGAGTCATTCAATTCTTAAAGTGTCTGAGGCAGGATTTGAACTTAGATCTTCCTGACTTCAAGCCTAACATTCTATACACTGCAAACCATGGCAATCAAAAGAGTCACTGCTCCATCCTTACCAATGCTTTACTTTAAGTGCTCTGGATCCAATTTTACTTGGATACTTCTTCTTATTCCCTTTCTATTGGAAGACCACATTCCAATTCACCAAAGCCACCATCAGTGACTTAGAGCTGTTCATTCCCATTTCCACCACTATGGAGGGGTGATTTATTCTTTGGCATCTCAATGACTTTCCTCATAGAAATAGTATCACATGTGAATGTTAGGTATTATATTTAAGGCATGTTATGAGGTAAATATCCTTTTCTGTCCTCACCTGAGAATCTTACCCTTCTGAAAAAGGAATCCAGTATTTTTTTCTAAGCATCTTAAGAATTAACTTTAAGGTATAACTACCTTAAACACTCATACTGGCATTTTAGATTTGATTTCCATGGTTCTGATTCTTTTGCATGTGGTTTCAGGCTTTCTTGATCTTTCTCTTTTTTCTCTGAGCTTCTAAGCCCTTATAGGTTATATTGTTCTAGTCAGTACAATTAATATGTTGTCAGTCAAAACAAAAAAGATTTGAAGCTTCTTGAGAACAAAGGTTTTATCTTGATCTTTTAAATTTAATTTTCATAGAGTCTTTCTGAATGACTTGGACAGGAATAGTATTTTCTGATCACCGAACATATATATGAAAGAGCTACAAGAAGGAATTACAGAACCTGGTTTCATGAAAATTTCTATATTTTCAGGCATTAGGCAAGAGAAAGGATTTGTAATACATTCTATGAATCATTTAGGCAGGTGGAAAAGGATGAACAGAATTTCTTCACTTCTTATGTTGAACTATAGGATCAGTGAAAAAAATAAAATCTACATGGATACTTTTTTCTTTTAGATTTTATATTTAAGCAAGTCAGAAATCATTGCTTAAATTTATGAATGGATTATCATTATCTAGATGATTTATTTGAAACTTTTTTTACATCCCTCATTCTAACTGCTAAGAATGATGAATAATTATATCCTTTGCATTTGAAACTTGAAACTCATGATATGAGGGCAGATCTGAGAAGTACAATGAACACCTCCACAATTGTTGCTGACTTCCTTGTTCAAAGAGCTGAACCATTAGCACATCAATGATTTCTCTAGAATGCTAGGGAACTTATATCACAATTGAATTTTAAAGATAATTCAACCCCACTACTCTCTTCTCAAATGTTAGGTAGTCTCCAAAGCAAAGGAAGATCACTATGCATGGGGAAAGGAAAAGAAGTGACAGGAGTGTGCTAAGAATTTTGCAAATATTTATCTCATTTAATCCTGCATTAATCAGCAACAACAACATAAGGTAGAGACTATTATTACCAACATTTTACAAGCAAGTGAACAAGCATGTAAGTTAAGTGATTTGATGAGTGGCACACAATTAGGAAGTATTTGTAATTTGAACTTGAGATAACAACTGAAACTTAAAGACTTTGAGTAATGGCTATTTTGTCTTAGTTATGTTCAAATATTATACTTCAATACATCCGTAATCTGGTTGATTCAAGAGCTTCCTCCATTGTATTCAGATTACAAACTGTCCATGCTTGCTCATGTATAACTCTTATAATAAAACTTCCGAAAGTTCATCCCATAGTATCAGTGTAATACTCTAGAGTAGTTTTGCATATTGTAGTTTTATAGACTGTTATCCTTCAGTCTTGACACATAAATCAACCCACCTATTTTTCCTATTATACAGTTACTTTGGTTTTGTTTTTCTTTTTCATTACTTTCTTCTTTGGAATTCTTCATTGGTTATAGTTACAACCCCAATATTTATCCTTAGTGATAAAATTTTTGTTCTTCATCTTTTGTTATTGGGTTCCATAACTTGCTGTGACAGAATGATATGAAACTTTGTCTTCATAGAAAACTTGGGTTGATAAATTTCCCCAAAATAATCCAGCCAAGTCTCCTCCTTTTCAGTTCTGGAATCCATCTTGTATTTTCTTCACACAAATACATATTGAAATCTTAGACATTTGATAAAAAAGAATAAGAGAAAGCAGCCAAAATAGACAAAATGTATGTAGAGGAGATAAAATTATAAAGGCACTGAGGAACTGCTATTTAAGGGCTCTGAAGGCAAAGAAGCTAAGATTAGAATGCAATTATTCTGTGATTTGTTTCTACTATACCACAGAACTTTCCATCTCTAGCAAGGCTGGCTTCATATGGTTGCTCACACTTGCCTTATTAATCCCCACCTTTGATTCATGTTGTTCCTGAAGCTTGCCTTAACCTCTCCTGAGTCAAAGTGGTATAGTGGAAAGAATTTTGGTTTTAAAATCAGAGGACCAGGTTCAAAGTCTGTCTCTGTTACATCCTATATGTGAGACTGAAATAGTCACTTCCCCATGATGGGACCTAATTTTTCTCATCCATAAAATGGGAGAATTGGACTAGATACCTTCTAAGCTTCCTTCTAGCTGTGAAGATATAATTATTATATTTTTATTTCTATTTCTATTTTTCATTTTTATTTACTTTTAGGTCTAGCTCAAATTTTTCTTCTATAAATCCTCCCAGAACTACTACTGGTTATTTAACAAATATATATTCAATATCTTCTGTATGAAAAACAGAGAGCTATAATTGATACAGTTACTAGATAGAATCTTTATGGAAGCCCCTGATTTTAGGACATGGAGAAATTTTCAGGAGTGGAGCTTTGTGAGAACTGTAAATTTTGCATATTTAAAGAGTGGACATTGCTCTATTTAATACTTATATTGTAGTTTTGTAGACTGTCTGCTTTCTTCTTCCAAACAGAGTTGATGCATTCTCAGGATGTAATTACAAATGCTGAGGTGTTAATGTGTTAACCAAATGTTGACACCTTATTATTTCTTTAGGAAGCATTAACATCTCCCTCTGAGTCATGAAGGAGCATTATCTTTGGGCAAGTAGTGCTTTGCTATGTCACCCTTCAACCTATCCTTAAAAATGCATTCAGTTTCGGAATGAATGAGAAATTGGCAGAACCTGGCTCTATACCTTCTAAAGTAGAAGCAGACTTGCCCTCTTTATCTGTCTCCCTCTGAATCTGTCAGAACAGCTTTGATTATGGTTCAGAAGGTGTCAACAAATTCAGCAGGGGGAGAGTTTGTTGATCCAGGAGAGTCCAGGATTGAAGTCAAAAGTGGATGAATTATTATTTTGAGAGGGAGAGGGGATTTCCCATTCCTCTTCCCTGGCACAATCAACTATGACATCTGGGATGGTAGCTACTCACCTTTAAGGAGAACCCAGTCTAGAAGTTTGAGAATTTGTTGCTTCAAGAGAGCTTGAGGTGCAGTTGGAAGAGAAAAGTAAGAAGCAGTCATTCTAAGTAAGAAGTAACTTCCAGGAACTGACCTCTGAGAATATTGACTTTTTATGATGATTTAACTAGGAATAAAGGATTCAGAGCCCCTGAAAATCCAAAGAAATGAGTAGACTTGGTTCTAGGTGTTTCCCTACAAATGTATTCTAGGACTATAATATTTCTAAGTTTTTGTCTATGTTTATCATTTGTATTTGTGGGTAAGTACCCTTCAGGTTTATGTGGGAGAATATTTCAGAGCTACCATTCTTACTTAAAAGCCAATTTTGTCTATTCTCTGATTATTGATGCAAAACACACTGAGAGGGTTCATCATCCCAATTCTTATGTGTCCAGATTTGTGGTGTATAATTGCTCTTCTGGAAACCCAACCCACAAGTATGTTTAAAAATTAGGAGAGTATCTCAAAGTTGGGTTCTAGTTATTTTTTTAACCTTTCTTGCAAACTTTTAGTAGTTTTGCTTTATCTTATGTCCAGACTTGGGCTTTCATTGAAATAGGGAATTCCTTTATGCTATATACATCATACTTTTTTTTGCAAGTCTAAGAGAATTACCTGGGGAAGTTGAGATGTTAAGTAACTTTATCTGGGTCACTTAACCTCAGTGCTGTTATAAGTAAAAATTAAACTAGCTCTCCAGAGGATTACTTGACAATGTATAGGATATGTGGTATGAGGGAGAATGAGAAGTCAAAAACTAAAATGAGGAGCCTCAACAACTGGGAAAGTAGTGGTGTCTTCAGCTGTAGAAGGGAAACTTTTGAGGGGAGATGACGAGTTCAGTTTTGGTCATGTAGAGATCGAGATGCATTCAATTTAGGATGTCCAAAAAATGGTGATTTAGGGTCTGTAGCTTTGGAGAGAGGTTAGGGTTAGATATATATAGATCTGAAAATCATCTGCATAAAGATGGTAATTGAACCCATGGGACCTGATAAAATCACCAAGTGATACAATATTACAGAGCAGGGGCTCTTAACCTTAATAATTAGGGAGTCCTAAATAGAACAGAAAAATTGCATCTTTATTTTCACTTTTTTCCTGAAATTCAGTTATTTCCTTCAATTATTTAAAAATATAATCCTGAACAAAGATTAATTAAATTAATTAATTAAATTAATTAAATTCCAAAAGAGTCTGCAGTATAAGAAAAAGATTACAAATTCCTGGTAGAGAGGAGAAAAGAACCCAGTACTTTTGGGAAAGATCTATGATTAGTGGTCACTATATAAATGAAATGAACTGGTAAATGAAATAAATAAATATATATATGATATATATTTATATATAAATATATATCACATATATAAATATATATATTTATAAATGAAAAACTAGTATATAAAAAAGGAATAAATGTACAGATAAAAGGAAATGCAGGCGATAACAGCATCATAGGGGCTTTTTTTAGTTCTTCTGATAGCATATCAGGTTCTAGAGCAAAACCTTTCAAACTCCAGTCATCTTTTCTGGACACCTATTGTCAGTATAGGCATTGAGGTCTTTCTGTGACTCAATTCTGAAGTTCCTTCTTCATCTTATCTGAGGATTCTTCTCAGATTCGGCTCTGAGATCTGTTCTGACACACACATGGAGGTCTGATCTTGGACAACTCTAGTTCTTCAAAGCAGGGTTTCTTGCCAGGTGCTGTGCTAATTTGTGAGTGTATGAAAAGAGGCCAAAAACAGTACCTGCCCTCAAGAAGCTGTGAACTCTTAGGGTTATGTCAAAATGAGAAACCAAAATCCATTTTTCTTCTAGCCAATCAAAAATTAGGTAGTATACATTTATCTGATAGTTATCAAGTAGATCTAAATATTAAGATTTTCCAGATGTCAACATTAAAGTCCTCTATCAGTTATATACCAGTTTGAGGTTGGAAAGTGGAACACCAGATGTAGTTATTCAAAACACCTTCTCTCTGTGAACTGCTTTCTTTTTGTTTCACAACTTTTATGATTTCTGCTCCTTTCTATTATTAACAATGTCCAAATCAGAAAGAGGCACTATCTTACATATTTATTTAGGTAACCTGAGAAACCAGGATATGAAACTATTCAAAGTGGCAATGAGTCAGAAGTGTTAATATAAGATTGATGTGCTTGTTTTAAAGAAATACTTCCGTGATGTTGTTGATCAAAGGATTTGAATTCTAACCTCAATTCTTTTGGCTACCTGCATAGGCTATAGCAAAGCTAGATGGAAAAGCAAGTGTAAACTGGGATAGAACATTAAAGCAAAGAATGAGCATCTTATCATGTATATTCAAGCTAATGGTCCTCTGGGAGATTTCAGAGGTGAGAGGACTTGTTCAAAATAATAAGTAAATGAAAAATCATCAAGGTAATTTCTCTGTACTGGCTAAAATAGAAAGAAAAACAATTGCACAGATTTCAGCAAAAGGAAGTGATAGTGATATATGTAAGATAAATACTTGTACCATGATCTTTTTTGTGGGAATGGAAAATAATGAACTCATGAGAAGTTGAAGAAGAGCTAAAAGGGCTCTAACCATGAGTAAACCTACTCCCAAAGGATATAAGAAACTTGTCAAAGAGGGAAATTGAATACGGAGAAGCAAACAAGAAAAAAATCCCTATATTATACAAAAAATGTTAAAATTATTGAAAAAACTTGGATTGCAGAAGCGATAGGGAGTAGGTAGGAGCAAAGTGGGCCACAGAGGGAACATTATAGTACATCTGAAAAAAATTAAAATAGTTTAAGGAATAATTCCAATTGTACAAAATCAAATGAATGGCATTTGAATAAAGAGACCTTTTTCATATTGAAAAACAAAAGATCAGTGTCAAATACCTGGTGAAAAATGAGCTAATTGATCTTTGCATCAGTGAAAATTTCAACTTGATTTCTATTCAAGTGCGTTACAAAATTTTGGGTGAACCGTTGGAGAAGTACACCTCACTCATAAGTATAGAATGTGTGCTCACAAGTTTTTTTTCTTCCTGGTTCAATTAATGAATGTAAAATATTTATTAAAGATTTATTTTGTTCAAGAAACTGGGTTAAGTTCTGGGTATACAAATAGAAAAGCAAGATGATCCCTATTCTCAAAATTGTCAAATGAATGAGAAAAACAGAACTTTCACTTGCAAGTCGAAAAGAAAGTCTCTATTTTCTGCATGATGCAGAAGCAAAGCATATCGTAATGTATCTCCTTACAGAGTTTCATTAATTTTCAACCTCATTGGTTTCTGATGTTGAGCCTTTTGATTTTGATGGTGAGAACTTTCTTTTCTAGATCTGCAGAAAGGAAGTTGCCAATCTCATTCCCACAAGACTTACTTCCATGGAATGAAGATAGTCTGGATGCATGGTGGGGGTGGGGAGCTATCTTCAAGACTTTGCTCTTCCTCTGTGGTTGTCAGGTTCTGGTAGTGCCCCTTTTCCACAACGGTTGCTACCCATAATGATAGGTATAAGACATGAGTTGGGAGAAGGCAGATGTTTTGAAGAGCACTGCCATTCTTAAGGCTTTGGTATTCAGGCTACTTCCAGTGGGGTCTGAGAGACTATGATTTTGGCTATATTTGAATCTTTCAAATTTTTTATATATTGATGGATTTTTATCTCTGTTCTTAATCAAATTCAAAGCAAAAAAATGCAGTTGAATCTTTCAAAATATATACCAAGGGAAAAAAAATCTTTGCTTGATAAGAACCTCATTAATTTATTAGACTGTTCTGATAGACACTTAACGACTTTATCATTAAAAATACAATGCATCAAACACAGTTTTCTTTATGAATTGCTTCATTCATGTCTGATTCTTCATGACTTCATGAAGTTTTCTTGGCAAAGATATTGGAGCTGTTTCCCATTTCTTTCTCAACCCATTTTACAGATGAGGAACTGAGGCAACAGGATTAAGTGACTTGCCCAGGATCACACAGCTAGTAAGTCTGAGGCTGGATTTGAACTTAGGAAGATGAGTTCAGGTGCATCCGCCACCTAGATACCCCTATGAAAAAAATTAATTGAACTAATTTTATTTCTTATGAGTGAATGTATTAGCAAACTCTATAATTCATTTCCTTTCATATTAAATAAAGGGTATGGTTTGGTATATTGAAAGCCAAAGACTGAGACCAAAAAAAGATGACTGAGAATCTCTATCATAAAATAAGGAATTAAAGAGAGAACAGAACGAAAGACAGAATAGAAAGAACACTATTTTTGGAATCAGTAAAGTTGGGTTCCAATACTGCTCCTATCACTCACTACTGTAACAATCATTTCAGTTCTGTGAACTTCAGTTTCATCATTTTTAAAATGAGGGGGTTGGACTAGATGACTTCTAAAATCTGTTCTATTATCTTGTCAAGAGCCTCAAATGGCTCATATTGTTCCTGAGCATGGAACATTTCTAGCAGTTGAAATTTTACTATCCTCTCCAGAATAGCTCAGGATTTGCCAAACAATAATATCTGTTCTACCTTCTCTACTCTTGTCTTTCTCCCTTTGGACCCTGGCAGCTCTTTGTACTTCTCATTCATATTTACTCTCTACAACCCACATAATTTTTATTTCTACACACTATAGTTGATCAGTGATTAAATCTTTCAAAATAGTTTTAATATTATTGATTTTAGTTAACTCCAATTCATTTGCATAAGTTTATACAAGTCCTTCCCTGTTTCTTAGAAATTCCTTTTCCTCATTTTTTTATAGCACAATGATGTTGCATTATATTCCTACCTCTTCATTTGTTCAGCCATTCCCCAATTGATGGCTTCCCCTGCATTTCCAGTGGATTTGGGTTTTTTATTTTTTTAAAAGGTTTGTTTTTTTCCCCACTACAAAAAGAGCTGCTATAAATACTTTTTGTGTATATACAGTCTTTTCCTCTTTCTTTAATCTCTGAGCTATAGGCTTAGTAATGTTATAACTGGACTAAATTATATAGATGTACTATATAATATTGTTTTGTGCATAATTCCAAAGTGTAATCCCGAATGGTTAAACTCATTCACAACTCCACCAAGAAAATATCAATGAACCTGTTTTAGGGCAGCTACAGCATTCTTCGTTTTCTTTTTTTTTAATGTCATCTTTGGAAACATGATGGGTTTGAGAGACAACCCCAGCATTGCTTTAATTTGCATATTTCTAATTCTTTGTGTTATAGAGAATTTTTTCATAAGGCTATAGATAGCCTGAGTTTCTCCTCTTAAGAACTTCCTGTTCATATCTTTAGACCATTTATCATCTGGGAAATACCACTTAAATTTGATTCAGTTCTTTTTATTAGAACTTTATCAGAGAAGCTTGCTGCAAATATTTCCCCCCAATTAATTGTTCTTCTTCTAATTTTAACTATATTAGAGTTGTTTGTGCAAAAGGATTTTAAAATATCATGTAAATAATGTTATCTATTTTCCTTATGTCCCTTGTTTGGAACTCTTACTCTCCATAGATCATAAATGTAATTTCTTCCATTTTTTGTTAATTTATTTTTTTAAATTGGTCACTAATCCCAAATGAGCTCTTTTCCCCTTTCTTTATTCATTATTTTTCTTTTAAATATTCACTAAACATATCTTTAATAATATGGTTTTTATCAGGAATTTCATAGTCTTAAAGCTAGAACTGGAAGGTACTCTGAGATCATCTATTCCAAACCATTCACTTTCTATAAAGTGAATATCTCTAAAGAAGTGATTATATCTGTATAAGTTTACAGAACCATAGGGAGTTTGTTAAGTGATTTGACAACAGCCTCAAAAAAAAGCACGTATCAGGGGAAGAATCAGTCAGATTGATAGTAAGTTCCATTTTCTTTCATTTTTTTTGAAAATCAAGATCATGTTTGTCCTCCATTTCTGTGGAAGCTAGGTGGTGGAGTAAACAAAGTTCTGGGCCAAGAGTAAAGAAGTTCTAAGTTCAAATATGATGCTAGTTTCAAATCTATGAGGTTCTGAGAAATCACTCAAGATTTGTCTACCTCAGTTTCCTCATTTTTAAAATATGAACCAAAACAGCACTGTCCAAAATTGTTTGAGGATGAAATGGGATGATATTTTTAAAGTGCTTAGCATAAGGCCAAGTAGACACTCAATAAATGGTTGCTATTTTCCTTCCTTTTATTTTCCACCATCTTTCATGATGATGGTGATGATGATAGTGATGATGATATTTGTTCTTCATTATTGGAGACTGACATCAGGGAGGTGAAACCATGACAAGCACAAGAACTGGTTTTTTTTTAATTGTTATAGCAATTTTATTGTTTCACTGGTGCAAAATCATGATACTTGTGTAAAGCATTTTTCCCTAAATTTACAATGATGAAGGTTATACATAAACTATATAGATCACAATTTCTCTATTTTTATGCGATTTAGAACAAAATTTCCTTGATAAATATTCCCAGTGACAAGTATAGGCCCCTAGTGGATGTCCAAAAATGCAAATATAAACTTCTGGTTTTAACCGTGGTAATTTTAAACTCTCAAACATGCACTAATATACTCTAGTTTTAGGGGAAATATTACACATAGCCTTGTCTTGCATTTAAAGAAAAGCTCAAGCTCAATTCAACATACAATATCCCTCCCACCCCTAAAACAAATCTCCTGTAAAAATCAAAATGAACTATAGAATACAAAGACAGACAGTGCTAGCCACTTACTGGTTAGTACTCCCCTAGGACTTAATAAAATTACTGAAGCAACAAGAAACAGTGAAGAAAAACAGAAAAGATTAGTAGCTGAAAGAAGAAACTTGAAAGATCAAAGGATTTAAAAAAAAACAACATGAACTGGTTTTGAGTGAGGTGGTGCTATGCTAAGTCACCAGCCTCACTTTCTCCTCCAGAGTCATCTCTGGTGTCCAAATATGAATCAGAAAGACTGGAGATAGTTCTGGATTTGAGGCAATCAAAATGGACTTGCCCAAGGTCACACATCAAGTGTGTCAGGTCATCCTGACTCCAGGGTTTGTGCTCTATTTACTGCACCAACTAGATCCCATTATTTTTGATATATCGCTCATGGCAGCTCAGCAATTATATTTATCCATTTCCCCTTCTGATTCTTCTCTGGCCACAAGACCTAGATGACTCTGAAGGAGAAAGTGAGGTTGGTGACTTAGCACAGCACCCCCTCACTCAAATCCAGTTCACATGCTTGTCATGACATCATCTCCCCGAAGTCATGTTCTTCTTCAAAAATGAAGGAAAACATTATTTTAGATATACAAACCTTATTATAGATATACATATATTTTAGATATACTTTAGATATTTTAGATATATACATTATTGTATGGTTTAAATGAATTCTTCTGAAGGTAAAAGAATGGGCAAATGTCCTCTTGGGACTTTCTTGAACATTATTCTGGAGTACTCCTTTGATATTGGGAGGTAAACACGTTCAATTTTATCCTTTAAACAACTTACCACAAAAACTTAGCAATAGAATATGTTTATCTCACAAGCTCTTGATTAGCACAATCTATAGGGCATCATACTTCTTGATGGTAGTGCTAGTACACAGTCTTGTGCTGAGCAAACACTTGAGAGATATTTGCTGAATGGAACTCTCTCATTCTCAAACTTGCTTGGTTTTATAATATTAATTCCAAGAATTCAAGAGGCATAGACATGATTAAATGAAGAATAGTTGAGGTAGGTAGAAATGTTATGAGCACTCCAAGCATACTATTTCTAGGCTGTAGTGGGTGCATGAGAAATAGAAGAACATGTAGTCTAAATTTACAAGCTTTTCATTTTTTGACAGTGCTTAGCAGGCAGTAATTCTATCTTCCTGTGGGCGTAAAAGCCTATCAAGAAACCAGTCATGTTAGTTATTTTCCGATAGAGCAATGACGTAAAGTGGCACTTAAAATAATTGAAGATAGTTGAAATTGAAAGTTAGAGGTATTACTTAGATATATGATTTTATGTTCTGTTGAGCCTTGTTAGAAGATTATAATTGATTTCTCTTCATATGAGTAAAGTTAAAAAACATACTTAAACATGTACTATGAATGAGGTCACAAATATTTATTAAATGCTCTCTAGTTGGCACAATACATAGAGTACTAGGTCTGGAGTCAGGAAGACTCATCTTCCTAAGTTCAAATCGAACTGCACACACTTACTAGCTGTGTGACTCAGGTTAATTCATTTAACAGTGCTGGCCTTAGTTTCCTCATCTGTAAAAAGAACTGGAAAAGGAAATACAAAACCATTCTGGCTTCTTTGCTAAGAAAATCTTAGATAGGATCATGAAGAAATCAGGCATGACTGAAAAAAACCCAGCAACAAAAATATGCCAGTTACTGGACTAGGTACTAGAAATATAGGCTAGAAACATAATTTTTAAATTTTAAGTTCTTGAAGAATTTAAGTTTTTTGGAAATTATACACATTAAGTAGATATCTTCAATCTGAATCTTTTGTAAAATTAATCTTATTGAAATAGTACTAAAGTCTTAGAAGTTATTTCCAACAGTAATTGCTCCAACCTAGAAAGAATGGTTAGCATTTATATAATACTTTAGAATTTTCCTTGGTGCTTTGCATACAGTCTATCAATTCATTCTTACAGCTTCATGACATAAGCACTCCTACTCTCATTTTACAGATGAGGAAACTGAGGCACTGTACATTTAAATGCCTTGTCCATGGCAACACAGTGTCTGAGGTTTTTTGTTTTTTTTTTATTTCGAGTCCAATCCCTTTCCTATATGTCACAATGCCTTACCAGATCGTTTGTCTAACCTAGTATCCTGTTTCTTGCCATGACAAAAGGGTCATTTTGTAGGATTTGGTGTTAGGTGAGGACTATAATTTAGTTCTCAGCTGTTATAAATATCTTGTCACTAAACTTTGAGACTCAAGAAGAGAGAGTGAGGCTGTGTGACTCTGCCTCATTTAAATTTAATTTATGGGCAAATTATACATCACCCAATGATATCATTGGGTCCTTTTCAAAAAAACAGAAAAACAAAAGAACAAAAGTAGAGGTCATAATGAATAGAGTACTGGGCCTGGATTCAGGAAGATTTATCTTCTTGAGTTGAAATCTGGTCTCAGACATTTACTAACTGTGTGACTGACCAAATCACTTAATCCTGTTTGCCACAGTTTCGTCATCTGTTGGGTGAGCTGGAGAAGGAAATGGCAAATCACTCCAGTATCTTTGCCAAGAAAACCCCCAATAGATACATAAAAAGTCAGACAAGACTGAACCCAATCAACAACAACAAGGAACCACCACCCTTACAGTTTATCAGTCTGGTTCTCCTTTCACAAATGGTTGTTTACATTTCCTGTGAGCATTCTTTGTGATCAGAAGAGATAGGGATATATTTTTATATATTTTTACAGAATATACATATATTGGAACCTTTCAGTTTTTTCATTACACATTTTATAATCTTTCAGTCTTCCAAAGAGTAGACAGATGACCCCATGAGGATCTGGGGAAAAATCTCTAGTTCAAAGCAGGTCCGAGTCTCCTGATACTACAGCTAGGAATAATAGAATAGGACCTGGTTCTATTTTGTTGGTTTTTGGAAGTTAGGACTATGATTAAGTGGGGAGGGGCATTTGTATTGTGTCACAAGAGGTGAAATTCTTGGACCAGTGCAAAACCCCCAGTGCAAAAGCATTTGCCAAGAATATTTTTATTATTCAAGAACAAAAATAATTTGCATTATTATTCCTTTGTGCTACTTTACTGTCTTTGAAAATATTGTGTAAACATATGATAGCAGTTAACCACCAAGAGCCTGAATGTCTCTTTCTATTGGAATCATTAAATTGTGATTGCCCTTGAGTAAGAAAGAATAGAGTTGAATTGCACATTGCCTACTTGAGGTTCCACCCTCAGTCAACATTTTTAGAGAATGACAACTATTTGTAAAGCAAAACTTTACTAGAGGTGATAAATGACTATCTTTCACACACCAATGACACATAGTGCTATTCCCTAATATTTGTTTTCTGATTTATGGAAACTGTGGCATCCCTTTCTAAGTAGATATTGCTTTTATTTTCATCCCCATGTTTCTTATTTCATCCCTATGAGACTCTGCCTGTTGCTGTTGTCACTATATAGCTTTGAATGGAGCAAAAGAAAAAAAGGGTTGAATTTGAGAGTCTTAATTTTAGCCTGTTGTTGACAGAACTAACTAGGTCATCCAGATGTGCCAACAATCCTCTTCTTGCTAGGCTCTGTGAGAAACAACTGGAGTCATCAGTCCCATGTGTGTGCGGGATCAACTAACTGAATCTTTTAGTTCCAGATCTAACTCTGATGTTATGTAGACAAAAAGAGACTAAATAGAACATTATTTGTTGATAAACAGAACATTATTAGTGTGTTGCTTTCTCTAATTATAAACTATATATTTCACTTTTGCATCAATTTTTTTTTCTGTTTTCTGTTTTATGGTGAAAACTTCATATGCTTTTCTAAAAAATGCGCTCATATACAACTTTTGCAAATAAAATCATCTAAAATGCATTAGAGGAGTTTATAATTTATAGAACTCATAACAAATCTTTTTGTAAAGGAGATAATCATTTAATGTTTTAATCCACATTTTCTGTATGTTTCTTAAAATGAGACATGCCCAATTCTTTCATTCTCTCTCTCTCTCTCTCTCTCTCTCTCTCTCTCTCTTCCTTCCTGACTTTCTTAGCACAAGGTAGTCTTTTAGTCTTTTGTCTATTCTATAGAAAGCTGTAACGCATAAAATTGTATGGGCATTTCAGGCATGTTTTCCATTTTTAGAACTACACAAAAGTTGCTAAAACTGTTACCCAATATCCACAGTGAGTTTTTTTAAATATTACACCTCTTATCCTTCTCAAGCATTTATAGCACATTTAAAATGTTTATCTTCCATGTAATTGCAGTTTTGAGAGGATTAAAAAAACACTTTTGTAATTTCTGCATATAGTACCATAAAATAACCATACATTTAAGGAATCTGTTTTTTAAATTTTAGTCTTTGAGCTACATATTTAAATTTTGATTAAATGTTTGAATTACTTATAGAAAACTGCAAAAAATAGCATATTCATGATACAAACTAATACTAATTACTTTATTCTGATGCTGATTTTTCATAAGAAATATATATATGTATATACATTTGCCTAAATTAAAATACATGTAATCATAATATATCTATTTTGCTATGAGTATCTACTACAAACGGCTGCTTTTGGTTCTCTGGTTTCTATTTCTTCTTCCTTAAAAAGATTGTGCTGAAGAGTGGGGAAAAAATAGTGTAATAGAAACCCAGAAGCCTAGTGTTTCAATCCCAGTGGCCTTGGACAAATAAATTAATGCTTTACAGTTTAGTTTCCTTGTCTGTAAAATAAGGGCTTGAGGGAGCTAATCTCTAAGGCTTCTTTCAATTCTAAGATTCTGTGATTCTATCAAATCATATTCATATTTAGAAGTAGAATGAATGTTCCTTAAAAAGAACAATGACATCATAAGGTTAATAAACTTGCACGTGAATTGGATTTATGTGAAGCAAAATTGTCAGTTTCACTCTCCCCTCCAGAGACATCAAAGTCCATTGACAAGACAAAGGTCAGGATGACTGTTCATGACCCAGAATGCAGTGGGTTGCCTTTACCTTTCTAAGTTCATGTCTTTCCCAGGTCTCAGTTTGTCAGAGGCTGCACCCACTCAATCACTTAAGGACTATGTAAAGATGGTCCAGTTTACCATTATATAGATATCTGAAAAAAGACCCTCAGAGTTTCTGGCCATCACCAATAACAATTGCTATTTACACTCATTCTAAACCATCAAAACTTATCAATAGAATGGGATATTATAGAATATCAGTTATTGCTTTTGAAATTTAGTAACTTTTTCAGAGGTTTTACTTGTTTACCAATTTCCCGATGATACAAAAGAGAAATAGGTGGATGACAAAGGATTCAAAGAAATCTTGATAGTCACTCAGATTCACAACCTCAATTCTTCATTTTCTTTCAATCTCCTCTCCCCATATGTAATGAAATGCTAAGTCCTGCTGTTTCTGCCTTCACAATATCTCTTATAATAAATAACCTGCTCTTCCTCTGGCATTGACACTACCACTCTGGTGCCAGCAGAGGTTCATCACTTCGTACCTATACTATTGCAATGGTTTTCTATTTTATCTCCCTCTCTCAAGTCTTTTCTCATTCCACTCCATCCATTACTTAAGTGCCAAATTGATATTTCTAAACTTCAAATCTAACCATCTAATTCTCTTATTCAATAAATGACAGTGGCTCCAATTATTTTGAGAATCAAACATAAAATTCTCATTTGACTTTTAAAATTCTTCATAAGCTAACCCCTTCTTACCATTTAGTCTTTGTTTACCTTGCTCCTTTCCCAAAGCCTGAGATCCAGTGACACTGGATCTTGCTGTTCCTCCCACTCTATCTCTTGATACTGGACATTTTCACTGATTACCTCCAATGACTGGAACTCTCTCCCTCCTCTTGTCTGCTTCCTGCCTTCCCTGGTTTTCCTTTCAAATCTCAACTAAACTCTCATCTTAAGCAAGAACTCTTCCCCTGTCCTCCTTAGTATTAGTATCTCCTTCTGAGATTGTCACTAATTTAAACTATATATATATATATATATATATATATATATATATATATATATATATATATATAAAGTTTTATGGCATCGTTTTTCCCATTAAACTCCCATATAAATTCTCCCTTCTTGAGAGTTGGAGCATTTTTTTACCTTTCTTTATGTCCCCAGCTCTTAGCTTGCCACATTGCTAGACTAGAACTGGGCTGGATTTAATAATTTAATAGATGGTATGTGTAAATCTTACACTTTATTTGAAAAAATCAACTTCACTACAACAATATGTGTGAGTCATGGACACCCAATAGTTCATTTTAAAAAGTTGAAGAGTTTTCTTTGATTTCGTGTTCAATATGAGTCAATGGTACAGTCACCTAAAAATGTCAATGCAATCTCAGGTTGGATGAAGAGAGATATAGAGTTCTAGAATAAGGGAGATAAAAGCCTCTCTAAGACCACATCTGAAATGCTGTGTTCAGTTTTAGGTCCCATATTTTAAAAATTATATTAATGAACTGGAAAAATGACTAGGGGAAGATGGGGCCTTAGAGATGGTCACCATTAGACACAAAAAGGTATATACATGCATATGTATTATTTACCTACTTATGTATGTAAAATTATTCTACACATTTATTAATCTGTTATTTCTCTGGATAAAGATATACTCTCTCTTCATATATCCTTTATATTACTTTGGGTATTTATAACAGTAAAAATAATTTATTTACTCAAAGTTGTTCATAAAACAATATTGCTCTTTATTCAATGCACTCTTGGCCCTGCTTGTTTTGTTCTTCATTATTTTTTGCATCTTCCCATGTTTTCCCCAATTGATGTTCGTGTCTGCATTTTCCAGTTCTTTGCCATTGTAAAGAGAGCTTTTTAAAGACATTTTTAGAGCATATGGGTTCTTTTCTTTTCCCCTTAATTATCTTCAGAAATATATATTGAGGTGGAATTGCTGGGTTAACCTATTGCTGGTCTAGGTTTTCCCAGTTTCTGACATATTACTACTACTACTACTACTACTACTACTACTACTACTACTACTACTACTACTACTACTACTATTACTACTACTACTACTATGACTAGCCCTTCAGAGAATGAAGAGCACACCAACCAACAAAATGATTGGAGATGTGAGTTGTATAGTTATGTTTATTATATTGAAGGGTATGCTGTACAAAACATCCTTCTCACTTGCCTATACCAGAATCAAACATCCCAGTACCTGTTTTTAGGAAACAGGACTATTGGAAATGATCTGATTACCAAGGGAGTCTTTTGGTCTTAAATGGTGAAGCAACCATGGCATATCAACAATGTCAGGCAAACACAAGTCTGTGCTACATGGTAATATATGACAACCTGGTGCATTCTAATCTGTCATTCCACTTGCTAATCATCAGTATGGTCTTTCTTCAAAAACCAAACATCTTTGAGTTGTAATAGTTGTATCTACCATGATATCTGATTATTTTCAAACCTTATTTGGCAATCTGGTATATCCTAATCTGTAACTCAATGGACTAATAATCAGTACAATCTTTTCTCTCAGACCACTATCTTTGATTGTGGATTGTTGGAACTATGAATGTAACTGCAAATCTCATAATCTGGTACATTATAGCCTGACTCTTGATGGGTTAATCACCAGGGCAATCTTTCCTTTCAGACCTTCCATCTTTATCCACTACATGCAGTTGGAACTGTGATACTTTCCAAGGCATCACTTCTCTTGGAGCAAACTCATCCCAAGGTGGTCCTACTCTTCACAAAGAAAAGAGAACTCTCCCCAGGGCTCTCAGGATTGGTTTTTGAAGGCCAAAGTAGAGAAGATTCCATGTGAATAGCAGTTGACCATAGGTCAGTTGGTCCTGAGAGACAGGCCAGCACTATTCCAAAGGGATGGATATTGGCCTCCATTACCTTCAGTCAATCAAAGGGAGTAAGATTCAGATTCTTGAATCCAGAGTAGAGGAGATGGGTACTGTGGGTCATCTAGTGCAGTGATGCCATGCTGAGAGGCTCTATTTAAGGAAAAACTTCATTAAGATTAGAAGTTTTTAAAGGTTGGGTGAATTCCTGAAAGAGAAAGTGAGTTGGTTGGTTTCACCAACTCATTCTTCCTCCTTACTTGTTTTCCACAATGTCCCATTAAAGAACTTTACAAAGAAGTTGTTGTAGAAGGTATTCTCTGTTCCATATGGGTTGCAATAGATGGCTTCTAAGCATATTTACAAGTCCAAGAATTTGTTTTTCTATAACAGTGTGGCCTCTACTATTTTAAAGTTGAAAGTAAACAACTATGATGTGATCGTAATAAAAATATTACTGCCATTCACTGAATTAGTAACACAAAGGTACTCATCTGCAAATTTTATCTACACTCACAGTGCAGGCTCATCTGGATAAAAAGTCAAAGAGCCCAGAGCATCAATTTTAGCATCCTTATATAGAATGCAAATATACAAAAATGGCGAGGATAAAGATTTTGTATCAGAAAGGTCAGGAGACTAGCTGGTCAAAACTGGATCTTGAAGTCTATGTTCCAACTTTGATAAGTTGATGTGATAGAAACAGTGTCTTCTTATCATAATAGCAAGAACTCAAGTCAGTATTTCTCTGCCAACAGTCTTTCTTTTATCATAGATGCAGCAAGAGACCTTAGTCAGAAATTCTCTTGCCATGTGATAATAAATTACAAAGTCAGATTATACCTGAACCAAATTCGCCGCTGCACCAAATGAAATTTGCAATAATTTGATCTGATTCAAGTAAATTGAACACACATTTCCTTCATCCCTGTTAGGTGTGAGGAAGAAGAATCAGATAAGGAAAATGACACTGTTCTTGTCCTCAAGAAACATAATCTAATAATGGAGATATATTTATAAATCAGTATGACAACAAGGCAAAATTTAGAACAGACAAAATACTATGAATCATTTGTTGAAGAAGAAATCATACTCACCTAGAGAGATCAGGAAATCATGGGAGAAGCAGTACCTGAGATCGACCTTGAGTAAAAGGGAAGGATTTGAACAGGAAGAAATATGAAGAGATTGTGTTTATGGGAAATGGACATCATGACATCCTGAAGATTGCAGAAAGTAGAGTACAAATTGACAGGAAAATTGAATGAATTAAAGAAAGTAATATAAAATGTCTCCCAAGGTAGAAGAAAGCAAAAGTAGTCTGGGCATGGATTCAACACAACTGTGCTCAGAGAATACATTTAAATTTATGTTATAAAACTTCAACTCAGCCCTTGAAGTAAGGTAATCATTCGATTCTTTCTTTAATGGATTCCCTATCCCACTCTCCACAAGCTTGTTTTTTCCAAACCTTATCTTACTAACACCCACACTCTACCTTGCTTTCTTTCTTTCAACTAAAGATTTACTTCCTGAGAAAATTGAAACCATTCAATATGAAATCTCTCTTCTTCCCTTCTCTTAATCTTAAAACATTTCTTACATCTATTGCCTTCTATCTACTCCAACTAACACCACCCTAGTTCAAGCCCTCATCACATCTCACCTAGGTTATTACAGTAGCCTCTTCTATCTGCCATCCTCACCTCATTTCTCTCTCCACTCTAGTCCATTTTTCACATGACTGAGAAATCGATTTTTCTTTAAGTACAGATATGATCATGTTACTATTCCGTAGCTTAATGTCACTTCCAGTTGCCTATAGAATCAAATTTAAATTCCTCTATTTAGCCTTTAAAACCATGCATAACCTAAGCTGGTCTTTCTGGGCATCTTGGGGAGGTGGTGAACAACTCCTACTAAAGTTGGATTCCTGCTTCTCAGAGAGTATTCTTTTCAGGGTGTGCAGCTAGACTAGGCTTCAGAGGCTCCTTCTAGTCCTGAGGTTCTGCATTTATGTCTAAAATGCCAATGGCGGGGGCAGCCAGGTGCACAGTGGATAGAGTACCAGCCCTGGAGTCAGGAGGACCTGAGTTCAAATCCAGCCTCAGACACTTAATAATTACCTACCTGTGTGTCCTGGGGCAAGCCAGTTAACCCCATTGCCTTGCAAAAACCTAAAAATAAAATAAAATAAAATGCCAATGGCAGGTAGCTAATATTTCTCTGAACTGATAACATCTTTATATCAGTTAAATGGTACGGTGGATACTTGGACCCTGGAATCTGAAAGACCTATATTCAAATTCAACCTCTGGGAAAGTCACTTAACCTCTGTCTATCTCACTTTTCTCACTTAAAAATGGAGATAATAACAGTGCCTAACTCCTAGGATTATTGTGAGGTCAAAGGCAATAATATTTGTAAAACAGTTTGAAAACCTTAAAACATTTTTGTAAATGATGCTGCCTAGGAGAAGGAGTATTTTTATACAAGAAAAAAAAAATCTCCTGTCATATCCATTCTATATAGTACCAAATATGAACCTCCTGTAACCTTTCCTGATCTCCTTAATTTCTAGTATTCTGCCTATCAAACTACTCTGTAATTAACTAATTTGTACTTTTCTCTTTGTATTTATTCTATATATAATTATATGTGATCATTTTGTGATTAGAGATTTTTAAAATTTTAATTTTTGTATGCCTCTCCCTAGCATAGTATCTAGCACATAATAAATACTTAATAAATTCTTATTTCAGGAGTCCTGAGTTAGATTTAGATCTAAGTTAACTTAATTATTAGTAATAATTTGACACATTCAAGATTTATTTTAACTCCTAATTTTTCTTTTCTCAATTTATTTGTAAAATATTTATAGACATTTTTCAATGTCAGAAATTTACCTTAATATCTTCTATAACTTAGTTCTTAAAAAATTTTAATAATCATCAAGATCATCTAATGGCCTATTCCTTAACATATCTCAAATATTGTTCATCAAATAAACACTCTGTAATCTATACAAGATGCTAGAAATGTAGTACAAATATCTGTTATAAGTAGTTAGAATATTAAATTAAGTCATTACAAGCATGTTTTCAGTATGACTTAATTGTATCTACTTTCATTTTTCCATTTACTACTTATTAACTCTAATGTTTACAATTTTTATGATAGTGTTTACAATAGAAACTGTCTTGATTTGATATTTTGTCCTACAAATGAAAATTCATTGGAAATCTCTTTCTTCTTTACAAATCCTACCTTAAAATGAATCTATCAGAAGACATTCCCCTTGAGCCCTCTTCAATTAATAGCTAGCTGAGTTACTAGTTAATGTGTAGTACTCATTATTTGATGAGGCTGAAAACAGGATAGGTAATGGAATAGGGAAACCCAGGGAGAATAAGGACATTTAGAAGTGGTGGGGAGAAAAGGAAAACCTCTTCTTATTTCTCAGTTTTATCTAGAGTTAGCCTACTAGGGCTCAACTCTTTGTCTTCTGACCCCAGCTTCCAAGTCTCAAACCCATATCCTGGTGAGACCAAACCAGAAATGTTTTTTGCCAGGGTTTGAACTTAATCTTCACCTAGGTAGCAGGTCTGGGAAAACAAAATTCTGGTGTCAAAGTTGATAGTAAAGTATGTTTCAACATTCAGGAAAGTAAAAGAGCAGGTTCTAGAGCTAGAGAGAACAAGGAAGGGCTACAAGGGATATGAGCAAGACTGCATTGGGGGGGTAGCAATTTGAATGGAGAGAGATGTGGCTGGTTGTGCTGTGTATTAGTAAATAGGAAAATGATAGACTTAAATTTTATTACTGCAAACTATTCACTGCAGCAAATAAGACAAAAAACTCAAATGCTTCAAAGCACTCCAAAGGAATTATACTCTAATGTCCTTCCTCATCCTTCTCTCAATTTTTATTTTATAAAAATCTTCTATGTACAGCAAATTGTGCTAAGTTCTAGGAATGCAGAAAAATAATATCTAGACCCTCTCCTCAAGAAGCTTAGCATCTAGTATGGCAAGGTCAGGCATGTCAGAGGTCATTATAACAAACATTTGAGCACATCCAATGCATGAAGAATATAAAATGCTATGAAGTCAGACGAGAAAGAATTTTGTAGCTGGAGCTATCAGAGAAGGTTGTTTGTGGGAAAGAAGGGTTTATCTTGATGAACAATGACAAGGCTAGAGCAGGAATCAAGCTATAAAAATGATCCCCTTAGTCATTTGAGAAAAAAGTTCAAATTCAAAGTAGGCCAATCAATGGCTCACCACTTTAGGCACTGTATCTTTGTCAATTATATTTTTTGGTCTTTTTCCAAACAATGGGGTTAAGGGGCTTGCCCAAGGTCACACAGCTAATAAGTATCAAGTGTCAAAGGCCAGATTTGAACTAAAGTCCTCCTGACTCCAGGACTGGTGCTCATTCCACTGTGCTACCTAGCTGTCCTGTATCTACGTTAATTTTTAAATTTTTGTACATTGGTATTATTTTTCCCTCAGTTGCTTAGTAAAAATCACCAAGCTTGTCTAAGTTTAACTTAACTAAGAAAGGATCTGTCCACATCTATACTTAAGGAATTGGGGGAACAGACTGTATTTATTATTTAGAATCCAAATGGGGCAGTTTTAGAAAAGGTGGAAGTCAGATACTTTGGAACAGATCTGTGATTTGGGGTTATTAGAAAAAAATCTCAAATCATAAAAAAATGGGAAAAGTCTCATGTGTTCAAAAATATTTAAAGGAGCTCTTTTTGTAGAGACAAAGAAATGGAAACTGAGGGAATGCTCATCAATTGGTGAATGACAACAAGTTAATGGTATCTAGATGTTTTGGAGTACTATTGTTCTATGAGAAATCATAGATGTTGGACATTAGAAAAGCATGGAAAGAATAACATGAACTGATGCTTAGCAAAGAGAGTAGAACCAAGAGAACATTGAACAAATTAACAACAGCATTGTGAGTTGATCAGTCTTGATGGATGCAGTTCAGAAAGCTTGGACAACCCTGGAAGCCATGTTAAGATAATGTCATTCATATCAGAGGAAAAACAAAACAAAAAACCCCACAGAATCTGAATGCATACTAACTTCACCTTTTTAAAGCTTCTCTTTTGTTTTTCATTCTTATCCCATGGGTTTCTTTCTTTTTCCTTAGTCCTAATTCCTGATGCACAAAATAACCAATATGTAAATATGTTAAATGCAAAAATATATGTACAACTTTTAACAGACTGTTTGCCACCGAGGGGAGGGAGGTGGGAAAGGAATATGTAGAAAAATATGTAACTTCTAAATATGCAAGTTGTTGAAAGTTGAAAAACTTCCATAACCTGTATATGGAAAAATAAAGTAAAATATCAATCGAAAAAAGAAAAAGAAATCTCAGATGAGGTAATCTAGAGTCTTACAGTGATATTACTTTCCCTTCATCTTTTCTTCATCCATCCTTTCATTCAACAGAAATTTACTCAATATGTACTATATGCAAGACATCATATCAGGAGATAGGGGTATGATAGATGAATAACTGGACCCCTATTTTCGTAGACTCCTATTTTATTCCAATCAGTATTATTCACTTTGATATGATTCTATAGGGGTGATAATTCTAAGTTCTGTTAATAGGCCTCAGAGCTGTGAACAGCAAATTGTAAATTCACTTATTTAATCATAGAAAGTTAGAGGATTTCTCTACCCTTTTTTCTCCTGAGCTGGTCACCAAACCCAATATGACAAAAGTGACTCAATTACACGGTAATTACACAGACTTCTTTACCTTGTCAGACTGTATATACTCTGCACAGCTAGTTTTGTTGTCTCTCTGTCCTTTGTCATCCTGATATTACCCAACATGGGAAGATGATCATGAGCACTTGGTCAATGAGAGACTTTGGTTTCTAATCTGGAGCCTGCCTCTCTCTATGTCCCTGCCCATATGAATAATTTGACATCTGTTTATCAGCCCAGCCCATGGACTTGGTAAGACCTACTGAAAAAGTCAAGATAGGTCTAACTTACTAGCTCAATTGTCAATCAGTGGGATTCTGTATTTTTGGTCTGCTCCATCTATATTATCTGTGTAATAAGCACTATAAAACTAAGACCCTGGAAGAGGGGGGCATGTCATATCATCCTGAAGATCTGATACACACTTCATTAGAGGGGACCATGGATCCTTTAATTAAAGTGAAATTGGCTCAGAACTCTGCCTCAGTGATTTTTCTTGCATATTGAACAATTTTGGGGTCACAACAGGAAAAGTTAAAAATGAGCTTTAATTTTTTCATACAAGGAACTTTTGTTATTGCTTTTCAGTCATGTCCAACTCTCCCAACCCCAATTGGGATTTTCTTGACAAAATAGTTTGCTATTTCCTTCTTCAACTCATTTTACAGATGAAGAAACTGAGGCAAAGAGGGATTAAACAGGGTCACACAGCTATATTTGAGCTGAGGCCATATTTGAACCCAGGAAGATGAGTCTTTTTGACTGTCATCTAGGTGGCTTAAAAGTTTGTAATCTAAACTTTGTATTTTAGCATACTATGCAATGAGGTAGCATGGTTTGTTAGAGAGCTGGTTTTGGAATAAGGGGGGTATAGGTTTAATCCTAGTCTTTGATATATGTTATCCATGTGACCCCAGGCAAATCCCTTAACATCTCAGGACCCCTGACAACTCTCTGAAAATAAAGTTGCAAAAAAGTTATTCATCTTCTTTGGCAGAAATTAATTAATTAGAAATTTCTTGCCATTAAAAAGCCAACAACCACTATAAGTACTTTGTAACTTTTCTGTATTTTTAATTCTTGTATCTCCAACAAAATTATAATCTCTTTGAGGGAAGGGTATATGTCTTGTAGTCCTTAATTTTCATATTGATTTCCTGAATCCTTGCAGTTAGGAGGTTGTCTATTAATGGGAGTACAAGTTTCATTTTGACCACTGGGGCTCAGGACATTGGTTGGTCTCTAGTTCTGGTCAGTGGTTCCTAGATCTATGGGACTTGACAAGAGTTGAACTGCCTGTCAATGAAGCATGGAAGTCAAACTCTTGGCCCTTGTCCTCTTCAGGGAAGATATGACTGCCCAAGATCCTACTCCCAGTGCTGGTCAGTGACTTATAAACCCAGGAAATAATAGAGTAAAGAGTTCCTCTATTGCAGAAGCATGGGATTCATCAACCAGGTCCTAGTTTTCTCTGGAGAAGATAATAAATGCCATCTATTCCATTTTATCCATGCCAAGAAATATAGTTTCAGCTTTGAACCTAAGCTAAAGGAAGGTAGTAGTGGTCCAGGCTTGGCCTATTGTGTATCAAAGAGTTTTGGTTGGATTCTGACAAGGAGGGACAACTTCAAGGGTCCTGACAAGAGCCCTTATTGACACTTATCACTACCAGAGGGTGAGGTCATCATCAAAGTCCAAAGATCAGCAGGACATATGCAGCAAAAACTGTAGGAAGGAATAGGGAAGGAGAGAGGGGAAGAAAACTCTGGGGAAGGAGAACCCACTTAGGAAATTAGGTAATACCAGTGGGAAGGAATTGCTGATCCCTGAGCATCAGCTGAGAATGGGAGATAATCAGGCTGTAAAGGGACTGGCAGTGATTGCTCTTCTGACTAGGGATTTGAGTGGAATTTTAAAATTACACTTCAAGGACATTCTATCCAGCTTTCCCCCAAACTGAATGTGTATGGAGGAAGGGTTTATCTCCAAATTCAGCATAATCAAAAGCCCCAGGGTTCTGATCTTGGACATCTTAGGCAATGATGGTCCTGTCCCAAGAACCAGGGCAGGAGAGTGTCACATCAGAATATACAGTCAGGGAGAGCCAAGCCAATCTTGGGGGGATACTGTCAGGTCAGCTAGCTTTTAAGTTTCTAGAGTAAATAAAACTGTGACACAAGGGAACCCCAAGTCACAAACTGTAGTCAAAGAAACATCAAAAGATCCTTCAGTAATGCATATTTCTACTACAATTTGCTCTTTGCTTTGGTCCAGTACTGTTATTTCTGTGGGAAATTTACTTTGAACAGACTTCTTTACCTTGTCAGACTATATATACTCTGCACTCTAAGGTGCACTTTAAGACTGTAAGATCTTAAAGAATTGCTTGGGGGACATCTAGGTGTACTTTTTTGAGATTGTGTAAGAAAGTGTGAGTCAGTGAAAGCCTATCATTCATTAGATAAATTCCAAACATCTCTCCCTAATTAACTCTAGTGTCTATCCTACCCATTTCTTCCCTCCTTATCAACTTCTTTGACTTGTAAGTCCTTTCCTTTTTGTTAGATGCTTTAAGAGATTGATTTTGATAACATAGATTTAAAAGTCTTTGGAAAATTGATGAAGCCCTCACAATGATCCTCTTTGTGATCATGCCTTAAAAGTCAAAAGTGAAGTAAAGACTGTTGCATAGTGTTATTGTACATTTCTGTTAGTAAAAATTACACTAAAAACAACAAAATCATTGTTTCTAAGAATTAATAGTTGGTTAGTCATAACCAAAATTAAATCAAATTCATAATTTTTAGTTTTATTTTTCCAAAAAAATTTCCAATAAATACCCAAATATTTATTAGGCAATATTGGTCACTATTTTAATTGGATGCACTTTAAGTAATCTTTTTCTGGTATCAGATATTCCCAGGTTATAAGGCTCTCCAGTTCTTTATTTATATTCTGCAAATAATAAGGTTCTCCAATTCTTTATTTGTGTTCCCCAAAGCATCTGAACTATGTGGGATATACATCATAGTGTTCAAAATTCATTAATAGATCTTTTATATCAGTTTTAGAAATGAGTTGCTTACAAAAATGTGCATACCCTTTGACCCAGCAATACCACTATTGGGTCTATACCCTGAAGAGATCATGAAAAAAGGGTAAAAACATCACTTGGACAAAAGTATCCATAGCAGCCCTGTTTGTGGTGGCAAAGAATTGGAAAACAAGTAAATGTCCTTCAATTGGGGAATGGCTTAGCAAATTGTGGTATATGTATGTCATGGAACACTAGCATTCTATGAGAAACCAGGAGGGATGGGAATTCAGGGAAGCCTGGAAGGATTTGCATGAACTAATGCTGAGTGAGATGAACAGAACCAGAAAAACATTGTACATCCTAACAGCAACATGGGGGTGATGATCACCCTTTATGGACTCGCTCATTCCAAAGTGCAACAATCAGGGACTATTTGGGGCTGTCTGCAATGGAGAATACCATCTGTATCCAGAGAAACAACTGTGGAGTTTGAACAAAGACCAAGGACTATAACCTTTAATTTAGAAAAAAACCCTGATATCTTATTGTCTGATCTTGCTATATCTTATACTTTATGTTTCTTCCTTAAGGATATGATTTCCTTCTCATCACATTCAATTTGGATCAATGTATACCATGGACACATTGTAAGGACTGGCAAATTGCCTTCTGTTAGGTGTGGGGGGAGGGAATAAGAGTAGGGGAAAGATTGTAAAACTTAAAATAAATAAAATCTTAAAAAACAACAACAACAAAAAAAGAAAGAAATGAGTTGCTTAATACCAGAACTACAACTGGGTTAGACATTATACAAGGCATTGGAGATTCAAAACCAAAAATTAAGTAGTATCTGCCCTGAAAGAACTTACTATTTATTGAGGAAGTCATTTACATGTATAGTTACATATGAATGTATTTGAAAAATATACAGGGGAAATAGGAAGGGAGACACTGGCAGAGCTGAGCTTTGAAGGAAGCTAGAAGTTCTTATTTAATGAGCTCAGTTATATATGTGAAGTCGTACAAGACATATTTTCATATTAAATGTGTTACCAAAAAAAATGAAGTTACAATTTACACTTCAATCTGCACTCAGTCATTATCAGTTCTCTTTCTGGAGATAAATAGTAATTTTTATCTTCAATCTTTTGAAATTATCTTGAGTTATTGTTTTGATTAGAATAGTCAAGTCTTTTGCAGTTGATTATTGTTACAACATTTCAGTTACAGTTTATAATGTTCTCCTGGTTCTGTTTACTTCACTTTTTATCAGTTCATGTAAGTCTTAGCAGATTTTTCTGAATCCATCCTGCTTATCATTTCTTGTAGCATAATAATATTCTATCACAACCCTACCACAATTTATTCAACAATTCCCCAATTGATAGGCATCCTTATAATTTCCAATTCTTTGCCACCACAAAAATTTCTGCTATAAATATTTTTGTACATATAGGTCTTTTTCTCTTTCCCTCTTTGATATACAGATCAGAAAAATATACATTCTATAAGGAAAAAGAAAGGTAGAATTTCATTCTAGACATGGGACTCATTTTTTTGTGAAAATAAATGTTGGAATGCTTGTGAGAAACAGCAAGAAAGCAAGTTTGGCCGGATCCCCCAGTGCCCAATGTATGTTATGTCCAAGAATTGAAGGATTTTCAGTGTAAATACTTGCATTTGCTTTGGAGAGTTAATTATTTTTAATTAGATTTAATTGGTTGTTAGAAGTGTTGTCAATGAGAGCAATTGTTTTATCATTGTTTCTTTGAACATACATTTTCAAAAAATGACACCTTGGAATTCCAAACTGATGAAACCAGATAATTATTCCTAGTCTTTTGCTATTACAGAAAGCCTAAATTAGAGGTAGTCCCTGCAACCACATGAGAGGAGTCTCCCTCTGTCTGAATTTGAGAAGTTTTAAAATGAAGAACCTTGAGCAGTTTCTCCCATGCATTTGTTTCTATGTTGTTTTTGCTCAGTCATATCAGTCATGTTTGACTCTTCATGATCCCATTTGGGGTTTTCTTGGCAAAAATACTTAAGTGGTTTGACATTTCCTTCTCAGCTTGTTTTATAGATGAGCTAACTGAAGCAAAGAGGGTGAAGTGACTTGTTCAAAGTCATACAGCTTGTGTGTATCTGACCTTGGATTTTGACTTGGGTCCTCCTGACTCTGTATCTGATGCTCTTTCCACTGTACCCACCTAGCTGCATTCAATTTCTATATTTCATTGCAAGTGGCTCTACCAAGGAGTGATTATATAGTAACTCACTTGCATTACAAAGGGGAAAAGGAGGAAGTCCACAGGAAGACTTTTAAGTCTCTTATAAATAAGAGATTTATAGGTATGAATGATGGTATAGTGATCTTTCAATTATGTGATCAGATTTGGGTGATGTGATGGTGTGGCAACTCTCCTCTAGATGTCCCCCAACTTCTCTTGTGTTTAGAAAGAAGTTTCATCTTTTAGAGAGACCTCCAACTTTTCACAGGGTTCCAGAATACTTATTAGTTGGAAATAGCATGTTCTCTACTATCTCTGCTCTTTTGTAATTTTTGAGCACAATGATTGGGTTGAGAGAGATGAAGAAGTGGGCCTGGAATACTTTAGAATTTAGTTAACAAGGATGTTAACATGAATTTTTTTCCTTAAAAGGTATTGAGACATCCTCTAGACTTGATTGGCTCAGGGATCTAAAGGTTGAGGTTCTTAATTTCACTGATGTCAACAGGTCACTCATTGTTATGGGAATTCAAAACAGTAGCAGGGAGCTCTGGTGGTTTGCTAATGTTCTGAAGGTGGATCATGAAGGACAATTCAGCTTTTTCATTCTACTGATCCAACTCAAGGTGTCCTTCAATGCCTCTGCTTGTTAAATATTCCTCTCCCACTATCATTTGGCAAACCTTCTTTTTTTAAACTTTGAGTGATTTACAAGTGTCTCACTTTGACAAGTCCTACCCTGAACAAAGGGAAATCTGGAGTATCTTAGCATTGATTTCAGATATTGGTACTGTCTGGGTCCAGATGGACATGTATCTATGATTTTATAATGGGAGGGAGGGGGAGGAAAACCTTTTCAGTTGGTTTCAGTTAGTGAAGGCAACAGAAAGCAATAAACAATTAGAAATATATAGTAGTAGGCAGTCAATATGAATATCTATCTTCTTGAAGATTTCTATCCTTTAAGGTAACAAGCCAATGTCAAGAGATTACTTTGGGGCTATTCCTCTTAAGATTAAAAGGCCTTATGGAAGTGCTTATAACTTTCCCACAGGAATTCTATAAAGAATACTAACCCGGGAAGGCTAAGTGGCGCAATGGATAAAACACCAGCCCTGGAGTCAGGAGTACCTGGGTTCAAATCTGGTCTCAGACACTTAGTAATTACCTAGCCGTGTGACCTTGGGCAAGCCACTTAACCCCATTGCCTTGCAAAAACCTAAAAAAAAAAAGAATACTAACCCAATTTCTTCATCTGTAAAATGGATGTAATAAATGAGTATCTAGCAAGATGAATGAATACCTTAATAATAAATATAGCTTTTAGAGATATGCTATATTTATGAATATATTTTCTAACAAATGCTAGAAAAATGGCACATGCAGTTAAATTTCTAAGAAATAAACAATTTTATATAATATAAAAACTTGGAGAAATCATAAATCATATCATTAAATGAATTGGGACAGGCATAGTCCTATAACACAGGTTCACAAAATGCAGTCACTTGACCTTTTCTGTCTCAAACTGAAACTCCAGGCAGAGTTTCAATGAGCAAAGGTGGGAGCCATGGGCACAGGGTAAACATAATCAGGTGAGCCAGCTCTGCCCAAACAGCCACGATGAATGCTTAAAGGATAAGGAATGACTCATGGTCCAGATTCTTTCTTTGCCTGGTGACTAATGCTTCACAGATGTTCCATTGTTTGGTGAAAGCAATTACAAGTGATGCCTCAGTCTCCTTCAATATATATTATATATAGATATATATCAATATATATCTCTCTACATATATCTTCTTTATTTGCTTTTTAAGATGTCAATGTCCTTTTGGAAATAAGGCTGTTGGTCAGTTGTTTTTTAATTGCAGATGAACTCATAGCCACAAAATTAGGAAAGTCATAGACTCAAAAATCAGGTCCCATAAGGGAAAAATACAAGTCAATTGACATATTTCATTGTCATGTTTCTGATATATATCATATATATGCGTATATGTATGTATGCATGTTTAAACACACATATGTGTGTATATGTATAGAATCAGAGTGAAATCCCATTAAGTTGACAATTCAAAATTTTGTTCAAAAAATTAATCATGCTTCACCCAAGGTTTCTGACCCAGCAAACTCATCTTTTCTTCTCAATCACTGGACTTAGCAGTCTCTCTCAGCAAATGAACTGCTTGAGAAAATACGTCCTCAATTTTTCATTTCTATCAAATTCCCTGGTAGTTGGAGGTCAGATAGGTGGCACAGATGTCCCACGTAGAGGGTACTTTCCTTTCCCCTCTACTGACCACTAAAGACTGTGAATACAGTGCTGCAACCTGGTTTCTCTTAGGGAGAGTTTTGCTAGGTACAGGGACATTTCTTACTCTCTCTTGCATCACCAATTATTTGAAAAAGCAATCATGGTACCCCAGCCATCTATAACCATAGAGTACCCAAATACCAGGACCTTGTTTAGTACTTGTTTTTGTTGTTTTCAGTCACACCTGATCTTTGTGAACTATTTGGGGTTTTCTGGGGTAATTTGCCATTTCCTTCTCCAGTTCATTTTATACATGAGAAAACTGAGACAAACTGGGTTAAGTGACTTGCCTGGAGTCAAACAGCTAGTTAGAATCTGAGGTCAGATTTTAACTCAAGTCTTTCTGATTCCAGGGCTGGCACTCCATCTACTGTAACAGCTAGTTACCCTTGTTTGTATTGGGACCTCACCTACCAGACTCACTTCTAGGAGTGTTTTATTTCCATCCAGGATGAAATGAAGTCAAGGAATCAGCATCAAGTATCAGTCTAACAGTGTTCTGGGAGATGTTGTTTAGAAATCTTGATTATTACATATTATTACATATATGCATGGAACATAGAGATTTTTAATGTTTCCTCTTTTCTCAACTGACTCTTTCCCTATCCTATGTCTGTTCTATCTGATAATATGCTTTATTTCAGTAATTTCTTAAACTTTTGGGTGTCATGGGATTTGGGGCATTATGGATATGTCTAGGAACTGCTTCTTGGAATGTTTTTTAAATGCATAGAGTTACAAAAAAAAGTCAATTACACTGAACTTCAGTAATCTCTCTCTCCATATATATATGCATATATATACAAATATATTTTCATGTATATAAATGCATATATATATGTATATAAGCATATAAAATTTAAATTCATGATTCCAATGTTATAAGCTTCTCTTTGGGGGTAACTAGATATTGCAATAGTAGTTAGAACAGAGGCCCTGGAGTCAGTAGGACATGAGTTCAGATCTGATCTAAGACACTTAGTAATTATATGACCCTGGGCAAATCACTTAACCTCAATTGCCTCCAAAAAAAAAAGCCAAAACTCAAAACATTTTTGTTCTGCACTGTTTCCCCATTGACAATATGCTGCCTCATTATGCCTCTCCGTTGTCATTTGGTTCATTTACAACTTTAATTCTCCAGAGACTGTGGTATTCCAAGATCTATAGTCACATAGCATACCAGAAGGAATATTATTAAAATATTTTTCTTTCTGAGAGAAACTTAGGGTTACCGTAAGTCAACTCTGCCTCCAGCCCATTGTTGACAAGGTCAATCCAAAATTTTGGTACTGTCAGAAGTTGACTAACCAAACTTCATATCATAGTCCAGCCCAGTTGTTAGAGATTCCAGTAGTCTCTGAACTTTTATTTTGAAAGTATACTGCAGGGGCGACTAGGTGGCACAGTGGATAGAGCACCCGCCCTGGAGTCAGGAGTACCTGGGTGCAAATCCGGTCTCAGACATTTAATAATTACCTAGCTGTGTGGCCTTGGGCAAGCCACTTAACCCCATTTGCCTTGCAAAAAACCTAAAAAAAAGTATACCTCTATTTAAAAAGGGTTTTTTTTGCATGTACTTTCAATATGTATACATTTACTTATTCAGATATCATATAAATGTACTAATATACTATTAGAATAACTAAGTAGCATGACAAATAGAGCACTGGGCCTGAAGTCATGAAGGCCTAAGTTCAAATTTGATTCAGCAATTTAAAAGCTGTGTGACCTTGGTCATGTCTCTTACTCCTGTTCATCCCAGTTTCCTCATGTATAAAATGAACTAGAGAAGGGCATGGCAAACCACTCTAGTATCTTTGCCAAGAAAACGCAAAAGGGAGTCACAAAGAGTCAGACACAGCTAAAATGACCCAACAACAAAAAATATATTATTTATATTCTTAAAGGGTATTAAAAAGGACAAGATAGAGATAACAAATCAATAAGTGTACTATGTGCTAAGCACCATAATAAACTGTGACTATATAAAGACAAAAGTAGTTCCTGCCCTAAAGCTGCTTGCATTCTATCAAAGGGAATAATATGGAGATAGTTCAACTAGATATGAGGAAAATAATAAGAATTTTGTGGTAATCTTGGATGACTGAGAGGATGATGGTGTACCCTCAACAGTAATAGTCAAGTTGAGTTTAAAATGTTCATAGGATATCCAGGTAATGGTAGCTATTAGGCAGTTAGAGATGGGAGACAATTAGATAAGAGAGTTTAGGGCTGGAGAAGTAGATCTTAAAATTGTCTACATAAGAATGATAATGTAAGCTATGAGGATGAATGAGATCATCAAATAAAATGGTATAGAAAAAGAAGACAAGAGAACTTAGGATAGAACCTTGAAGGACCCCCATAATTATCAAGAATGACTTCAATGAAGATCTAGCAAAGAAGACAGAGTTGTGATCAGACAAGTAGAAGGGGAACCAAGATAAAGTGGTGTCAGGAAAACTTGTAGAGAAAAGAATCAAAGAAGAAAAGGTGACTAAAAAGGATCAGAATTTTCAGAGAAGTCAAGAAGGATGTGGGTTGAGATCTTTAGAATTAGCAGGTAAGAGATAATTAGTGACTGAAGAGAGAGAAATTGCAGATGAATGATGTGATTGAAATCCAAATTACAATGGATTAAAAAAAGAGTAAGAGGAATGGAAGTAGAGACACCTATTATAGATGCCCTTCACAAGGAGTTTAGCCACAAAAGAGACAGAAGATAATAGTTGGAGGGAGGGAGAAGGAATGGATGGATCAAGTGAGAATTTTTTGAGCATGGTGGAGACATAGGTATGTTTTTAGGCAGTAGTGAAAGCAGCTAGTAGATGGGGAGTGATTGAAGATTAGTGAAAGAGGACTAATAAAGGAGGCTGTGAAGAGGATGTGATATCTGTGATTGTGCAAATAGAGAGTTTTGCCTTGGTAAGAAGGGCCAAATTTTCATGTGAAATAGGGGTGAAGGAGACAATAGAGCAGAAGACACTCGAGTAATATGAAATGAGAGAGTTTAATGAAATATGAGGCAAGGTTCTCAACTGAAGGACTAGAAAGAATGTGGAAAAGCCAAAGGTGGTAAATTAGTCAGGGATCTATAAAATTATTGTCCTGACATAATGAGAACCTAGTTGAGATTCTATCACATTAATTTTGCTAGAAATTACTTAACTTCTCTGACTCTCTTTCCTCATCTGTAAAATGAAGAAATTGAACTGGTAGATATTTGTGGGACTTCTCTCTTCCAGCCCTGAAATTTTTAACCAGCTATCATCAGATTCATGTCCCTTACAAGTGTGGAGAGCGTACCTTCCATATTTTATACAGGTTATCTCTGCAAATGTTTAACAAGGCAGAGAAAAATGAGACACATGAGTCATCTTAATTCTCCTTAAGTCAAACACTGCGTAAGTATTAAGCAAAGCAGGATCCAAGCATCATCCAAGGCTCCTGAATTTACAAAAGGGGAGTTTACTGTGACACAGGAGACTCCATCTCAGTTATTATCAAGTATTTGAGCTCTGAGTAAGGAAAGTGACTCATTTTCTCCCTCCTACAAAGATAAACAGGAAGCTCTAGGTTTCTAGTCTGCTTTTTTTATTTGTGTGCTTACTTAGGCAGCATTTATTAAATATACACTGGACTGAGAACAGAAGCATTGTTCCTGCATTCAAGATGCTTATAGTCCATAACTACTTACCAATTCACCATACCTTATGAAAGTTTCTCCTTTATCTTGAAGTAATGCTCATTTTTTTGAGAAATGAATCTTGATAAGGATTGGTGGTCCTCATTTAGGTTACTTCTAGAAAGTTTCAGGGAACGTATTAATTTGTAAATGTCATTTTAGCAATTAATTTATAAAGGATCTCATGTAATGCAATTTGACATCAACTTAAATGAGAATTTATTCCTAAAGACTGAAGCAATGTCTCATATACTTTATTTTGCCCATTAATATAGAAAATACTAGTTTATTGGATAACTCAGAACTTGCTATGGGGGGGGCGGGCAGAAGAAGGAAGAAGGTGATAACAAACTTGACTTCTGATTTACCAAGATCCAAAGGTACATGATTTACAGTAATGAGTAGTTTAAACCCTGGAAGAACACAAATTAATAAGGCATCTAGTAGGTTGAGTTTGGAGCAATCTCCTTACCCCTCTTCCCCTCCCCACTCTATCAGATAAATTAGGCTAATTTTTCCTTAAAAGGTATTGAAAAAATCCTTAAGACTTGATTGCCTCAGAGGACTAAAGGTTTAGGCAACTGACATGATTTTTTCATCACCTGGATACAAAGCAGCCCCTAGAACTGCTCAGGAAGCTCTGATGATGCTTGGTAAACTACAATGGACAGACAACTCAGGAAAGATTACTATAATATGGTGTATCCACTCACAGTGGCCTCAGTGGCCATCCTTGTTGAATAAACTCTTGATATGAGTCAGGCAATTAAAAAACACTTATTAAACTAGGGATAGATGCAAATAAAAAATCAAAACCCCAAAACGACATTTAAAGAGTTTACGTTCTAATGAGGGGCAGTCAATATATAAAAGACATCTGAAAAGCAGGAGGGATGGTAGGGATAAGGAATCTGGTATAGGGACGTGGTGGATGAACGAAAGAAGTCCCAAAGTGGTGCCATCAGATGAGAAACGAGGAAGATTAAGACTAAATAGAACTTTGGTCAAGTGTTGAATGACCTACAAATGCCTCCTTTTGTTTCAGAATTGACTCTAAACTGCTATGAAACTGAGTCTGAATCAGACCCAGCCCAGAACACAGTCCAAATTCCAAAGTTATTTAGGTCAAGTTTCCTGTCACAGGACAATCTAAATAATTCCCTTGTGCAAGTACCCATTTGTCTACATCTGGATGCTTTTGGTTGCCCATTTCAGTGTACATTTTAGAAAGTACAGTTCTTTTGAGAAGGAAAGGTTTTTCCTGTGATGATTATTTCAATTTGTTATGTATTACAACCTATGCACACCCACCAGACACCTTTTCTTTGCCCTTTGAATGATAATCATTTTTTATTCTTCAGAAACTATTAGTATTCCATGACTCACAACTAGACCACACCACTAGCAGAATATTAATTTTAAGCAAATGGGACCTTGTTTCACAGGGAAGTTAAGGGTCACTAAAAAGCTTTTACAATTTTATAAAATCATCCAATTCACTCTTTTTCTTGCTGATTCTGTTGAGTGGCAGAGACAAAATGCTAGACCTGAAGTCAAGAAGACCTGAGTTCAAATCCAGTCTCAGATACTTCCCAGGGTTGTTGTGAAGATATAATGAATTAATATTTTAAAGAAATTTTTAAAACTTTAAATACCATATAAATACTATTATTATTGTATTTATTATTGCTAATATTATTTTCCATTTGCAATGTCTGTCTAACACATAGAAGCACACTCTAGTAGATGAATTCAATGGGTTGTCCATTGAATTTCATATCATAATAAATGTTAGCATTTATATAACTGTTAGATTTGTAGAGTACTTTACAAATATTACCTGATTTGATAACTCATACAACTCTGAGAGGTAGATGATATTTTTATCTCCATTTTACAAATGAAGAAACCAAAATAAACAGAGGTTTAAAATGACTTACACAAGGATACACAGTAAGTATCTGAGACAGGATTGGAATTAAGGCCTTTCTGACTTAAGGGCCAACCCTCTATTCACTGAGCCTAACTGTATAATAAGCATTCTTTATTCAATTGGTTTTTCCTATGTAGGGTCAAGCTATCTTGAGTTGATTGTGGATCTCTTTTAGGCAACTTTGCAATAACCCAGGGTTTGATACAGTTAGAACAAGGTCATCCATAAATAGGAGTATAGTAGATAGGTCATATGTCAAGGGGAAGGCAAAAATGAATGAACTGCTCATATGTTTCATTTGGATGTACTATGTCAAGAGAAAGGGATACTTCAGCTTGTTGGGTGGATCCCCTGAACTAAATTTGTCAGAGAACAGAACTGCATAGAAAGGTTTTAAATTTTTTTAGATTAATTAATTAATTGATTTTATTTTTAATTTATGAATTAAAAACAAGTATTTTCTTAACATAATATAATAAAAAAGATGATTTCACATGAAACTGCAATTCTATTATGTACAACTTGCTATTTATTCTAATTATATAATTAGTTATCTTGTGAATTTCTTTTTTTCTCCTTCTCAGTCTTTCTTAGAGGTAGCTACCATTATATACAATATAAATAGGAATATATATGCGTCTGTGTCAGTGTGTGTATCTGTGTGTGTCTGTATTCATACTATGCATGCTTCTATTTATTATTTCCTTCTCTGGATTGCAGATAGTATCTTTCTTCATATGTCCTTTAGAGTTAATTTGGATATTTATAATTGTCAAAATGACTTATTTACTCAAACTTGTTTTTAAAACAATGTTGCTTTTACTGTATCCAGCATTCTCTTGGTTCTGTTTATATGACTCTTTATTATTTCATGCAAATCTTTACATATTTTTCTAAGATCATTAAACCCATCATTTCTTATAATTCAGTAGTATTCCATCACAATCACATGCCACAAATTGTTCAGCTATTCCTCAGTTGATGGGATCTCTGCAATTTCCAGTTCTTTGTAATCACAAAGAGTATTATGTATATTATATATGTATATATATATATATATATATATTTCACTTTCCCCAAATCATCTTTGAAAATAGACCTTGTAGTAGTATTTCTAGGTTAAAGGGTTTAGGCAGTTTAGTAACTCTGTGAATAATTCCAGATTTCTTTCTAAAATAGTTGGATCAGCTCACAGTTTTATCAACAATGAATAAGTGTCTGAATTTTTCCCACAAGTCCTCCAGCATTTCCTCTTAAATCACTTTAGTCAATCTGTTGGATGCTACATTCAGGTACCATTTGCCATCTGCAGTGTTGAAAGGAATATTCACATCCACCAGATCCACTTATGTGTGTGATCTGAGGGATGATTATTATACTTCAATAATATTTGCTTTATATTTCTTTAATATTTCTTCTAAGACCCACAATTTTTCTAGGGAATATGTATCTGCATTGTTAATGACTGATTGGAAGTTATTCATTGAACATTTAGCCAAAAGTCTCTCAGAGTTCAAGCAAAACTTTCAATAGTCTAGAACTTACATTTCCATTATTTGACATTTTTAAACATTAATTTAGAAAAAAATTTAATCAGAAAAAGGAAATTATCCATCTAAACAGCCAGAGGACATCAATTACTGTAACTTTAAAAATTCTGCAGTAGAAAAATGTTTGGTTTTCATTACCTAATTCTGTCAAAGTTTAGCTCAGGAGGTTTTCTAATTGATTTTGGGATCAATTTCCTTCTTAGTGGCAGTGACATTTCTTACTTTCTTTTTTAATAGACTATGTAGCTATTATGTTACTGATGGTGGTAAAAGGGGGTCTGGTTTGTGTGGTATGACCTAATAAGGGAATGTGCTGCTGTGGCTTAGGGGTGGGAAGGAAGAGTGCCAGGGATCATAGAGGATCATCAGAGTGAGAGCCATTGTACTGCTTATAGCTAATAAATAAAAATACTTTGTTCTAGCTACAACTTTTCTAAAAGATGTATTAAAATATATTTTAAAAATCTTACTTTGTGCTAGCTACAACTTCTCTAGAAAACAAAATCCCACGGGCGGCTAGATGGCATAGTGGATAAAGCACCGGCCCTGGAGTCAGGAGTACCTGGGTTCAAATCCGGTCTCAGACACTTAATAATTACCTAGCTGTGTGGCCTTGGGCAAGCCACTTAACCCCGTTTGCCTTTCAAAAAACAAAAACAAAAAAAAAACCAAAAAGAAAAAAACGAATATATATATTTCACTTACCCACCTATGTTTCACTTAGCAAACTAGATCCCTTAGGAAGTAGTTGCTACAAGATAGGAAGAAGAAGAAAGTAACCAATAATAAAAACTGTGACTACAAAAATGCATAAAAAGTGGATCATAGCAAGGGATCCTAAGGAAAGAATCATATTTGACCTCATAGATATAAACAATACTAGTGGACTGGAATTCATCCTGGAATATTGCTCTGCAAAGGTATACCATATTAAAAATAGGAATAAAGAGTAGATTCTAGTAATATTGTATAATATCCTGGTAATTTCAAGAAGTCAGGAAGAGAAAGCTTAAATAGAAAGAAAACAAGTATCAAGTGCTTATTATATAGCCCATGAAATATTTGGGTGAGGACTGATGGAAAAAGAATCCTGTCATATGCAATATAAGATGAGGATTTTAAAAAAAAGATGATGTTTAGGAAAAAAAGTAACAGAAAACTAGCACAATTTTGTGGTCAGCTAGGTGATATCATGGATTTGGTGTGAGGAAGATCTGAATTCAAATCCTCCCTTATAAAATTATTAACAATGAATTTAGGCAAATCAAGGAAACCTCTGTCAGTCTCAGTTTCCTTATCTGCAAAATGGGGATAATAATAATACCAACTTTATAGGGTTGGTATATGGATGAAATGAAATGATATTTTTAAGTGCTTTGAGTATGTTAAAATTCATAATTGTTATTTTAGGAGTTGGAGGAGGAGGGAGAGGAAGAGGAGAAGAAGGGAGGGGATGAAGGACAGCTAGGAGGCTCAGTGCTGGAGTGCTGGCCTCGGACTCAGAGAGGCTCATTTCCTGAGTTCAAATTTGACCTCAGACCTCTATTAGCTAAGTGATCTTGGCCAAGTCATATAACCTTGTTTACTTCAGTTTCCTTATCTATAAAATGAGCTGGAGAAGTAAATGGCAAACCATTCCAGTATTCTTGCCAAGAAAAATCCTATATGGGATCATCAAGAGTCAGAGATGACTGAAATGACTGAGCAACAACAATGACAAAAACAGCAGTAACAGGTGGTTGTTCTATCTTGGGAGCTTCAGTTAATCAGATATTGGCTAGAACAATCTTTTTGTTAAAGATTGTAATTCCCAGCTTACTTGAATGATAATTTAGCTTTCAAAAGAAGGAAAACTCAAGGAAGGGAACTGTTACTCTAAATCTGATTCTAATTCACAATGGTGAATGGATAACTCAGGCAGAAAAGAAAGCAACTTTGTTGAGAAGTCTATCTTAGGATTTCTGAAAGAGAAGAGGAAAATCTGGCTTTGTTTCATCTGTACTTTATCTCCCCAGGAAGATTAGATTTCAATAGGCTCTGAGTTTTGTTTACATCCCAGTGGATTAAGATTCACTAGGAAAACTCAACTGAAGAGGGATAAGAAACTCACAAGAATGAGATTCTCAGGGTGTAAAGTTAAATCATTCATGGGAAATGTTCCTGAAGATGAAGAAATTTATCAAACATATATATATATATATATGTACCAAAAAAGGTACAAATAGAAGAATAGAAGAGCTGTATAACAGTTCTGTCAGCGACATAACATTTCAGATTGAACTGAAGCTGTTTATGAATACTGAGGGCAGATTTTTGTTTTTCTTTTGAGTCATTGTTAGGGGGAAAAAGGAAGATCAAATGGGATGAAGTATTGCTAACAAATGATTGAGAGAAAGCATGTATTTTGCTTTTTCCCCTTTCTCTGTTAGGAGAATAATCTCTGTTAAGGAGAATAATCTTTGAATTAAAAAGGATAGGGAGCTATGTGTAGTCACAAACTCATTTGCCTCAGTTTGCTTATCTATAAAGTGAGATTGTGAAGGAAATGGCAAACCACCCCAGTATCTGTTACAGACACTTCTAAGGATTTGAAATCCAAGGTAAATAAAGAGGTTATGAGAGTTTGTAGGACTTCACTAAATTCAAATCACATATTCAAATTTATATTTAAATCACAAGAGTGCTGATTAAATTAGATGATATTACATTATCAATTATCTTCAAAAGATCATGAAGAATTGGAAAGATACAGCAAGCCTAAAGAAAGAGAAATGCCATGACATTCAGAAAAGGAAAGAGAGTGAAATGTATACACAATAAACTAATAAGCTTAACATTCAGAAAAAGAGTCAAATTTATATACAATAAACGAGTAAGCTTAACTTGTGATCAGTCTATTATGGTTTTGTATGTGAAGGATATTGTACTGCTTGTACAAGAAAATTGCTGAGTCACCTAAATAAGATCTACAATAACTCATTCATAATCATTTGGTCTTGCCATCTACATGGAAAAACCAAGTGGATGAAGAATGTTTATTTACAGATTATTCCTTGAAAAATTCCAATGCATTTAAAGGGGATGGTTTGCAAATACCCAGAAAGAGAAATTTTGATCACTAAGAGTTCACCCAAGAGCACCTCATTTTTGTTATTCAGTCATTTTTCAGTGGTGGCCAACTCTTCTTAAGTTTCCTTGGCAAAGATACTGGAGTGGATACTGGAGTGGTTTCCCATTTCCTTTTTCAGCTTATTTTACAGATGAGGAATTGAGGCAAACATGATTAAATGACTTTCCTAGAATCACTTCAATAACACACATCTGTGACTGTATTTAATCTCAGAAAGATGAGTCTTTCTGACTCCAGGCATGGAACTCTCTCCATTCTGCCATCAAGAACAGATCCTACCAGACTAATACTTTTTCTTGAAAAGATTTCTAGATTCTCACATCAAAAAAATGCTGTTATTTTTCCAAAATTTCAATAAAACAATCAACAAAGTCTAGCAAGTTTATCATTGTAGACAAGATAGAGAAATGTGGTTTTGATGATTAAAAAATGTATTCTGAACTAATTGAAAGACTAAAAGAGAAGTCAGCAATCAATTTGAGTACCTCAGAGATATTTTCTTAGACCTATTCAATATTTGTTTCTTGAAGGAAGACACTTTGAAGTGTCTTGAAGGAAACTATGTATACTTAGTGAATTTATCAAAGACATAAAACTGGGAAAGATAGCTAATATGCTGAATGATATATAGTGGAAGTAACTCTGTGTTTTCAGAGATCAATCAACCCAGAGTGAGCTAATCCATTTACCTTTTGCTGAAACAGAGCTATCCTGGTAATTGACTGCAGACTAAGTCAAACTTCAGACCAAGCTTCATACCAACAAAAACCATGACATCAGAGCACCAAAGCCTAGTCACACTAGACATCTTTCCATCTGTCCTTCAACTATCTTTTAATAAAATTCTCTTTTATTTCCTTTGATATTTTTAAACATTCTTTTAAAAACATTTATTTATTTATTTTCCAATTACATTCAAATACAGTTTTTGAAATTCATCCTTTGCAAGTTTTTGACTTCTACATTTTTCTACCATCCTCCCTTCCCTTCCCTTCCCCCTCCCCATGGCAATTGATATAGCTTGTCCATGTACAATCATATTTAACATTTTTCCATATTAGTCATGTTGTGGAAGAACTAAGGGGAGAAAAGCATAAGAAAAAAAGAAAAAAAAACAAAAGGAGTTTTAAAAAGCAAACATAGTATACTTTTATCTACATTCGGAATATATAGTTTCTTCTCTGGATGTGGATGGTGTTTTCCTTGACATATATCTTAGGATTGACCTTGGTCATTGAACTGCTGAGAGAAGTTGCTATCATCACAGGTGATCATCTCAGCTGTTAATGTTATTGCTGTTAATGTGTAAGATGTTTTCCTGGTTCTGCTCTCTTCACTCAGCATCAGTTCATGTAAATCTTTCCATGCTTTTCTGAAGTCAGACCACTCATGATTTCTTACAGAATAATAGTACTCCATGGTTCATAAACTATATTTTCCATTATACCATAGTTTGTTCAGCCATTTCCCAATTGATGGACATTATAAGGTGTCTTTCACAAATTTCACAAATTAATCTATTAATTAGCTTTAGCCTTACAGTGCCTTTCTCCTTCCTTATACCTTTTAATGAGATCTATTTTTGCTTTGTCTGAGATAAGGATTGCTACCATCTGCTTTTTTTTGTTACTTCAGCTAAAGCATAATTTATTATGCTCCAGCCTTTTACCTATACTTTATTTGTATCTCTCTGCTTCAAATGTGTTTCTTGTAAACAACATATTGTAGGATTCTAGTATTTAATCCACTCTATCCCCTTCCATTTCATAGGAGAGTTCATTCCATCCACTTTCAGAGTTGATCACTAATTCTGTAATACAGAATACAGAATTAACATTCCTTTGTTAAACTCTGAGTTCCAAATTCTCTTTCCAACCCTCCCCCTTCTATTGAGAAGGAAAGCAACGATATTCATTATACATATGGGGTCTACAAACATATTTCCATATTAGCCACCACATACCCTTCTGCCACCCACTTACCATCTTATTCCATACCCAGTCATTTGCTAAGTCTTGTTGCTTTCACCTCAACATTTCTTGAATTTGTTCTTCTCTCTACTCACACTACAATCACCCATAGCAAGTACTATTTAACTGTTGAATTCTAATCCTCAACACCTAATATATAGCAAGCAATTAATAAATATTGGTTAATTGATTGACTAACAGATTTGGCACCCCCCAAAATCTCCACAGGTAAAAATGATGGATCAAATGTAATTAAAATATGAATAACAACTAAGTCTTATATTTGAGTTCAAAATATCAATTACACAAGGAAAAGATAACAACAGTAGCTTCTCAAGACAATCATTTGTTTGAAACATATTTCTATGCTTTAGTAGACTGCAAGTTCATAATGTTCTAATAATATGACCAATGGCACCCCCAAAGCTAATTATGATCTTAGGCTTCATCAAGAAAGACACAGTGTCTATTACATGAGTGATAATTCTCTCATTGTCCTCTGACCTGGTCAGACATCTTGACTATTCATTTCTAGATACAGTATTTTAGGAAGGATTTGACCATCTGAAAGGCATCCAGTGAGGATAATTAGAATGGTGCTCCCATCATAGTGCTTAATATCCTGCTATATATTCTTCATGTTTGTATGCTATTAGTGAAACTTGATGATTCATATAGTTATCCTGATGGCAAGCCAGAACAAAGGAGGTAAGGAATTCATCTCTCATAGACTCAGTTGAGATTCAATAAGGAGAAACATTTACTTCAAAATGAGATTGCTTTGGAAAATGATCCATCACCACTCCTGTAGTCTTAAACAACTGACACTGGCTTTGAAGATGGTTTTTTTTGAGCAGCAAGATGACACAGTGCACAGAATACTAGACTTGGCATCAAAAATTCCTGAGTTGAAATCTTCCATTAGAAATTTCCTAGTTGTGAGACTCTAGACAAGTCAGTTAACCTCTGTTAGCCTCAGTTTCCTCCTCATTAAAATAGAGTACCTACTTCCTAAGGTTATTGTGAATATTAAATAATATAATACATGTAAAGTACTATATAAATGGTAGCTACTAGGATTCTTGTGTTATCATAGCCTTCATATTGATTAATATTTTTAAATACATGAAATAAAATATACACGAATTAAAGGGAACCAATTACATCGAAATAAATATTTTTTTTCCTTTTCAAGTTTCCAGACTCCCTGAAATTTATTAATGAACTCCCTTGTGTGTCTGTCAACTATAGGGTAGTAATCTATTCTAGTGGAATGATAACAGAGGATGAGAAACAAAGAATATTTTGATCACTTAACATAAACCTTTGCCTAGAATGGAAAACAGTTCTTTTGTCTGAACATATTCTGAAGCTAAGCATCCTAAGAGGACAAGGGTAACTATAAGACATGAAAGTATATCAGTTATCTTCTCTAACAGGATTTAATCCTAGTAGTGAGTGTGACAATTCCTTTCTTTTGGAAAATAACATTTATTTTGGAAATTTTGTGACAATTCCTTTCTTTTGGAAAAATAGAATTTCATTTAATTCTTAACTAGACAAACACTAAATAAAACAAGCATCTCCATACATAAAATAGAACAGAAAAAGTGAATCTATTATATTACTTTTCCTTTTAAATATATAAAAATGCAACTTGTAAATTTTTGAAGCTGTCCTGTTTGTCTCTTTGCTTCCTCTGTACTGTTTTTTAAATGCTTCAGTCTCCCTCTTTCTAAATTTTATTTTTCCTTTTTAAAAGAAAATTATAACTCATTCCCTTCTTCTCTATAATGCATATTCTGAAAATTGGAAAAGAAAAAACAAAACCCAGAAAGCAAATATATGTAATCAAGAAAAACAAATTCCCACACTGGCTAGACCTGTAACATCTACTTTATTCTACAACTTAATTCTATATTATTTTATTGTTGAGTAGCAAGCTTCCATCATTGGAATCATAATGGTTACAACATTGATCATTATTAAATCTTTCAAAGTTTTTTTTCTTTACAGTATTGTTACCATATAAATAAATTTCCAGGTCTAATGACTTCACTCTGTCAAATCATACAAATCTTTCTAAACTTTTCTAAAACTGAATCTTTGGTCATTTCTTATGGCAACAATAAATATTCCATTATATTCAAATACTATAATTTGTTCAATCATTTCCTGATTGGTTGTCATCCCCCTAAGTTTCCAGTTCTTTGCTATATATAAAAGCTACCATAAATATTTCTGTATGTATGAGCCCCTGAATAATTCAGGGGAAGGAGTGAGAGAAGTAGGGTGCTGCTGTATCAAATAGTTTGTTCAGTTTTAGACCTTAGCGACAATACCAAATAGCTAATCCAGAATAGCTAGATGAATTCATGGTTCCACCTACAGTGCATTCATATGTCTGTTGTCCTGCTCTTTTTAAACAAACAACTCTCATTTTCCATTTTTAAACTTATTTTTTGTTTTTTGTTTTACAAGACAGTGTGTGAGGTAATTATTAAGTGTTTTGAGGGCAGATTTGAACTCAGGTCCTCCTAACTCCAGGACTGGTGTTCTATCCACTGTAACACTTAGCTGTCCCTCAGTTTTCCTTTTTTTAGCCATTTTTTTTCAATGGGTAAGTTGCAAACTTAAAATTTGTTTTAATTTGCATTTCTCTATTAGTGATTTAGAAGATTTTTTATACAACTTTTGATAGTTTATATAATTTCCTTTTAGAAATGGCTATACATAGCATTTGACCGTGTATCACTTGGGAGAATAGCTCCATCATTTCTTTCCTGAACTTTTAAAGGGCCTGGTCACTTGGACCAATCAATATAATGTTTAAGAACTTGGGTCTTTTGGCATGCTTCCAACACCCCATCCTACCACACCCCAGTTTATAAACCATTCTTTGATATGAACTTTTCACAAGTCACCATATGGCATAAATTGCCTCTCTGTACTGAATATCTGATCTTGAGAATTCCAGTAATGCACAACAGCCTGGCATTAGAACATGTTTAGAAGAGAAAGAAAAAATCTTGTCATTTTCAACCTAGCTCATAATCTACATCAGACTGAGTATTTCACCTCCAAAAAGCCTAAAGTTTTTCCCCAGTAGGTCCACAATGGAGTTTTTGAGGGATGTGCAATAGAGCAATAAAAGGCAAAAACTTCCTCTAAAGCCCCCTTTTCTGTGAGTGTGTGTGTGTGTGTGTGTGTGTGTGTGTGTGTGTGTCTGTAATCATTTTATTTAAAATATTTCCCCAAAAGTGCTATGAAGAGAGAAAGTTAAATTATCTTTGATCTGTTAAACTATAGAGACATTCCCTTGGAGAAACTGCTTGCTGCCAGATCAGTGTCCACAAACAAACATTGCTTTGTGGCTGTGTGTGTATGTGTGTGTGTGTGTGTGTGTGTGTGTGTGTGTGTGTGTGTGTGTGTGTGTGTATTGTGTAAATAGATTGTGAGAAGGAGAGAGGCTGGTTTTTCAAGTTCCTGTTTCTCTTGCTCTGTTAGGTTCAGTGCAGTTCAGCATTCGATATCCTTGGACTGCAAGTACGGAGAAGAGATAAATCTCTCAATTCTAGATTTCTGAACAAGGTAAGACTGTAATACAGGGTAGAGAGAATGACAGCTTCTTTTATTATTTCATTAGTTATTTGTTAGGGGTTGGGGTATTAAAAATACCTCACGGTTTTGTAATGTCTTCTCTTTGGACATGTAACCTTTCATTCTCTTTGCTTCTTTGTTTCTTTTCTTCCTTTTTTTCCCTTCTCTCTCTTTTTTCTTTCTGTTGCCTTTTTTCTCTCTTCCTTTCTTTTCCTCTCTTCCTTACTTTCTCTTTCTCTCTCTCTCTCTTGCTTCTTTTATTTTCTTCTATTTTCTTTCTGAATTTCTCAAAAAAAGTCTAACTGTTGAAATAGTGCCAAGTTGTGGCTAAGAGATGGTGACATTGAGTTTATTTAGAACATCAAATTGACTGATTTGTTTCTATGTAGATTTTGACTGGTGGGTGTCAAAGGGTCATATTGGTAGTGAGTCAAGTAGATTCATTGAGTGGGCACTGCCACTATCCTAAATGTGTATATTGGGGACATGAGAAGAGGAAGTTCTAGTTTGAATGACTTTTTTTTCTGTCACTGACAAAATTTCCTCTTATTCAATACCTCTTTGATTTAATGAAATAATTCAACTATTTGATTTACAATCACAGGGTGTTTTTTGCCCCACCAAATCTCTTTCATATGTATAGAGTCATTCATTCAGAAAACTGTTATAATACAAAGTTCTACAACAATTCCAAGATGAATATGAAATTTTCGACACAACTGGGAGTCCAGACTCCAGTATTACATATCTTTATACATTCTCAAGAAACATCAGTTTCTCTTATGATGATCTTCTTAATATCATATTTATACCTTTGAGAGGAAAAAAATCCCATCAATTACCTAGTACATAGTTTCAAACTGGCAGTTTGAAAGAAAAATGACTGCCCTTTCTTCAAAATATTTAAAAGACTGAATGGAAACTAATACATTTTTATATGGAAATTCATGTTGCCCATCAAGGAATATTTCAAATGTAATTATAATTAAATATTTAGAAAAATGGAATCCCTCAAAATTATTGTAAGGATTAAAAGAACAAAAATAATAGTTACCTATGAGGATGTGCAAATCATTTACATTGCTATGCCTTAGTTTTCTTGTTTTAAAAATCAAAGAAAAAAAAGAAAAATCAAAGAAATATACCTGCAGCATTCATCTTACAGTCTCATTATAATTATCAGATGAGAAGGTATATGAGAAATATTTTGTATAACTTACAAAATACATATACTGATACATAAAAGTCATTATTTTTGATTTTTACATTTCTAAGAAAGGCACAATGCTAAACTGTGGATTCAAAGACTAAAACATTTTCTTGCCTTAAAAGAGCTTATATTCTATTGGAGACAAGGTAAAGAAGCTTGGAAATATGCCCTAGGGTTATTATATCCAGTGCTTCCTCTTTATTCTATTCAAATTGCAATAGGTAATAATCCTTCAATATCTGATTTCAGTGATTTCATTGGTTTTCATTTATGTCCCACCACTAACATGTGATCTTCTGAGCTCCACTCCCCAAAATTGTAACATGGTTTCCAGTCTCTTGTTAGGTAATTATCCTCTTACAGACCTAGCCAGACTAGTTCTCAGATGACTTTCAGGCTATTATAAGGTCTTTATTAGTCCAGTTTAGTAAGACCTCTCTAAGTTTATATTCTATTGGCTTTGTTTTAAGAATATATTGGGGTTTTTTGTATTTAGAAAATGAGATATATATTGAATTTATAAAAAGAAGTAATTCCTGTCATTTAAGTGAAAGACAACATAGGTTTTAAAAGTTTGATTAATACATTCAAAATATATTGATGAAAAATTGATATGCAAATTATTTGTTTGAATGTGCAAAAAATAAATCATTTGAAATTAGTAACTTGGAAATTGGCACAGTGGATAGCATACCAGCCTTAGCATCAGGAGGACCTGAGTTCAAAGGTAAACTTAGACATATACTAGCTATGTGATCCTGGGCTAGTCACTTAACCTTACTTTCCTCAGTTTCCTCATCTGTCAAATGAGTTAGAGAAGGAAATGACAAATCACTCCAGTATCTTTGCCAAGAAAACCAAAAATAGGACTATGAAGGGTCATACTTGACTAATCAAGTAAAAATAAGAAAAATCAGAAATTATTTGGTAATGAGGCTTTCAATAGGTATAAGGTGTGGTTTTTAATCTAGTGATACAACTCAGAATCCATTCATCCCTGCTAATCTCATGAATTTATAACCCAGGACTTCCATAAATCTTTCCTAGAGTGAACAATTTCTTGAGATAAATTACAAAGAAAAGTTTCCCCTAACAATTAGAGCTTCCCTGAAATGAAATGGTTGGCCTCAGGGAGCAGTGTTCTCTCTAGTATACTGGACCAGATAGCTCTAACTGGTCCACAAAAGATCATTTAATTTTCAATGTGAGCATTTTCACTTTGGGAACTGGCCAATTTCACTATTCAAGGCATGATTTGTGTTTTTGTTGATTGTCTAGACTTAAAGTGATGGAATGTTAATAATGCATTTTAAATTTTAAAAATATATTATGGGTGTATATATCTTTTTTTCTTCTGCTTTCTTTTCTATTTCTGGAGAGCCAGTTACTAAAGATTTACCAGCATACCTTTGAGTCTGCCACACTGAAGTCTTTGAACTTGCTCAGTGACCATTTCATGAAAATACTGTAAGAAAAATATATATTCAGGTATATGCTGAATTTATATGACTTCTGAGGTCCTGTCCAAGTTTAAGATTCTGTGTTTCAAATGCATATGGCAGTACCTACACACACACATATACACACAACATACACACACACACACACACACACACAAACAAACAAACACAATTATACTTACATTCATATTCACACACACATAATTTTATAGATACTGGCCTCCCTGATAAAAGGCTTTTGACAGAATCATGGAAATCAAATTTCTGAAAAAAAAGGTCATCAAATTTTCATGTCTTCATTTACCTAGTCATCTATTATCAGAATCAAAATAAAAATGAGAAGGGACCAAGGAGAGAATGTTAAGTAAATAATTTTCTTTTGGGACCCTTGCTCTTTCAGTACCCAGTACTCTTTATGTTTACATAACATTGTCTGCTAGCCTTGTTTTATGGGCTATTCAAACATTCATTTATTCAGGTTTTTTTTTAGGGTTTTGCAGGGCAAATGGGGTTAAAGTGGCTTGCCCAAGGCCACACAGCTAGGTAATTATTAAGTGTCTGAGGCCGGATTTGAACTCAGGTACTCCTGATTCCAGGGCCAGTGCTCTATCCACTGTGCAACCTAGCCACCCCATTTATTCAGTTTTGATAAAATTTCCCAATTATTTAAAGACTACATTTTCTGCCTTTTCATGATCGGGATACACATTTAAGATATTTGTTGAAATTAGTTTTATAACTGTTCTTATGAATTTGGATCTTTTTTTTTCTTTTGCAAGGCTTAAATGATTTGTCCAAGGTCACACAGCTAGGCAATTAATAAGTGTCTGAGGCCAGATTTGAACTCAGGTACTCTTGACTCCAGGGCTGGTACTCTATCCACTCTGCCAGGTAGCCACCCCTGTTCTTATGAGTTTGGAAAAAAAAAGAAAAATGTTATAGTCTCTGTCTCTTTGTCTCTGCCTCTCTGTCTCTCTGTCTCTCTGTATGTATGTCTCTCTCACTTGTCTCTGTCTCTCTGTCTCTCTCTGTCTCTGTCTGCCGCTCCCTCTCTCTCTCTCTCTCTGTCTCTCTCTTTGTCTATCTGTGTCTCTCTGTGTCTCTCTGTGTCTGACATTCTCTCTCTCTCTCCCCCCATACTTTTCCCTACCTTCCTCCCTTCCACTTTTGCCTTTTCTCCTCTAATTTACTTACTTCTCAGGCCTTTATGGCATAGTTCCTGATTAATGTTGAATTGTTAACTTTGTTTTCTGCACAGCTTTGACTTCTTGTATTGCTTTACCTTTTTGACTTTCATTTTCAATTGGTGATTAAAAGTAGCAAGGATTTCTGATATACTTTTGTGTTAATCCCTCATTTAATTTTAGTTGTATTTAATTAGGACATAATAATGGTATTCAGTTATCTTACTCCATATACCTGCTAAATATTAATGTGATCTTCCAGTGCCTTTCCATAAGTCTTTAATAGTCCTCTTTATTTTTTGTATAATAATGGTTTTATTTGATTAAATTACAACCAGTTATAAAATTAGACTAGGGCATTGACTCATTGGAAGAAATCTAGAAATAATGCCCCAATAGTATGCTTCAGGTACTTGTCAGTCTTGAAAAAGTGTATTGGGAAAAAGAGAATCAGAGTAGACCACTAAATCAACTTGAATTTCTAAAGGGGTTGGTTTAATAAAAAACACCCTAGCTCCTATCCTACTGTTTTCACATTAAAATGTAAAATGATATGGCCATGGGCTAGAGAGTTCTCATCTAACTATGTAGGAACATAGGGGCTCTATAATTTCCATCTAAGAACCCACCCATCTAGGATAATACAGACTGGGGCAGGGGGAAGGCAATCAAAAACCATGATTAAAAGCAGGTTTGACAATGTAGAGAGGAACAACCTGCCTTCTGTGGGGGATGGGGGGTGGGAAGCAAGATTGGAGGAAAATTGTAAAACCAAAAATAAATAAAATCTTTAAAAAAAAAACAAACAGGTTTGGATAAGGAGAAAGGGATAGAGGAATAAGAGGGAGGAAGAATGCAAGGAAGAATCCTCAAGGCATACATTTCAAGAATTCCTAGCATGATGATATCAGCATTGGGTCTAGAACTGTCTTGTTTTCTACCCTAGAGAATTCCCTGCATCCTGAGAATAGCTCCCCTCTTGCAGCTCTGGGTGCTCTCTAGAATGAACTACAATATTCAATAGTGTTATACAAGAAGTTTTCTTTTTATAATGATGGTTATGTGTTTCAGCACTGATAAGCTCAAATATCCTTTTTCTAGTCTCCCTTCTCCCTGTCAAGCAGCCACATGGGGTGAAGCTTCAGGCAGTGCTAATATCTCACTGTATCCTGGGACTGGTTTTTCCAGGTGCCTAAATTTGATGAATTATCATTGTTTTATTTGATTGGCTTTTTTCAGTTGACTTTTTACTTTAATTCAAATTCTGTTTTTTTATATGATCATTCTTATTTTGTTCTCCTTTTAGAGCTTATCCTCTCTAAGTATTGCCATCTATTTAAAGTTATTTACTTTATTTTCTGTATAATGGAAAGAAAATAATAAAGTCAGATTCTGACTCATTGTACCTTGAAAAATTCCATTAAAATAAAGTAATCAGAGTACCATTTGTAACTATTGTTACAGTTGAATTCAGCAAAATTAGGTCTATTGAAAACAGTTGACTTAGGAAAGATAATTTTAATTAATTTTTAGCCAAATTTCTGAAAGCCTTGTATTCCTACATTAAAACCATATTTAATTCATTTATATTTTCAGTGGCTTATGTGCATGGATTTTTGTGACTTATTAGGTTTAGCACCATGAAATAGAAAGCATTAAAATAATTATGGCACAAATTGTAAAAATGTAATTTTTATTTTTTTGGCTTATCAACCTTGAAAAAAGTACAAATATGAACATTTTATATCAAACAACAAAAAAAGAGGATTTATATGAAACTGTGACTTTTAAAACTTGTTTAAGTATATAATCAATTAAGTATTATATTGATTTCAATGCCAACCCACTTGTCTGTCTTGCTAAACATCTTTCTGTTCTCTTCTGGACATAAATTTTTTTTAAAAAGCTTTAATGGCTCTCTTTGAAAATTTTTTTCTTATTTTGTTATTACTATTCTGTTCCAGTTCCCCCTCCCACTAAATTTTTTTTAATCCCCTTTGTTATGTATAAACATAATGGAACAAAACCAATCCACACATAGGGCATATATGAAAATAGCTCATTTGGCACCTTGAGGCCATCATTTCTTAATCAGAAGTTGGATAGTAAACTTTCTCATTAATCCTTTGGAGTCATAGTTGATCATTATATTGATCCCAATTTTTAAGTCTTTAGAATTTTTTTAAACAAAGTTGCAACCATTCTTCACCTGGTCCTGCTCGCTTTACTCTAATTTTTCGAGGTTTCTCTATATCAATCTATTTTGTCATTTCATTTGGTGGCTCAACAATATTCTGTTACATTCATATATGATAGTTTGTAGAACATAACTGATTTGATGGTTGGTAAGATGGAGAAAAGTTCTTAATTTATAAAGGTTTATCTTATTTTCTGTTACACTGATAAAGTAATTGATGTTCTTCACTGATTGTAGTTGAATCTCTAGGGTTCTCTAAGTAGAACATTATATGATCTACAAAATTTATAATTTTTCCCATATTTGTCCATTCACATAGCCTCAATACCTATAATACTCTACCAAAAAAGCTGGCAACATCATACAAGCAGCAGCAGTTCCACATTTAGAGGACTAAAAACATCTCCATTTACCAAAATCTAAAAACAGAATGTAACTTCAACCATATCACACAGTTTTTGTGTATGTAGAGAAAGTTAAAATTTGAGATTTTATTCAGTAGATTAGGGAAGAGATATTGAATTTTTTTAATCTTGTTGAAAACGGTTAACAATTTGAGTGAAAAGGGTTCACTTTTATGCTAGGTCTGTGGTTTTATCATTGTTAATATTTCTTTACAAAAGTTGATATCTCAATGCATCCATGCCTTTTCATTCTATATAACTCCTGTGCTGTGGATCTTCCTCTAGATGTATTGGCATTTTGTGGTTATCAATGAAATAGAAAAGTTCTTTATTAATTACGCTTCACTCTTTCATGGTAACAAAATTATGAATGGAAAATATGAACAATATGCAAAGTATTACAGAAAGAAAATTCAATATGAAACTATTAACCTTTTTAATTGTACATAGTCTGAAGGTGCCACTATATGACAAGGTGTAGAAGGAAAATGAAAGAAAAAAGAACTTGCTACTTCATTGGCTTTAATTTCCCTTTTTTTATTTCACTGGGCAAAATTCCTTTTCTCAGATCTCATCTTTCTCTTCTCAATGGACTTGCTTCTCAATTGTTGCCCTCTCTCAATGGGCATTTTTGAAATGGAAACAATGAGGGACATGACTCCTCCTCATCAGACTACCTGAGCACTTTGGCTTATGATTTTTGCCAGAAGGCAAGAAGAAAAACCACAGATTCAGTTTTAATTTTGCTTTTGAGATATTAATTTAAAGCTATTGATGATCAAAGGTTATATTTATCTATTACAAGCTTGAATTTAAGGCAAAATAAAGCAAAACTAGATATTTTGGTCAGACAATTTAGAGCTGCATTTAACTCCTCTCTACACCAAATTACAGGCATTCATTTTCCCTTCTCCTCATATCATTCCCCCCTGTTCACAATTAAAATTTTTAAAAGCTCAGATAGCAGTTATGACTGTTCATATTTTAGTACATTTGAAAAATTAGGAATCAAGAACAGCTTTAAAATAAATTATATAGGAAATGTATGTAACTGCAGGCAAATGGTGATTTGTGTGTGTATGTTTGAGTGTGTATATATGTGTATGTGAAATCTATACTTTTCTTAGCCTCAGATTGTCTACTGAAGGCCCTGTGCATGTCTTTCTTAACTCTGTTATCTTTAAAGAGAGTAAAATTCTTAAAGAATACTTGTCTCTTCTTCCTCTAATTGAAATGTTAGTATTTTATCATTTTCCCTTCCTTTCCCATTGCCCAAATATATTTACTTTTTCAGATTTCTCTGGACTCTTGCATTGCATTTCTGCATCGCATTTCAAAGTTTATTCTTTTCTTGTCATTTCATTGAGATTGATCTTTCACCTTTTAGAACATCATATTCCAGGATTACTGTCTTGTGTGATTCTGACTATAATTCTTTGATACTTGAATTCTTTCTTTCTGACTGCTTTCTTTAAACTGAAAATTTTGGATTTTGGCTGTAGCATATCTGGAATTTTCTTAAGCATTTTTTCTAGTGGAATCTTTCTATTTTGACTTTGCCCTAGGGTTCCAATAGATCTGATATATTTTCATTTCTGATATCTTGAAATATGATATCACGTCTTCATGGAATTTTTTTAAGTTTCCTTAGTTTGGTCTTAAATTATTTTCCCTGTATCCATTTTTCAGGTTAGTTGCTTTTTTGCAATAATCAACATTTTATATTTTGAATTTTGTTTTAATATTTCTTGTTGTCTTATCAAGTTATTGATTTATCATTGTTTTGCTCTAATTTTTTATAGTCCATTACTTAAGTTTTCCATTTTCTGCTCTAAACTATTTATTCTATTAATTCTTTCCTCCAGAGCTCTAATTTTGTTTGTAATTTAATTTTGTTGCTTGCTTAATTTCTTCCAAGTACTATCTTCTTTTTTCTCTGAGGCTGTAGACGTGCAGTTACTTTCTTCTGGTTTTGTCTCTTGGGAACCTTGGAATCCATTATATATCCTCATAATATTTAGTGTCTTTCTCTAGTGACATTTCCCACTTCATGCCTGATTTGGAACTTGTGCAGTTTTAGGTGCTGACCCATTTCATAGTATAAGCTAGCAAAACTCTGTTTGGTCCTGATCACAATTTCCTGAATTTCAGCTGCTGGCTTTTACTTCTTATGTGTATTTGCTCTCCAAGTGCTAGAAGGTTCCAGGGTCCTTTTGGTCATCTGGCTTCAGAGATTTGTGATCTTCAGAGCTTCCTGGAGCAACTCAGCATTATGAGCTTTTCTTCCTCTTTGATCTTCCTATTTGGGGAACTACTGATTCCCAACCCTGTACCTGTAATCAGAGAGGTCAGAGCAGACTATGTTTCCAAGCACCCTCAAACTTCCTCATCTGAGGACTCTAGTCTCCCTGTCCCTGGGGTAAGAATACTGTCATTTCAGGTTCCTCTGGAGTATTTCTGGTCCAGGTTGGTAGGCTTCTTTCTCTGTGCTTGTGGTAGCCTTCCTAGCAGTATTGCTTTCCCACAATCTAAAGGGTTCTATTGTTTTTTTACAGTCCTACACCAAATGAAGCTGTCTTTCTTTTTAATTAATTATATCCCCAGAACTTAGCAAAATGCCTGCTTATTGTAGATATTTAATATTAATTGAATTGGACTGGAAATTCAGTTCTGTTCTTTGTCTCCTTTGACTCCCTCCCTTTCCTTTGAATTCCCCCTTTGTCTTCCCCTCCCTTTGTCTCCTTTATCTCTTCTTCTCTCTCTATTTCTCTCTGTCTCTGTCTCCCTCCTGCTTCTTCTTATTTCTCTCCATCTTTTTTTTCTCTCCACTTCTCTTTCCCTTCTGTTTCCTTCTAGTTTCCCAATCACAATTAATGAAACTCCTGGTCTAAAATATTTTCTTCTCTAAAATTAGATCAATTTTTGAATAAAATGCAATACACTTTAAACCTCTTTAGTTTTTAGTCAAGAAACAATAATTAAGTACCTATAACGAACGTGCCAGGCTAAGCTCAAAGCCTAATGGGGGATACCACATACAAACAACTATATGCAAACAAGATTTATACAGGATAAATTGAAAATAATCAACTAGTGGAAGGCCCTTGGATTAAAGGGGATCAGGCTGCATCTTTTTTTAAATTTATTTATTTATTCTCATTCTGTACAAATAATTTTTTTTATACATTAATAGAATATTCTTGTTTAAGAGTAAACAAAATAACGCCTCCCCCCCAAAATATAGATTCACTTGAGCAATAAAGTAAAGGGGAGAGAAAAAAAATTTAAATTTAAATTTAAAAAAATAATAGTAATAATTGTAGGTATGGCCAGGTGGCGCAGGGGATGGAGCACCAGCCCTGGAGCCAAGAGCAACCCGAGCCCAAATCTGGCCCCAAACACCCAAAAATCACCCAGCTGTGTGACCCCATGTAAGCCACCCCCAACCCCATTGCCCTGCAAAAAACAAAAGAAAAGGAAAAAAAAGACCCAAAATAAAATAAAATAATAATAGTAGGGGAGGCCAGGTGGTGGACAGAGCACTGGCCCTTGAGCCAGGAGCACCCGGATCCAAATCTGGCCTCAGACACTCAACGATCACCCAGCTATGCGGCCCCAGGTAGGCCACCCAGCCCCATTTGCCCTGCACCCCACAAAAATAATAATAATAAAAAATGTGCTTCAGTCTGTGTTCCAACACTGCCAACTCTGTCATGGGTGGATCACATTCTTTATGGTAAGTCCATCACAAAAGTTACTTCCATATTTTTCCACTGTTGCTATTTCTGATCGGAACTCTCTCCTTTCCTACTTCTCCACTACCATGCACTATATTTTCTTTCTCCTTTCAGTCTGACTCTGCTGTAGCATAGCTGAGTGGTGCAGCAGACAGATCCCCAGCCCTGAGGCCAAGAGGTCCCGAGCCCCCTTACCACCCCTTAGGCCCAGCAGCATCCACCTGGCCCTATGGTCCTGGACAGGTCATCCAATCCCAGCCCCTTGCAAGAAGTGAAAAAGAAAATATGTTATACCTGACCACTCTCCCCCCACCATCCATAGTCTTCTCCATCATTCACATCCCCACCCCTTCTTACTCCAGATGTCTATACTCCATTGAGTATATATGCTGTTTCCTCTCCTAGCCACCTCTGATGAGAGCAAAGATTCTCTCATTCCCCCTTGCCTTCCCCCCTTCCATATCATTGCAATAGCTCATTGTAATAAAGAAAAATCTTATTATATGAAATATCTTGGCCTATTCCCCCTCTCCTTTTTCTTTCTCCCAGTACATTTCCCTTTTTTCTACTGACTCCATTTTTACACCACATTTTATCTTCAAGTTCAGCTTTCTCCTGTGCTTCAACTATAAAAGCTCCTTCTACCTGCTCTATGAGTATTATGAGTATTATCAGTGTCATTTTTCTATACAGGAATACATGTAGTTCATCATTAAGTCCCTCATATTTTCCCCTTCTCCTCCAATCTCTATGCTTCACCTGAGTCCTGTATTTGAAGATCAAACCTTCTGTTCAGCTCTGGCCATTCCAACAGGAACATTTGAAATTCCCCTGGTTCATTGAAAGTCCATCTTTTCCCCTGGAAGAGGACATTCAGTTTTGCTGGGTAGTTGATTCTCGGTTGCATTCTAAGCTCTTTTGCCTCCCAGTATATTATATTCTAAGCCCTATGAGCTTTTAATGTAGTTGCTGCTAAGTCCTGTGTGAACCTGACTGCAGCTCTACGATACTTGAATTGTGTCCTTCTGGCTGCTTGTAATGTTTTCTCTTTGACTTGGGAGTTCTGGAACTTGGCTATAATATTCCTAGGGGTTGGTTTTTTGGGATCTCTTTCTCAGGGAGATCAGTGGATTCTCTCCATATCTTTTCTGCTCTCTGCTTCTAAGGGTATCAGGGCAATTTTCCTGTAGTAATTCTTTGAAAATGATGTCAAGGCTCTTTTCCTGATCATGACTTTCAAGTATTCCAATAATTTTTAAATTATCTTTCCTAAATCTGTTTT